>NC_134703.1:206769601-207092816 GCF_043290135.1 Rhipicephalus microplus
CGAGTGCAAAGAACACTTTTGTAAAGGTTGAGAAAGCACTTCCTGTCACTAACCCAAGTAGTTGTATATAGCAATTTCTGAATATTCACGGTTTTTAGACACCTCATTTTGAAATGAATAATGTGTGATATGAAGGTCAGTCTTGAGTCTAATAGTAGGCCCAGAAACTTATGCTCAGTATTTACAGGCAGGCGCTGACCATGCAGGCCGATGCCAGGGTCGGGATAAATGCTTCCTTTCTAGAAAATTAAACGCAATTGCTTCTTTGTGCTTTTAGTTTGAACCCTTTTTAATCCGCCCGTTTCAATACCTTTTAAAACCCAATCGGACCAGGCGTTACACGATTTTAAACCGACGTCGTCAACATATGTGCAGTAAACTTATTTTGTGGGATAGCGAGGCGCAAGAAGTTTATTTTAACTATATATAGAGTACAACTCAACACACCTTCTTGAAGTACTCCTGTTTCTTGGACACAGGTACGGGACAAAGCAGTGCCCACTCGAGCACGAAATGTCCGATTGGACAGGTACCTTTCGATTGTTGAGAACATTCTACATTCTGGATGGATTGATATGGTATTACACTTTAGACCGGGTGGTAGCTAACGCCACCAAGCCGTGATACTTAGTGAACCAAAAACTAGATTTATTTTTTTTAAATAGTTAGGTTGAGGACTCGTACTTCGCAGTGAAGGGTTTCATTTTCACTTGTGTCTTGACTTTATCCATCAATCAGATAACATCCTTTTAGTTAATTCTACCCGCTTAAAGTCTATTTTGCCCTCGCTGACCCTAAAACCCAGTGCTTTGAAAAACTCTGCGCCATCATCCTGAACTATAGTGTGGAGCCTTTTACAGAACATTATCAAGTGTTCGGCAGTTTCCCCCTCTGAAGCACTCGGAGTATGCCAAAGCGCTACGTAGTGTCATATGCCTTCTCCATATAGGGGAACATAGAAAGAAAAAAGTCATTCTTGAATGAAAGCATCACGAATTGGTGCCTCAATACGGACAAGGTGGTCAGTGGTTGACCTAGACTCTCAAAAACCACACTGGCATGGGTCAAGAAGGTCATTATGTTTAAAAAAGTGAATCAGTCGTCTATTTGTCATTTTCTCAAAGACCTTGCAAAGGCAACTAGTTAACGTTATTGGTCAGCAGCTAGAGACTGAATACGGGTACTTGCCCTGTTTCAGAAGGAGAGTAATGATGGTTTTTTTCCGGGTGGGAGAAATCTGGACTATAACACTGCGCGTTTCCATCTCTCGGCTTGCATTATATTTGTGATTTCAGGAACACATTAGACAGAATATAACACAATCTCCTTTTACGTAAACTTCCACACTACGGTATTCAGGGTGCCATAGTCCAACTAATACAAAGTTACCTGTCATTCAGAAAACAATATACAACTATAAACAACATACACTTACGTGTCGAAATTAGTAAGTGTGGTGTTCCTCGGGGATCCATCGTTAGACCGGTCTTATTCCTGATATTCATTACTAATATTGTAAATATTGAGGTATATGAAAAATAGTTTTGCATACTGACGATGCAAACCTATCCTTTGCAGGATCAGACCAATGTGAATTGTATAAAGGAGACAATATAAGGATGCACAAGCAAAATGTGTGGTTCAACGTAAACAAATTTCAACTGAACATATGAAAACTAAATATATGTTCTTAAAACTGAATGGGGCAACTTGCATTTTATGCGCACCAATTTACTTACAAGGCAGTGAGATTCAGGGAACAACAACAATACCTAGGAATTCTGTTTAAATATTTTTGGACCCCTTACATATACACGAAAGAAAATTGTGTTTGCAGAAGAATAAAGATTGTATATAGACTAAGCTACTACAACCCAATAAATATTAAGCGACAAATTTACTATGCACTTGCACACTCACGACCGACATACTGTCTCTTAGTGTGGCTAACGACGACTGTCACAAACTTCAATTCTCTATTAGTGCTGCAAAAGCTTGCAATACATGCAATATCTAACACTCCACTCCACGACAGTGCTCAACCACATTTCAAAAGCTACAAAATAGTGCCTATCAATAAGTTACACAGACACACGCTATGCTATGAGATACAACGACAGTATAAAGTAAATAAATACGCATTCTTGGATAGATTTTATGCCAAGAACACCCTATGCATTACGTAAAAGCCTAATATACAAACCTAGATCACGCAGAGACTACGGTGACCAATGGTTAAGCTCACGCATAACAGACATTCTAAATAAATACGCTTTCATACCCCAACTTCTTTCACACCCGCAGGGGCATCTGCGCAATCAGGCGTGGGTGTGTAGCGACACCACGGACCCGAGCTAAAGGGGGGAATCCACCTCTTCCACGCCTAGCCATGCGTGGCTCAGCCCTGTCAAGGGAAAAGGGAATCCTTGGGTTTAAGCCGACGCCGGGTGATTGTTATTGGACCTTTAAGGCTTCCCGGAAGAGGCAAAACACCTCTTTGACCCTGGTTTCACGTAGACGGCACCCCTAGGCTGACACACTCAGGGGAAATCGCCAGTCGCCTTTTCATATCTCTATCTTACCTCATCTTCGTCTTTCTCTCAAACTTTAAACAATAGTTTTCTTCAAGACTTTCGACGTAAAACTTTTTGTCTGTCTGTCTATACTTTTGTCTGTTTGTCCACTCTGAATCATACTCCAAACGTCACCAAACGATACCCTAAACAGCCAACCCCATCCGCAGCGTCCACCAATTTTGCTCAAGTTTCAGCGTTCATACTTGCTCGATTGTCAAATAAAAAGCAATTGTTGCACATATCACAAGTGCCATGACAACAAGTCAATACACTGTATGTGTGTATTTATACTAGAAAAGGAAAACATAAGTTATTTTAAGGACCGTAACGGTTATCACGCTGCGCTGTCAATGCAATGCTTGCATGAAAAGGCAAAAGTTTCCAACGCTTTGCTAAGACGACACGGTTGTGGCACCAACAGGTCGCCTTGAGTTTTACACAATATTGCCTTCAAAACTGGCGCGCACGCCGTGCGCTTCGTTTCCTAAGATAACTGCCAGAGTGTGCTCATGTCGCACGTGTAACTTCATTCGATTGGCTCGTTCGCCTCCGCTACACGTTCGAGGCACTCTAACGCAGCACCTCCACAATACCATTCACCCATTTTCTTCTGCAGAACATCAAATAAATGTTTTGTTCACTCTCTCCAGACGCAAGACTATCGTCTTTCGACGACAATTGCAGTGTAACATGGAGATACAGGACCAATTTTCTTATCTCGCATGTCGTCTTCTTAACACCAGTTACTTCCGAATTTCCTGTTGGCGATGGTTAACCTTCTGTAGGTATCCAACGTGAGTGAGTGAGTGAACAAACTTTATTCAAACAGCGGATTAAGGCGTGGGCCTAAGCCAAGCCTGGGGCGGTGAAGAGACCCTGTCTGTCAGCCACCTCCCGTGCTCACTGGATGGACCGTATTTGGATAGCAACCAACCTGATCAGCTAAGATGAGTATCTAACGTTAGGTAAATACATTAGGTTATAGCGGCGATGCATTACTGGCGTCTCCAAGTGTTTGTGAAACAACCTTGTAGTGTCCTCTTCTTGGGCTCGGTGGTGGGTGGCCATCATCGCCGCCGAATATTACATTTTCTTTATGGCACAATTTTTTCTCTACTCTCCAAACGCCACCAGAAAAAGTGGCCACACGAGGAAAGCTTCGCACTCCTGAAAGTAAAGCAGTCGTTACCGAAGTACAATGTCATGCACAGCCAAAAAGAAAACCAAACAGTCCGATCATTCTCGCCTTTCGTTGTTTCGAAGACGCTCACAGAAGCCATTGACTCAGACTAGAATGTAACCAAGTTGGGAAGTGGTGACCTCCTTTTAAAGGTACGCGACAAGCTCCAATATAATAGCCTATCTAAACTTGTAGCATATGAAGAAGTCCCTGTTTCAGTAGACCCACACAGGTCTGTGAATATAGTGCATGGTGTGGTGCCTGATGATGACCTCTTCCAACTACTTGACCACGAAATATTGGTAGGCTGGCAAGAACATCACGTAGTAAGGGTGAGGAAATAAGTAAAAGACGAGACAAAAAAGAAAATACCCACCAAACACATAATTATCACCTTTGGTATTAGTGACTTGTCCAATTCCATTCAAGCCGGCTACTGTAAGCTCCGTGTCAGGCCCTACGTCTCAAATCCCCGTTGATGTTTCAAAGCCAACGCTTTAAGCATGGATTGCAAAGCTGAGGAGGGTGTGAAAATGGCACGAATTGTAGCTCTAAGGAACGCTTATAGACAAATGTAATGCAGCATTCCGCTGTGCAACCTGCGGAGGAAACCTACCCTCGTACTCGCGATCGTGCCCTGCCTGAGAAAAATAAAAACAAATCTTCAAGATTAAAGTGAAATTCAATCTATCTTTTCAAGAGGCCCACCAACCGATTGCACTAAATCAGTTTATTCCTTCTATCGCCGATAAGACGCACCAGGGCGCCACACCATATCTTTCGGCACCCGCCAGTGTCACACAGAGTATGACAGTGGTCGTGCCATCAGCACCCCTGTCTGAAGCAGCCTGTACTTCTTTGCCACCTGACAAACGGCCAGCAGACCCCCGTGTCTGCTGGAATCCGGGCCACTTAAAGTGGAGTTAGGTCCAAAACGAGTGCGAACGTGCCTGCTAGACAGGCACTATCCACCACCTCACAAGACGTGATGGAGACAAGTCCCCAGCATGTGGTGCCTCAGGTGCTGAAGGATAGGCGCAACTCTTTGATGCGCGCCAAAAAAGAAAACTCTGAATTACAGGGCCCCCAAAAGGCCCTGTAACTTAAGACAACACTTTTGTACAAACAGCAACACGCAACATTAAAATGACACAAATACTAGAGGGGAACGTCAGAAGACTGCTGAAAAACCGCGACAATATCCAAGAAGTTCTACATAAACATATACCAAAAGTCGTGCGTGTGCAAGACACACGCTTTAAATTCAAGGACACAAACTTTCTACGCAGTTACACTACTTTTCGAAAGAATCGAGGTGATGCTGTTGCATCATCTGGTGGTATTGCCATCGTTGTTCATTAGAAACAACTTGTGCACATTTGCCGCTGCAAACACCCTTGCGGCGGTGGCCGTCCGAGCTGTCCACTTCAACAGACTGGTCAGAATTTGCTCTATTTACATACCTCTACATCAATACCTCAATAAATAGGAATTCCAGGCACTCATAGATCAACTTTTAGAACCCTATGTTGACCTCGGGCACTTTAGTGTACATAATTGCCTCTGGGGTGACTCTCGCTGCAATGCGCGAGGTCGCGTGATTGAACAGTTCTTTTTTTCTTCTGGCGCGTGCTTCCTGAATCGCGAAAAGCAAACATAATACAATATGGTTACCAATATCTACTCGTCAATAGACCTCAGCATAACACCTCCATCTTTGATACCTCTATTTAAATTGGAAGTCATCCATAATCTCAACGGTAGTGACCATTTTCCTATAGTTCTCAGCACATCAATACCGTATACATTTCCTCTACAGGTTCCTAAATGGCTCACCGATGAAGCCGATTGAAACAGTTTAAGAAATGGCTCTCCTAACTTGACTGACATAGGAGTATTAAGCATCGTACCTGCTGTGAGCTACTTGCCAGCTTTTTTTATTGATGCTGCAACGAAATGTACACCACAAAAATGTGGACCGTCAGGCAATAGACGAGTCGCATTGTGGAAGACTGATTGCCCTAATGCAAGCAAAAAACAAAATAAAGCATGGAAGTTGCTCAGAGACTCGCGGACGTCGGAGAATCTTTTAACTTCAAGAACATTAGGCTCAATGCAGGAGAATGCACCAACAGGCGAGAAGGGAAAGTTGGCACAAATTTTTATAGAGAGTCAATTCATACACAGATGAGGCGAGAGTCTGGAACATGTTTGGTAAGGTCGGAAGCACGCTCACTTCGTCTAATGAACCCAGAAGGGGAGAGTTCGGAAGATTAGACGGACACTCTTGGGGCGCATTTCGAACAGGTTTCCAGCCCATCCCATTACAGTGCAGCATTTCAAAGATACAAAGAAAAAAAACGAAAAATAGAACGCAAATTCAGAAACACGGAGGCATACAATGAACTATTCATCTTAGCTGAGCTAAAAGCGTCGCTAGTCGCTACAACAAAACAGTTCCAGACTCCAACCGCACGTCACACAAAATGCTGAAAAGCCTACCCCATGAAGCCTAAAACGCATTCCTTTCTTCGTACAACACTCTTCGACTTTCCACCTATGAAGATAGTGAAAGCATAATTTCGCCCATGACCTTCCCTATCAAACACGAGCTCTTCCAACCCCATCTGGTATCACTTACCTTCGACATCTTGGCAAATAAAAGTACACCGCCTGCTTCTCCCCCCTTTCTGTAACCGCTTTGTTGTTATGCGTCCTTGTTATGCGTTATGCGTCATAGTTGTTCGGGAACAGGCATAAGCCGCTATCGTCGGCAACCGTTTCTGATAGCCGGACGCGGCGACCGTCTGCAGGCTTCAAGAGTGGCGATGTGGGCTTGTTGGTGAAACATTTGAAAGAAATTTATGTAGCGCGAGGCAAAAAAACGAACACCGGAAAGAATAGACTGAGATGTCTGAAATGTCTGCAGGATCGTCTGCATTTCTGGTGCATAAAGGTGCTTTGAGTCGGTTGTTTCTTAATTTAATTGTGTCGTTTAACTCCGCTGTCACCCATGGATTTTGAATTTTTTTTTTGAGGGGCTTAAGAGGACAGAACTTATCTTAATAGAGGTCAAGTACTCCGTAAGAAAGTTTTAAGATATATTAGGATCAGTTCAAAGATTTGGTTCCTAAATATCTCCTTACTATGGTTGTAGTAACTCCTGAGGACTACTTAATCCTTACTTTGGGCCACACGATTACCAGGTAAGAAGCAGCATATTGGAAAATGATCGTTAATGTCGACCGTAATCACACCTGCTTTCACATCAAGAGGATCAAAGCTCAAGATACATAAGTCTGAAGTTGCTTCAGACTTAGTGGTTATTCTGGTTGGTGAGTTAATTACATCTATACAGCTATAAGCTTTGACGATTTCATTTAGGTGTGCAAAGCAGCGGTTATTTAGTGACACATTATTGTTAAAATTACCCACTAAAACACTTTCCAAGACAGAATCTAAAGAGTTATCCGGTAGTTTTTCAGTGAATTTGAAGAACCTTTCTTTTGAACCAGAAAGAGGGCGATAAACAACAGAAAATGACCCATCAGCGAACACTATCAGTATACATTTATAGCAATCATTTACGGCCCTAAACCATAGTGTTATCCTATACGACAGGTTTGAAGAACATATGCAGAAACACCATCGCCATGCTTTTCAATTATGCACGGAGAATTACGCTCCTAGCAATCAATCATAATGCCTTCTTCTTCTGATTAGAACCATGTTTTAGCAAAGCAAACTAATCAAATATAATTGATTTCAACAGCATGCTTAATTCAATAAATCTTTTTTTTCAAACTTCCAGCATTTAAGTGAAAAACAGAGAGTTTACGGCCACATCATAGAGCTGAAATATGGCGTAAGAATTCAGATATAGAGGAAGACATCGTGGGACAGAGCCATCAGTGAACACAATACACAATACCACCGTTCTGATGATAAGCGGTGTCCTCGCTTCCTCGAATGACCCATGATTTTTCACCATTCGCTTGCCTTACTAGCACCTTTCCATTGGCATACCATAGAAAGCAAAACCAGGTTTCATACCCCAATCCTTGGTCATAGTGAGCATTGCTCGCGCTTGTCGAATATGTTCTCACATATGGAGGCACTACTGCATTCACACTTGAAGAGACGCCGCTTTGAGGGTCATTTGTTCCTTGTTTCCTGATGCACGAAGCAAACAATTATACCACGTGTTCTTCCTGGCTTAGTGGGTAGCCGATGTATGGTTCCGATGTCATTTCGAGATAGGGGTGGCAGTAGCAATCACTTCGCAATTTAATTCAGTTTTGCCATGAGATCCTCAATTCCGCTTTCCTCGATTTCATGAATTTCTAGTGTGAGTGGATGACGTTGAAGAATGGCTACACACCTACGACCTCGTCAGCGAGTTGAACAGGTGGGATACTCAACACAAGTTGCGTACGGTCCCTTTCTACCTAACTGATGTTGCCAAAACCTGGTTTTGGAACCACCTCCAAGATCTTCCCGATTGGGACACGTTCGCACAGCAGCTCCGTAAGAATTTTGGTTCCTTCTGTGTTCGCGCTGAAGCAGCAACAAACAAGCTTGCTGAACGCATTCAGCTGGCGGGTGAATCATGCACCTCGTACAATCAGGATGTTTTTGCCCTGTGCAAGCGTGTAAATTCAGCTATGCCTCAAAGCGACCAAATACGCCATATTATCAAAAGGATATATACCGTCGCATTCAACGCCCTTGCGTCGCAAAACTCTACCACGACTCAAGAAGTCATCACCATTTGCCAGAGACTAGAAGAACTTCAGTCTCTTCGTTTTTGCCATGATGCCTTGAACATTCGTCTTCCTGCGGCCTTCGACATCCGTGCCCTGGTCCGCGACATCATTCATGAGGAGCTTCATGGGTGCTGCTATTCCTGCGCCCCACCGTCTACTTCAGCCTCAGCTCCAACCAACTTGCGGGACATCATTAGGCAAGAGCTTGCATCTGCGTCACATTCACCATGTTCCGCCGAGTCCAGACCTCGTCAGGTACCAACGTACGCAGAAGTCGCGGCGCTCTCAGTACCCACCACTATCTCAGCGGCTACACCAGGTGGCCATGTACCTGTGGCGTCAGTATCACCACCGATGCGCCCAGAGCTGTATTATGCAATGCCGCGTCCTCAAAGCCCAACCTGTTATTATTGCGACTATAGGGGTCATATATCTCGCTTTTGCCGAAGGCGTCAACGGGACGAGCTACGCGGTTACGCTCCAGAGGAACGCGGACGCTTCAGTCCACTTACGAACTACCAGCGCACGCCTTACCGTTCTTCTTTTCAGCGTTCGCCATCTCCACCTTACAGTTGTAGTCTGCCTGTGAACTCCCGTGAGTCTGGCCGCCGTTCACCATCTCCCAATCGCCGTTCCGCGATGCCTCTGCGACCCGCCTCCAATGTTCTGAATGCCCACTCGGAAAACTCCCCAATGCAGTCTTAGGAGGAGAAACTGCATCCACCGGACAGCCAGCAATTCCTCCAGACAGACCATCGAACTTGTTAACAGTTTTAGTAGGAGGTATACGCGTCGAAGCTCTAGTGGGTACTGGCACTGCTATTTCAATTATGCGTTCTGACTTTTGCTCTCGTCTCCGCAAAGTAACAACACCTTACTCGGGCCCGTCTCTCCGTGCTGCGACGAACGCCATTTGTCGCCTACTCGCCCAGTGTACAGTTCGTGTTTTCATAGAAGGTATTCGTCATCATATTGCTGTTGCAGTTCTCCGTGAGTGCACCCGTGAACTCATTTTGGGGTGGGATTTTCTGTAGTCGGCACGCGCTTTTGTATCTTGTCGTCAGCGCCTCATCCACCTCGATCCCACCGACTCTTCGGTACCGGAACCCGAAGAGCGCATTCGTCTCGTCACCACTTCAGATTATGTTCTTTGGCCATCCCAGGAACAAGTAATTAGCGTTGATTGCAGCAACATTGTGGATGGCGACGTGCTTCTACTATCTTATGACCGCATGGTACATCGAGGCATTCTGATCATTCCAGGCCTTGTTCGTTTTTCTGAAGGGTCTGCTTTTATTACTGCGTTAAATCAGACCCCCGAACCCTAATGTTGCCCTGTGGATCAACAGTCACATACGCTATTAACCCGCATCCCGTTGCAATTGTTGCCCTTCCAAGTCAAGAAGACCTACCACAGCCAAACACGCCGCCACTCAACTCTCCCACTCCTCTATCGGTGACGATAATCCCTGATCTGACAGCATCCCAGAGTCAAGAATTGCTGAAATTATTGAATAGACATTGCCGTTTGTTTGACGTTCATTATGCTGTCCTTGGTATGACAACTTCTGCGACTTACCGAATTCAGACTGACGGCTCCCGAATAATTCACCGGCGCTCATACCGCTGTCTCACGCAGAAAGGAAGATAATCGAGGAAAACGTCTTAGACATGCTTCGACGGAATATCATACGTCCTTCCTCGAGTCCAAGGTCTTCGCCAGTTGTGCTGGTGCAAAAGAAAGATGGAACAGTACGTTCTTGCGCTGATTACCGGGCACTGAACAAAATAACGCGCAAAGATGTCTACCCTCTCCCACGTATTTCGTTGCATGGCGCAGAGTATTTTTTGAGCCTTCACCTGCGATTGGGCTCATGGCAATTTTCTGTGCCCGAATCTGACAAAGAGAAGACGGCTTTTACCGCCCCGGACGGGCTATATGAATTTAACGTAATGCCTTTCGGGTTTTGTAACGCGCCTGCTACCTTCGAACGTATGATTGACAGCGTACTGCGTGGCCTGAAGTGGAAAACCTGCTTATGCTACCTAGACGACATCATAGTGTTTTCGTCTACCTTTTCGCAACATCTACAACGTCTCGAAGAAGCTCTAGGTTGCCTTGCACAAGCTGGTTACAGCTGAATACAAAAAAAATGCACCTTCGCAAGCAAGACGATTAAGGTCCCAGGGTACTTAGTCAGCAAAGACGGTATTCGACCGGATCCTGAAAAGCTTGCCGCCATCCTCGAGTTTCCCCGTCCGTTGCGTCAAAAAGGCCTGCGCAGTTTTCTCGGCTTGGCATCCTACTTTCGGGGCTTCATATGTGATTTCGCAAGGCTTGCCTCTCTGCTCCATCAACTGCTCGCAAGTAACACGACATTCGTCTGGGGCGAAGACTGTGGAAAGGCTTTCCTGGCGTTGAAGCAAGTCCTGACATCCGACCCGGTACTATGTCACTTCGGTCCAGGTGCACCCACCATTCCTCACACTGACGCCAGTGGTCATGGTCTCGGTGCTGTTCTACTGCAGCGTGACAACACCGCACGCGAACGTGTCATCGCTTACGCCAGTCGCGCTTTGACTGCTGCCGAGAAAAATTACACAATAACTGAACAAGAGTGCCTTGCTGTTGTATGGGTGGTACGAAATTTTCGTCCATACCTCCACGGCCGCCACATCACAGTCGTCACCGACCACAACGCATTGTGCTGGCTTTCGTTGCTAAAGAACTTATCGGGTCGTCTTGGCCGCTGGGTGCTTCGTTTACAAGAGCACAACTTTGATGTCGTCTACCGTTCTGGTAAGAAGCACCAAGATGCTGATGCTCTCTCTCGCTGCCCTCTATCCAACCGTAATAGCCCACCGTCACCAATTTCCACCGCAGCATTACCCATCGCAGGTCTCAGTTGGCTAAGATCCGGCCGCCCTTCTACCCTTGTGTCGCATCAACGCGTTGACCCTTACGGCCGCTCCATAATAGCACGCTTGGAAGGCACATCCACTCCTCCGAACGCCCGACTTCGCCGACAACTGAAACAATTCAAGCTTCACGACGGTGTTTTACATCGCTATATTTACCACGTTGAAGGAAACAAATCAGTCCCCGTTATACCACGTTGTCTACAACGTCAGGTTCTTGAGACATTCCACGATGATCCTGCTGCTGGGCATCTCAGCTATCACAAAACGTACGACAAAATACGCAGCCGGTTCACCTGGCCTGGCCTCTCATCCGCCATTGCCAAATATGTTTCTTCGTTTGCCTCATGTCAACGGCGGAAACGACCCATTACTGCTCCTTCTGGCTTTCTCCAACCTATTCCTTGTCGCGCTTTGCCATTCGAAGTCGTCGGGATAGATTTGTACGGCCGCCTTCCCGTGACCTCCAATGAAAATTGTTGGATTGTGACGGCTGTTGACCACCTCACTCGTTACGCGGAAACAGCCTCGCTGCACGCTGGTACAGCCACTGAAGTAGCTGATTTGTTTCTGCGTAACATATTTTTACGCCACGGAGCTCCACGTGTTCTGCTCAACGACCGCGGCAAGGTCTTTCTTTCCTCTATTGTTGCTGAGGTTCTACGCATCGCCAACATCATCCACAAAACAACTTCTACTTATGCATCCTCAAACTAATGGCTTGACGGAACGCTTTCATCGTACCCTCTCGGAGATGATTGCCATGTTCGTCAACCCTGACCACAGGAACTGGGACGCCAATTTGCCATTCGTAACAATCGCCTACAGTACAGCTACGCGATGCACCATTGGCTTTTCTCCCTATTTACTGATTCATGGCCGCTCTCCCAGTGTAACTCTGGACGTCTCCTTCCTTTCGGCTCCTTCTACCTCAGCAGGCAATTTATCCGCACAATTTTCGTCTCGCCTCGAGCACTGCCGTCATCTAGCCTGAATTAACACCAGCATCTCTCAGGAAGCTCGCGAGTCTCGCTACGACTCAACTCATCGTGTTGTCACCTTTTTCTCAGGAGACGAAGTTCTTCTGTGGACTCCCGTGCGTGTGCCCGGCTTATGTGAAAAATTCCTCAGTCGTTTTATAGGGCCTTATATGGTGATTGAACAAACGTCCCTCGTTAATTACCGTATCTCACCACTTAACGCTCCCTCCGAGCACCGTTGCAGTGGGAATGAAATTGTGCACGTTTCTCGGCTGAAACTGTATACCTGACGCAATTCCTAATATTGTCTCTCGCGTGGCCAGGAGGCTGCTTCCAGCGTGACGGGGAATTAGTGTGAGCGCAGTCCCCGACTCTTCTTTATCAATTGGACGTGTCATCATCATTTGTATAATTTCCTCATCTGTAGATATCATCATCAGTGTGTGCCAGCTCGAGCTCACTTCGAATAAAGCTCTTCCTCTTACTAGATTCAAACGTCGGCTATGGTATTCTAGATTTTCCAGATCCTGTGCCATCACAGCTACATTCTTATGAATCTTGCTCTGCTTTATCTAATCGACTCTTCTCGTTAAGTCTCTCGTGGTTGATTCTTGAGCGTGCAAACGCTCAGTCAATTCATCAAGTTTGTTTGACAGATGTTGCAGAGTTGTTTGCATGGCTTCAAGCTTGCCAGACATAAAATTGAGTGCATAAACTTTGAGTTCTAATGAGCGGAGTTACTAGGCTACAATGCTCTTAGTTGGCAGCCCTTCCGTATTGGTTCCAGATTTCTGGCCACCGGTTTTGTACTTATCGTGCTTACGTATTTTCGCCCGCTTTTATACTTTTATACGCTTTTTCTGAAACACCTGAGTATGCACGTATGTGGAACACGAATTTACATTCGCAGCTAACCGAAAGCGACCATGCATCTTCTAGCTCAAGGCGGGAATAAAAACCACGTACTTGTCACTACAGCTCAACAGTTCGAAAACACTGCAATGCTTGCAAGCAGCAGCAAAGAGCGGTAGAATACATAAAGTGAAGGTCACCAACCGGTAAAATATAGAGCGAATCTTAACGTGTGCTCACTGGTTGTGCCACTGCAGCCAAATGGTGGTTCACGCCCCTTCAGAACTTCAGTTGCCATGTCGGGGTAGTGTCGCTGCAGCAGCCGATTACGTCGATATCACAATTTTCAGCTCTGAAAAAGAATGATGCAAAATCAAGTACCTAAGTGTGCAAGCCCGGATCGTCAGTCGTTTACCGCCTCGGCGTCTTTGCCTGTAAAATGAGAAGCAAATCTCAACGTGTGTTCAATGGTTGTGCCGCTGCTGCCGAACTAGTTTAAAGCCAGCCAACCATTACAGAAGACACGCGTTACTGTGCGTATTTCCTCAACGCTACGTAGGGGCTGCATATCAAGTTCGAAAACATTTCCCGCACATAATTGCTCGTGCTTAAAAGTATGCTACTCTTTTTACACATAATGCAGCCATGTGTGAAAGCTTCACTGAGACAAAACACTTTTTACTTTTTTCATGACATTGTGATATTCCATAATGAAATTTTTTTAAGTGATAACATATAATAAAATGTACCCACTAATTGGCTGAAGAACATGCTAGGTACAGGATATCACTTTCACGTTGAACTCTAAAAAGCAGACCTTAAGGGTTCCCCATTAAACTTATTGCCATAGCAGTTATATGAACACTCTCGTCTACATTTTGCCACTGGTGTCCGCGTTACCATCGCTTACCATATACGTACACGTCTCTATATATTTGAAAATGCAAGATAGAAAAAAATCCAGACAAAGACTATGGCGCGCGGAATCGAACTTGGGTCCTTAAATCGTGAGTGCAAGGCGTTAACTACTAAGGCACCGAGGAGCACGTCCACCAAAGCTCAAACGCCAAGCTATTTATATCTACCAGTTACTGCTGCTGATGGTCCTCACTGGGGGAATTATCGTGTTTTCAGCCTTGCCAGAAAGATGGCACAAAGAGCGCTTCGCCACATCACGTGGCGGCGTGTGCTTTAATCTCCCACGCGCATTTTGCCCCGCTAAGAGGAGGGGTGGAAGGTGGGGCGACACTCCCTGCAAGGTACAAATCTTACTGCAATCATGCGATCTTTGTTTGCGAAAGAAGCGCGCTTTTCGGATAGCGAAATATCACATGAGAAGCTTATTCACGTTCATCTGTACCTGTTAGTATGTTTGTGCGTCATTTGTGCGGGAGAAACGCGGGGCACATTTTGTTCTGCTTTTTCTTCTGTGCGCGACCTTCCTATTTGATCCCATCACGTTCATCACTTCACCTTTGCAGCAAAGCTGTGACTTTTTAAACAAGAGCAAACAGTAATGCATATCAGTCGACTTTAATTTGTCGGCTTGAATAAATTATCCACAGTGCTCACGAATTCAAACATTAAATCACATTTGCATGTGAAATTGCAGGTATGCACAGTTCCGCAAGATAAGCACGTGATGTTGTGACGAATCTGCTCTTTACGAATATCACCCGAACGGTAGATGGTGAACACATATTATGTTCTATTTCTAACTTGTCCTATTTCAATCCATGAGCATTGTATACCGCTCCGCACAAGCAAAAACAAATGTTTTTACTGCGTGCTCTCATCCAGACATTATTACAAAAGCAACGCGAAAGTGAGCGAAAAAAAACAACATAAGTCAAAAGCACACAAATCTTACGACACCATTGGGAATGGAGAGCACCAACTGTTTTTCATTTCTAATTTGCACAAGTTGCAATTTTTCTTGGCATTTCTTCAACTGTTGAGGCAAAAAAAAGATGTCTTTCCATGCATAAACTTGCCTCGACGCGGTGGTCTAGTGGCTAATGTACTCGGCTGCTGACCCGCAGGTCACGGGATTGAATCACAGCTGCGGCGGCTGCATTTTCCATCGAGGCAAAAATGCTGAGGCCCGTGTGCTCAGACTTGGGAGCACGTTAAAGAACACCAGATGGTCGAAATTTCCGCAGCGTCCGATACGGTGTCTCTTATAATCATATGGTGGTTTTTGAATGTTAAACCCTACATATCAATCATGCATCAACTTTTATTTTTACGAAAACTATAATAGCACCAAAGCCACAATTCGTTGGTGTAGAGTTTCTTTCTAAGTAAATAGTGCCATGCCTGGAAGAAATAGAACAAAGGAGGTGCTGTCCTATCGTTAGAACAAAACAACCTAATCACGTAACCAAAAGAGAAATGCACTGATATATAAAATTTGAGAGCAGCGTGTCAAGGTTATGAAATTGTTAAACCTGCCTTCACAATTAACCGAGGTTTTTGTTTCACGAAGCCTGTAATTCCAGATAAACCAATCACACCTTAAGACCACATCCATTTGTACACTTTTTGAGAGGGGAAATTGTTCGCGAAAGCCTCCACGCAAGCTTAGTTGTTCATTTTTAAATGCGGAGGATTTCTTAGCGATCTTCGGCGACTTTGAACGTATCTATCTATCTATCTATCTATCTATCTATCTATCTATCTATCTATCTATCTATCTATCTATCTATCTATCTATCTATCTATCTATCTATCTATCTATCTATCTATCTATCTATCTATCTATCTATCTATCTATCTATCTATCTATCTATCTATCTATCTATCTATCTATCTATCTATCTATCTATCTATCTATCTATCTATTTAGCCGCCTACGGCTTTTAGCTCTCCTGGCTGTTCCGATAAGGGTATTGTTAGCAAACTTGGTATGGCATAACATGACTGCATGGAGAACGTATTTGACTAGTCATGGCATAAAAATCTTGACATGTATGTCATGAATGTCATGAACTACATTTCATGGTCCTCAAGCTCTTGCGGTGGTTTTGTTCACATGGTATGTTGCGAAACTTGGAAGCTATGACATAACTGCATGGCGAACACAAGCGACAGACCCTAACCTGAAAATCATGACATGCATGTCATGTAACAATATGACTACATGCCACGCTCATGCTGCGCTCGAGGGCGTTGCGCTACCATCACATATAGCAAATTCGGTATTACGGTATGTGTATGGATGAGGAAGGTATGTGACTGGTGCAAACATGATAATCGTTGGATCCTTGTCATGTAACTATATGACTACATGCCATGCTCATGATGCCCTGGCGGCCGTTTCGCTAGCATCACTTATACGAAATCGTGTATTACGGGACGGTAATAGATGACAAAGGCATGATACTGGTGCAAACATGATAAATATGAGATGCGTGCCATGTAACAAGATGACTTCATGCTACGCTCATGATGCGCTCGCGGCCGTTTAGCTAAATTTACATGTATAAACTCGGCATCACGTGACGCCAATCGACGACATAGGTAAATGACACAGCCAAACATGATAATCACCACATGCGTGTTATGTAACAACATGACTACATGCTGCACTCATGATGTGCACGCGGCCCGTTTCTCTACCTTCACATATGCTAAATTTGGTATGTGACTGGTGCAAACAAGATAATCAAGAGTTGCGTGTCATGTGAGAACATGACTACAAGACACTGTCAAGGCGCCATTACGTTTGGACGTGACGCAATGCGCGTGCTCACCGTCGTTCATTTCGTCGCGTCACGCCGGCGTTGCGACGCCAGGCACTGGTTTTGCCATATACTCGGTGGTGTGCGCCGCGCTGCGTTGCTTCGACGCATGCGCGTTTCAGCACGACCGGCATCACTACGTCACGAAAAGTGGGAGACGCAGTGTTGTTTGGGTAACGCATCGGTGCGAATTTCATGCCGGTTGCCGTCGGGCCGCACCGACCGACGCTGGTCGCACCGGTCGCGCCTGGCGTCAGACTATACAGTGGTGCTCACATTTTGCTAACGTAGCGTCACGCTGCCCGTCGTGCATACGCGTCAACGGTACATTGCAGTATATTGGGTCTTTCATGATGAGCTCGCGGCCGTTTTGCTAGCTCCACATATACCAAGTTTGGTGTTACGTGACGTCGATGGATGACGAAAAATATGACTGGTGCAAACATGATAATCCTGACACGCGTGTCAGGTAAGAACACGGCAACCACCACTCTAATAGCGTGCTCACGACCGTGTCACTAGCTGCACATGTATCAAATTTGGTACCTGACGTAAATAGATAATGTGAGCAGATGACAAAGGTAAACTCACATTCAAACATGATAACCATGACACGGAAGTCATGTACGGCGTCATTTACCTACAATTCGTAACACTGTGCTGATTGTAAAGTGATATATCAACTTTCCTCATTCGTGCCTCGCATGTCATCGAATCCCACTCTGCGTGGGATCTGCCAATGTTTTTTCCGCACGATAAGCTGACAATGGTCGATTCAGCAGCCGCCACACCCGCGTGCAAAGGCGCGCACGCACGCACGCGCGCACGCTCGCTCGCTCGCTCGCACGCACGCGTGCACGCACGCACGCACGCACGCACACACACACACACACTCACACACACACACACACATATATATATATATATATATACACACACTCACAACTCTTCCGTGTGCGTGCACAATTGCAGCACGTGTAGCGATGTAGATTCCTTAGACCTGCATTTTTATCTTTTCTAATTCTTAGCAGTAGTTCAGCATGAAATAACAACAAAAAGGACAAACGTGTGATGAACACGATCGGCATTTATGAATCCGGCGAAGCGAAGAAGCAACAACGGCCCAGATGAATATACTAGACACTTAACAATGCATTCTACATTAAACCACGAGATCCACCATTTTTTTTGCAAGATCCACCAGTTTTTTCGCAAAGCAAGTTTAATTTGTTCAGAAACCATGATGCAACATTTTTTACCATCCCCACCCCTCGCAAGCGGCAGACTGTGGTTAGACGAGTTTTCGGGACAATGTAACCCAAGCTGTCCCCACTGGTCACGGATAGCTGTAGATGAATCAGTTTTCAGAAACGCATTCGGTCAAGCTGCTATTGCTGCTTCACGTGCGCTGATTGTGAGGCGCATTCCAGCCATATTTTCCTCTTACTTCTCATATAATTTAAAAATATATTGTAATAATGAGTAACGAAATCAACCAATAATTTCTTTAATGTACCTAAGAACGACCATAATGCCTTTGCACCGGCGCACGCAAAATTAAAACAATATTGAGAAGAATTACCATACGAAGTCTACGGAAAATGAAACAGGATATTAAAGTAAACACGCACAGGCAAAAAGAAGTCGACACACAAAGGGATGCTTAAAAAGACATTCTAAGAACCATAAAACAAGAGTAAAAATATTGTGAAATATAAAGAACTGTGCGAAAGGCTTCCTGAAAAATGCAGAAGAGAAGAGCCTGTACATGTGCAAAACTATGTTAGGACAGGACAAAACTCAGATAAACAAAATAACTATGAACTGTGAAAGACAACGAGTCAAGCAAGTTGGTCTTTTAGAGACTTTTATTTTGTGAACGCTAGAATGCTGGAAGAAGCTGGCAAGTACATGCAACAGTCAATTCTTTCTGGTTAACTTGCACGCAATTCGAAAATAAATAGCTGAAGAATAAAGAGAAGGATAACTCACTGTGAACTAGCATAAAAAGAAACAACAGCTCGGCGTTACCTTATCGGCAGTGAAATGATGGCATAGATAATCTAGAAGTGTTGGAAGAAGATTCAGAGGAATTTCTAGCGAAACGATGGGTCTAAATGCTGATGAATTTTCTCTAGACTCGTTCAATGGCGTTACTGCTTGACTTAGAAAGTTCATACCAGAGCAGAGAAGCATATATACTCAAGTTTAGGAAGACTCATTGTGGTGTACCATTTGTGGAAGGCTGTAGGAGAACTGAATTCTCGAGAGATTCTGCCAACACAGCCGAGAGAACGAAATTCTTGCTTCGCAGCGCCTTGAGTGTGAAGAGAAAAATTTCACATGCTAATAAAGAAAACACCAACATCAGTGATCTCATAAACCTTACGACACTGTTTTGACAGAGTTTTAAAACGACATGATAGATGTTTTGCGAGACGTAATAATCAATATATAAATAAAAAATGTCAATAACATCAATTAACTCTTGATAGGTCATTGAATCAAGCATATTACTCTGACATGGCCGAAAACGTTTGGCCACATTGAAGCAAATGCTAGTGTTTGGTTGTCAATCAACCGCAGCCTACGCGAAAGTGTACTTCTGCATTTTCTTGAGTGTGCATTGGTATCCATAGTTTATTAGCAAATGCACCACACTGCTAGTGTTGAAATAATACGCAGACATGAAGTTTTATTAAGTGGCTGCTAATGTGGAGATTGGTTTAGGCATCACGCATGGCGTTTATTCGCAAAAACATGCCATTACAATTGAATTCGCAAGGTGATATTTAGGCTAATTCTGATGAGGCACGTGCGCATTCACGATACCGACCAAGCAATGACGCACCTACATAAAAGAAAACTGTGAATGCGGCAGCCTAAGTTGAAAGTTTCTTTTACAAGATTTAACTCTCTCATTACCGCCCGAAATTGGTTGTTTTTTATATGTCCCGGTAAGATTGTTTTGCCAATCGGAAAAGTTCTCCAGCACCCATTGCGCGTTCTGAACTTTGCAAAACGAAATGGTATTTCCATAAATGTATGTTGTAGAGCAACAAAAATATTTTAGAGTGAATAAAAACGTGAAGAGTGTAGAATTTTCGGTCACAAGCTGGTAAAAACTGCAATAAAACACTACATACGCAAAAATATTCAAAACAAAGAAAATTCAGAGTAGACATTTTGAAGATTAATGACCCATTAAGAGTATAAAAAATAATGAGTGTTGCACAAAAGTGTTTCTATTCACATAGACAAAGAAAATCATAACCGAGGTGCTGCTTCGTTGCTCGTGTCATGCGGTGAAGCATTGCATGTTGTTCTGTGAGACAGAAGTGTACTTGTACACTTTTTCTCAGTAAACTTTTGTTGTCTTGCGATAAGAATCTTCTGGTATTCCAATAGAAGTAGATTGATACCCGTTATGTGAACAATCCCTCTGTAAATGATATGTCCAACGGACTTCGCTATTTTATCTAGCCTATCCTCTTACCATGAGCCACTCTACACCGCATAGGGTGGCGTACCAATGTGTTCATTCAGGCATGAGTTTCTGCATTTTTGCGCATATCATAAATAAAAAGGACAATATCACGCGCAGTTCTGAAACGTTTCACACTGCTACATAGTGATGGCCAAGACGTGCTCCATGGCCTTCTTGTTTTTTGGAGAAGCGAATTGTAGGCCACACACGTTATCAGAGTAGCTATGAGATTATACGAATGTTCAGAAGCTATGAGCACTTACGGCGGAAGATACAACCAGAGGATGGAAACAAAACAAACAAATGAACGGCGGTGGATGTATCAGGCTCACGCAAAACATCGTCGCCATAAAACTTGAAGCTGAAGTGCTGTCATCCTCGAACGCTAAGTTTGTCGTCACTCAATTCAGGTGGGGTTGCAAGACAGTTTATAGCAGCGCATGTGTTTTTCAGCGCTGATGCGTACCCATGCGCGCATGACGACGACATCATAGAAGCGACTAGTGACAGTAGATGCAACTTTGTGTCTGATATAACGATGCAGGCAAAACCAAAGCTGATGGAAACCGTGGAATGCCACCCCCATCACCGTAAACATGCGACGGACTTCCACATATATTTTTTATGGAACAAATTTGTTCTGACTTCGAGAAACAGCTTTCTATTGAATGTGTGCTAGAAATTTTTGGCTGTCGTTACTGCTCAGCATGGTCAAAAAGCGAAGCTGTAAATTTAATGAAATACTTGGCTTGCAAAAGTTATTTTCAATATAAAACTTTAATGTTGCTGTGCCATAATCACGAAGGGCACGCACATCTGTCAAGTTCATCAGCCTTGTGCACTTTTCCAACTTAAACGCACATTGTTTTGCGCAAAGGTCTGTCAAAAATGACTATCATCATCATCATCATCATCATCATCATTTATTTTTCCTTTAGGGCCCCTGACGGGGTATTACATAAAGGGGGGTGGTAGAACAAGGATACACAAAAGCAATTAAGACCAAGAACATAAAGTAGGTTAAAGTTCAAGAATTGCAATTACAAGGCAATATTAAAACAGAACTCGTTATACAACTAATAGCATTTATAATAAAATGAGAGAAAGGGAACTGGCTACACAAAAATCACGACGGTGCAGTCGTAAAATGAGTTTCTAGTAAGGTTTTAAACTTCACAGTATTTTGTTCGTTGGCTATTGCATTTGGAAGCCGATTCCAATCCTGAATTGTTAACGAGAGCGAAGATTTGTTAAAAGCAGTGGTTGAACGAGTTATATTTTTTACACTTAAATAATTGAAAACACGGGGCGAAGTTCTAATTGGTGGGAGAAGCAGGGAGCCATGTAATTAAGAATAATTGAAATACATTTTGTGAAAAAAAGGCGTGCTATTTTTGTCTAAGATCCTGAGAGGTGAGAGGCAGTGATGATTTTATAGTAGTAACACTTGTGCGGAAATCGTATTCGGAGGTTATAAAACGAGCCGCGCGATTTTGAATGGCTTCAAGGGCGTCTATTAAATAAGATTGGTGTAGATTCTAAATCTGAAAGGCATACTCGGGATTACTACGGACGTAGGTTTGTTGGCGAGTTGACGAACCGAGGCCGGTGAGCAGGACAGGGATCTTCTGATGAAACCTAATGTTTGGGATGCATCGGCAGTAAGCTGTGCGATATGGTCAGTCCATGTTAGCTTGCTGTTGATGAGAACAACCAGGTATTGGTACGATTCTGCTAGAGTGAGATGGTTAGACTGCAGGAAATAAGTAGAATTTAAGTTTGAACGCTTATGGTAAACTTGCATAGATTTACACTTAGAAATATTAAGTTGCATCATCCACAAAGAACACCAATTTTAATTACATTTAAATAATTCTGGAGGGCAAGTTGATCAGAGCCATCACATATACGGTGGTAAACGACACAATCGTTGGCAAAGAGACGTATTGAAGATGTAACACTTGAGGGAAGGTCATTAAAAAATTAGAAAGAGGAGAGGGCAAGGATGGAACCTTCAGGTACGCCAGATATTACATTCAGTCGAGGAACGGTGACCCCTGATGACTGTGTATTGGGATCGATTAGTAAGGAAGGCTTGTCTCTATGACTGTTTGAGTGGGTCTAGACTAAGGGAGGAAAGTTTAAGCATAAGTCTTTGATGAGGAACGCGATCGAACGCCTTAAAAAAATCGAGGAAGATGACATCTGTTTGAAATGAAGAGTCGAGGTTTAAGTGGAGGTTCATTGTAAACTCAAAAAGTTGTGTTTCACAGGAAAAACCTGAGTGAAAGCCTTGCTGATTTTTTAAAAAAGAAGGAGTTGTTTTCAAGATGGGTTACCACGCTAGAGTATATTATGTACTCAAGCAGCTTACAAGGTATAGAAGTTAGAGAAATCGGACAATTTTTGAAGGAACGGACCGATTACCCGCTTTAAATATTAGAAATATGCTGCTTAGCTTCCAGTCACGCGGAAGCGTACTATCTTTTATCGTTTGTGTGAATATTATTTCTAATATTTTGCTGGAACACGTCAGCCTACCTTCAAGTATTTTAGCTGTGATTTTATCTGGTCGTGGGGCACAAGATATTTTTTTGTTTTTTTTTTATTAGTTTAGCGATGCCCGAGGCAGTAATGCTAATCGAAAGCATTTGGGAGAAATCTTCGAAGGGTAAATCGGGGCTATCAAAGTTATTTTTAATGGTGAAAACGGACAGAAAAAATGCACTCATGATGTCAGACCGTTGGTCTTTTGCTACCTCCGAACCGTCAGAATTTCTCAAAGAAATTGTATGTGTGTGGTTGTATTTCGGGGTTAGAAGATTCCATAATTTACGGTGGTTAACGCGTAAACTGCTTAACATGTCATGATGATAAAACTTTTCTTTAGAGCATCGCAGATGACGTGTGTAATCATGAAGAGACTTAAAATATTTAGACCACTTTGCTGTAGAGGTGCGGCGTTTTGCCTCTCGAAGGAGACGTTTCTTCCTTTGCGAAACTTTTTTTAAGGCATTAGAATACCATGGTTGATTGGAATTGCCACGAATGCGAATGAAGGGAACATACTTCTCAATTCTTAGCTCTTGAATTTTATGTTTGTAAAGTAGCCAATTTTCTTCGACGGTCCTCTGGAGGGCGGAAACCTTAAAAAGCTGTAGGAGTTTTCAAGATCGATGTTGATGCAAGTGAAGTTTGCTTTTTTGTAATCTCGAATATATTTTATCGAGGGTAATCGACGAAGAATCGGAAGGCACATGTCGAACAGAACAGTTTTGTGGTCGCTTAGCCAATTTATGCACGATAACAATTGAATAAGATCAAGCTTCGAAAATAGAACCAAATCAAAAATATTACTGCCACGTGTCGGTATATTGACTGCTTGGGTGAAATTGAACATTAGTACGAAATCCAGAAAAACTTCAGAATGATGGGATGATGTTGACAGGTTATTCCAGTTGATGTCGGGAAAATTGAAGTCACCACATGTGAAGTAATTGGCACGAGGAAAGCGACAGAGAATATCAAGCATGAAGGAATGAAAGTCATAAATAAAGTATGTTACCAAATTGGGCAAAATAAAATTGATTCACAAAATTGAGTGGCGGGACCAAGTACCAGAAAATTTTAGGCACACGAAAAACACTTTTAACATGCCGAAATGGGTAATCCAAAAGCGTTGATTACCAGTGATTAATTTGAATAGGCGTGGCAGGATTCAGGTTTTTTACGATGTTGTAGAAACCACCTCTCACCACTCGGCGCCCGAGACGCACTATTCGAGGTTGCAGAGCAAACTGGGAGACGAAACGTGATGCCGCTCTTCCTATAGCAGCAAGTGACTTGCTGGCCTCTCGAAGTTGAAGGAGAAACGCTGAAGAAATTCTAGTAGGCTGAGAAAAACTTGTATTTACGGACTGTACAGATTTTACAAAGTTAAAGACGTCATAGTTACAACAACAACGAAAAACACTTTAAAAACGAACCGACTTCTGTAGAGCGACCCTACGGGTTTCAACAGAGCCGAAGGCGCCTAACACCTCAAGCCCGGTTCAGAACGCTGGGCAGAGCTCCAGGGCCTCTTTTTATTCCCTCGTCGCTCCGCCTTCAATCAACTTTCGGCGAATAGACTTGTCGACTGATAGGACAGTCCACTTGTTCAATCAAAAACCCGCCACGAGGGCGCGACCATCTTGCACGTGAGGGCCTATGCCCTCTCCAAAAACAACACAACAACTAAATTGTAAACAACACAAAACTAGAAAAAGTCCTAGAGGCCTGGGCAAGCTTCGCGGTGCGCTATTATCTAGACAGCTACACGTACTGGGTATTGCGGCCATATATGACGACTTCCCTGTTGCACGTCAACCTCTTGACGACGGGGTCATATTCTGATTGTCCCCAAGCGATGCAAGAAGAACCGCTAGCTGCCTTACGAGCTCAATTGCGCGGGAGCAGTCGAAGACATGGCACTTGAACAATAGGTACCCCAGACACCAACCTGTCGTGAGCCCGCCCGCTTCCGTGAGCTACCTCACCAGACCATAACAAAAGGTTCACGGCAATCACTGCGGTTTCGCAATGTGCGCCTCAAATTTTGCAAGCGCGCAAACAGTACACAGCCATGACATAAGCCGAAGCGAAGCGAGGAGCCGCCGCTGTGCGCCGGGTCTCGGAAGCGGCCCATGAATGCGTCGGCGGCCAGTGCCATGGGGCAATCAGGGCGTCGTCCCAATGATGTTTCTATTCCCGGTTGCCTCCGTGGGAGTAAGTTTCTTTTTCCAGAGTTAACAAAAACGGGAAGCGCTCGGCCGTCTCCGGCGCTGGTGAACTACGCGGGGTGCCATGCAGGGGCCGTACTGTCTGCGTGCCTTAAAAATCCAATAGGACATGCTTCGACCGAGTGCAACTGAAGCAATGCTGCTTGCCGTTGGCTGACGTTCCTCCCCAACCCTACGGCACGACGTAAATGAAAGTAGACAGTTATAGTTTAGCGTTAGCATGATAGCGTATGTTAAGAAAATGGCGCTATCGTGCAGCAAACGTTCGTTGTAGGCAGCGTCCTATAGTTTAGCGAAATAGCACCTACGTGGTTTACGCGCCCCCAAGTGGGATGGTGGCGCCACCGATTAGATGGTTAATAAGTTAAACAATGAAAATGAAAAGAAAACTACGATGTTTGCCTATGCCACCGCACGAAGCATTGTTAGAAGTTCATTTTTGTGATAATAAAAGTAAATAAATATGAACGATGTACAAAACGCAAAAACATCTACGTTGCCAATTCGTTTACATTGATTTTGTAGTTAGGCCTAGGCACGCTCGAAATGGGAAGCTATCTTAAACACTACGCCAACTTATCCGTAATACTCAGTCATCGAAGCTAACTGAAGGCAAGCGAGGCCACTTTGAACAGTCGTTTGCGGCGAACAAAGTGAATCTTTCAACGACTACGCCAAAATCACTTTGAAGTGGGCGTCCGAGAGCACCGTCACGTTTACGTACACTACGTGCACCTACGCTACCTTGAATTTGAAAAAAAAACGAAAAAAAAATACCGCGCCCCCTCCACGGTGGTCTAGTCGCTAAGGTACTCGGCTGCTGACCCACAGGTCGTGGGTTCAAATCCCGGCTGCGGCGGCTGCATTCCCGATGGAGGCGGAAATGTTGTAGGCCCGTGTGCTCAGATTTTGGTGCACGTTAAAGAACCCCAAGTGGTCGAAATTTCCGGAGCCCTCCACTACGGCGTCTCTCATATACATATGGAGGTTTTGGGACGTTTAACCTCACATATCAATCAAAAAATACCGCGCGTATGGTAAGCGGTACGCGTTATGTACGTAGCTGCGCATGCGCACTTCGATTCCGGTATCACGGTACGCCCGGTATTACGGTAAGCCCGGTATACTATAACTTTCTAGTAAACCGAAAATTGCCGTGCAACCAATTTTATCCACGGTCCTACACCCCACATCCAAGACTTCGAAACAACTTGTGTACAGTGTTGCTGAAGTAAACGCAACAAAAATTAGACCGCGCTCAACCAGTGAGCGTTAGGCGCGTTAATAGCCTTAGCTAAACTGCCCGGCCAGAGTGTTCTCCCCCGCACCCTTACGCGGGGATCATGCAGCACGTGGCCGGCAGTAACATGGGAAAATGCTATGTTGCAAAGAAAGCGTGCAAAGTGCCCAACTTTTTTGTCGGTGCTCAAAAAAAAAAAGAAAAGAACAAAACAAATCATTCTCTAGCGCCAGCTGAGAGGATAAAGTTTAATAGTGAACTGCCTCGCTCTTTAAATGTAGCAGACTCATGCAAAATATCGTGCAGCCGTAACGCGACATTTATTAGACCTGACCGAACAAACTAGAGCTGCTCGCTCCACACGCCTTCTCACCAAACTCTCACGATGCATGCAACATCTGACATTTCATGCCATAGGCAATTTCTTGAACACACTGAAAGAATTTTAAAGAACATGACACACATTCGAACACTTGTCACAGAACAATTGGGCGTTGTTGCCCCATCCAACTTAAGAAAAAAAAACAAATATCGGCACGTAAAAGCAAATGTCGACCACTCGCAGTTCCCGTGATTACACTTGGTGATTGTCACACACTGTTGCATAATGTCGAATGGTTTTATCACCATTGGCGAGTGTCCTTGCAGACTTTGTGCAACATATGCACCAAAATCACTCAGGTGGCACATAACATTCGTCACATGATAGGTGTTCACTGAAGTCATGGTCACTGCACGCACTGCACATACCACATACACTAGGTGACCACTTTGGCTCCCTTTACCTCACCCTGGTCACGCTCGAACCATATGATACAAAGCTGCTCGCTAACGCAGTAAGGATGCCCCGCCGCGGTGGTCTAGTGGCTAAGGTACTCGGCTGCTGACCCGCAGGTCGCGGGTTCAAATCCCGGCTGTGGCGGCTGCATTTCCGATGGAGGCGGAAATGTTGTAGGCCCGTGTACTCAGATTTGGGTGCACGTTAAAGAACCCCAGGTGGTCGAAATTTCCGGAGCCCTCCACTACGGCGTCTCTCATAATCAAATGGTGGTTTTGGGACGTTAAACCCCACAAATCAATCAACGCAGTAAGGATGAAATGGCGTCGTCATGCCATCTAAATGACCCCCAGTGCTGAATAATTTTATTGGCCCCCAGGGTCAAATGTGGCTATGCGAAATTCCACTCAAACAATGTGACCACGGGTAACATTGGCGTGCGCGACCGTCAACTAAATCAGATAATCTCTCAGTGCGTAGATAGCTGCAACTAATCGTCTAGCTACCGTAAACCCTCCACTGCCATCAACGCCATGACACAGTGTAGTTAGCCTAACGCATTCCTTGTGTCCCACAACTGCCATGGCGGTGATGCACAGCTAGTCTCTGTTTTTCGCGCATCTGCGCTCTACACGATTCGAACCCTGCTGGTGACTTCGAAAATCCCCAATTTTATGGAGAGAATCATCCCTACAGTAGCGCACTGGTGGCGCCCTACGCGGAGATTCCATAGCGAATTTCCTGCTAAAAACTGTGACCGCAGCGAAAGACTCCTCGCTATTACCACCCGGTTCCATTCCTCTCAGCGCAGTACTAGCTCCCTCTCTGAGTTCAACGAGCCACATCCGACGGGTTCCGGTACCGCGATGTCCTCCCTGAGCGACTCAACTGCTTGAGCCACGGCATTGAGACCGACGATGCGTGTGGTTTCCTGAGCGGCATCTCGCGACTGCGCTTGGGTCTCAATTAAATTACCTCGAAGTTTTGCGATGATACGTCTGTCGTCAGCCCGGCGCGGCAAGGGGTACTACGGACGAGTGGCCCTACACTCTGTAATTTCATTACCAAGTCAACATCTTGAGATTGCTTTGGCGAGTCGCTATCGCAAGACATCCCATATTCGATCGGAGATCGTTCTCAGGTACGTCGTTAACTTCCACGACCTGTGTTGCTGTTTCCCACTCCGTGCCTTTTTCTCGCCTTTCAACTCGGGGCCCTCTATATTGCCCAAATGAAGCCTTGCTTCCAGCACCCAGTGGCGTTGTTCTGCCAACCCGAGATTGAGCTCCTTTCGCCATGTTTGCCAATCATGCATTAGCGCTACGTCGAAGACGACTGGTTTTAAATACGTGGAATCGGCAAACAGGTCGATTGCTGTGATGCAAAGCGATGCTAACTCTTGGTGTGCTACGAGCGTTTCGCGAAGCTCTTGTGCTAATGTCGCATGGCGCTCCTTCATTTATCCGGTCCGACTGCACGCTACTTCTGCGTTACCCGCCCTGCCCATTAGGTACGGTCCAGTGGTATTGCGGACCAATCCGGCCCTCACCAGTGACATTTCCATCGGCTCAAACACGATCGCAGGAGTGAAAGAACACGATGCTGTAGCAGCTCACCATGTTTCGCTGCCAACTTCCGCCTTCGATAAGCGGGCTTACACCATGGTCGATAACGGGTGGGGTCGCTGATGGTGAATTGTCGAGGGCTACTTTAGACCAGCCACTCCTCGTTGTCTTCGGGGAAGACAAGGCTCTCTGCAGCGTCCAGCTGCCGCAGCTACTTGCTAGAGTGTCCTGATACTTCTTAGTGTGTCGTCTTACTCAGCTTCTGCTTTTCCGTCCTTAGCAAACCCATCCTGTCGACTGCGCCAGTAACATTCAGGTTCTTTACGATGTTGTAGAAACTAACTCTCACCATTCGGCGCCCGAGATGCACCATCCTAGTTGGTATAGCAAAGTGAGAGACGAGACGCGCTGCCGCTTTTCGAATAGCGGCGATTGACTTGGTGGTCACTCGAAGATAAAGCAGGAACGCTGGAAAAGTTCTAGTAGGCTGCGAAAAACTTGTAGTTACAGACTGTACAGATTTTAAAAAGTTACATGCATCATATTGTCGCTAGGTGAAAAAATGAATACAGGACGACAGTGCGACCAGGAAAAACGAGGTCTGTATTGACAGAGCAAAAGAGCAGCCGCTTCGACTTCTTATTTCTCGGAGGAACCGTGGGTGCTGTCCACGCTCTACACTTCATCGTCCTTTGTCTTCTTGCCCGGCATTTAGCCGTGACATTAGCCTCCCGTTCAAGAATACATTGTCCCGATGCTTTATAATCAAAGCGGTTTGTACTCGTTGGAAACGCATGAGTTCATTCGGAGAATTAAGGCTTCATGCGTACCACGTGCACAACTTCTGGAGCATACCTTCGACGCCTTGAAGAGTGCGCAGTATCAGGAACAACCTCATAATTAATGTCACTGAGACGTCGCAGAACTTCATAGGGACCGAAGTACCGTCTTAACAGTTTTTCTGAGAGGCCACGGCGCCGAATAGGAGTCCATATCCTAACTTTCTCTCCTGGCTCGTAGGAGACTGGTCGGTGCCGAAGGTTGTACCGACTTGTAGTCCTTCTGATGACTAATACATAGGCGTGCAAGTTGTCTGGCTTCTTCGGCAAGCTGAGTGATATAATCAGCATCCGTTTCAGCGTCTTCGCACTCGTGCGGCAGCATAGTTCCAGCATAGTGGTGACTTCACGGCCATAAATTTTTACTCCACTTTTGACACTGCCTTTTCTCATCATAATGTAACCGAAAGCTGGTTGATTTTCAGAGATAAGATAAACAAAATGGTTGATAAATATATTCCCCAAATTAACATCAATCCTTATACCGCCCAACCCTTGTTCAATAAAGCACTGAAACGATTAGAAAACAAGAAAAAACGCTCCTTCCGCGAAGCCAAGTCCCGCAATACCCTTGATGCATGGAACAAGTATAAAGCCGCCGAATCTGCTTAAATGCAAGCCATACGTCACGCCAAACACTCATTCTTCCAATCGGACGTACCGAACATGCTTAAGAACAACCCCCAAAAATTCTGGCAAGTCATAAACCCACAGGACACGCACAATATTACACTATGTAATGAGTTAGGGGATGCCCTAAGCGACACGGAATGTACACGCGTGTTTAACGCCGCCTTCGCATCCGTTTTCACCCAAGAAACTTAGTTGTCATTTACCATCCCTCATGCGAACTTTGAATGTACCATGCCACCAATTGCGTTTTTTTCCAGCGGTATTTCATTACTAATAGACAAAATCAAACTTTCTTCTTCAGCTGGTGTAGACAACATTATACCCAAACTCCTGAAAAATACTTAACATATCTGTGCAGCGTATCTGTGTCTACTATTTTCACAATCAGTTTCAACAGGAATGCTGCCTCCAGATTGGAAGCACGGAATGGTCGTTCCAGTCCACAAATCAGGTAACAAACAATCACCATTAAATTATCGTCTCATTTCATTAACCAGCGTACCCTACAAACTCTTCGAGCATATCATCTACACACATATGATGGACTTCCTTGATTCCAACAATTTTTTCATCCTGTGCAGCATGGCTTTAGGAAAGGGTTTTCGTGTGAAACGCAGCTAGCTATGTTTGATTGATATGTGGGGTTTAACGTCCCAAAACCACCATATGATTATGAGAGACGCCGTAGTGGAGGGCTCCGGAAATTTCGACCACCTGGGGTTCTTTAACGTGCACCCAAATCTGAGCACACGGGCCTACAACATTTCCGCCTCCATCGGAAATGCAGCCACCGCAGCCGGGATTCGAACCCGCGACCTGCGGGTCAGCAGCCGAGTACCTTAGCCACTAGACCACCGCGGCGGGGCAGCTAGCTATGTTTGTTCACGACCTGCAAGTTAACCTCGACTCTAACTTTCAGACTGACGCCATCTTCATCGATTTCGCAAAGGCATTTGACAAAGTTCCTCATGAGCGCCTACTACTAAAGCTTGCCGCGTTGAATTTAAATGATGACGTATTAGCATGGATTAAAGAATTCTTAACTAATCGTTCAAAATCAGTTTCCGTCAACAATCAAATGTCTAACACTACGCCGGTAACCTCAGGTGTCCCACAAGGGTCTGTCCTAGGCCCGCTTCTGTTTTTGATTTACATTAATGATCTACCATTACATGTATCTTCTAACATACGCATGTTTGCAGACGACTGCGTTATTTATTGTAAAATAAACAACGTTTCGGATAACACGCCTCTTCAAACTGACTTACTAAGCTTACATGAATGGTGTAACCTTTGGCTAATGAAACTCAACCCTAACAAATGTAAAACTGTTTCCTTGCACCGCCGTCGAAATCCGATAGTATTCCCGTATCAAATTGCTGACACAAACCTTGAATTAGTTACTTCCTATAAATATCTCGGAGTAACCCTTTCTAGCGATTTAACCTGGGCAACGCACATTACGAAGATCATTGCATCTGCTAACAAAACACTCGGGTTCTTAAAACGCCATTTGCGTCATGCTCCTAATAATGACAAATTACTAGCTTATCAATCTCTCGTAAGGACGAAGATAGAGTACGCATCAGCCATTTGGAGCCCGCATCAACCATATCTCATCAATCAACTCGAGTCACTTCAAAATCGAGCCACACGATTTATTCATTCTACGTACTCTTACGATGTCAGCATATCAGCACTGAAAACAGAATCTGGCCTATCATTGCTTGCATCTCGTCGCCGCATTTCTAGTCTTTCCCTTTTTCACAAGTTTTTTTACAGCTCGCTCGGCAGGCCACCATACATTCTTCCTCCGGCACGCATCTCCCATCGCACTGGTCACCCGCAACAAGTTGAGCGGCCGCGTACACACACCGTCACTTTTTCGTCCTCATTCTTTTTTTCGTGCAGCTACGGACTGGAACGGCCTTTCTAACGAAATCACCGTCATAACCTGTCCTACTACCTTTTTGAACACCGTAACAAATTACCTTGCATTGTAAAAAAATGGCTTTCACGTTTTCATATATGTACCCACCCCTTATGTAATACCCCTTCAATGGGGTCTTTAAGGTAATGAAATGAAATGAAATGAAATAAAGAAGGCGGAATGGCGTTGTTCTGGTTGTTTCTTGATGAGCCATGTTATAGGCGAACGTGACATACGGCAAGATCTCGTCCCAGTTTTTATGCTCCACATCGACGTACATGCAGAGCATATCCGCAAGTGTCTTGTTAAGACGCTCCGTAAGACCATTCGCTTGCGGATGATACGCCGTTGTTCGCCGGTGGGATGTGCCACTAAGTCTTAAAACTGTCCGTTAGAGTTCGGCTACGAATGCAGTTCCCCTGTCAGTTATTACCACTGATGGAGCACCATGCCTCAGCACAACATTCTCTACGAAAAATCAGGCTTCTTCACTTGCTGGGCCCCTCTCCAGAGCCTTGGTTTCGGCGTAACGAGTGAGGTAGTCGGTGGCTACTATAATCCATCTGCGACCTGCTGATGAGTTTGGAAATGGGCACAAAAGATCCATTCCGACATGAGCGAATGGAGTAACAGGCACGCCAATAGAAGGAAGGAGGCCTGCTGGTTTGACGGGTGGAACTTTTCTGCGCTGGCAATCAAGGCACGTCCGAACATAGTGTTGAACGGTCGCCGTCAGTCTTGGCCAGTAGTATTTCTGCCTCACTCTGCACAACGTACGCGTGTAACCCAGGTGGCCGGATGTTGGTTCATCGTGGCATGCCTGTAATACTTCGCTCCTTAGAGATGTTGAGACGACGAGTAAATAGTCGATTCCGTGTGGCGTGAAGTTCACCTAATACAAGACGTCGCTGCGCAAGCAAAATGACGAAATCCCTCTCGCAAACAGTCTAGGTACAGCTGAAGTGCGACCCTCTAAAAAACGTGTTATGGGTTCTAGTTCGGGGCGTCTCGTTGCAGCTGTGCGACATTGCCGCGTTTACAACTCCGACAAAGGCTGTATCGTCATCTGCCGTCGCAGGTTCGTATGGCGCACGAGAAAGGCAACCAGCGTCTGAATGTCGCTTCCCCGATCTGTAGACCACCGTCATGTCAAATTCTTGAAGCTTCAGGCTCCAGCGCGCCAACCGTCCTAAAGGGTCTCTTAAAATCGTTAGCCAGCAGAGGGAGTGATGGTCGCTGACAACAGTAAAAGGACGACCATACATGTATGGGTGGAATTTTATAACTTCCGACACCACCGCAAGGCACTTTTTTTCCGTGGTGGAATAATTTTCTTCCAATCGTGAAAGAATTCTGCTCGCGTAAGCAATTACTCGTTCAGCGCCATCCTGCCACTGCACGAGTACAGCTCCTAAGCCGACATTGAAGTGTGCGAGGACTGGTGGCTTCTGAAGGTGTTGCCGCAGCTCGTCGAATGATTTTTGCTGCTCTTTATTCCATACGAATGCGATGTCTTCTGCGGTAAGGTGGGTCAACGGCGAGGCAATGCGCGAGAAGTTCTCAATGAAGCGTCGGTAGTAAGCACACAGTCCTAAAAACCGTCTAACCGCCTTTTTGTCGGTTGGCGCTGGAAAATTCCTAACGGCATCTATTTTTTCAGGGTCAGGCCGCACACCTTCACTACTGACAAGATGCCCCAGAAACATAAGCTCTTCGAAGCCGAAATGGCATTTTTCCGGCTTAAGTGTTAGTCCGGCGGAACGGATAGCTTGAAATACTGAGTGCGTCGCCTGACGTGTTCGTCGAATACGGCAGAAAATACGATGACGTCATCTAAATACATTAAGCACGTCTGCCACTTGAGGCCTGATAGTACGTTGTCCATTATCCACTGAAACGTTGCCGGAGCTGAGCACAAACCAAATGGAAGTACCTTAAATTCAAAAAGGCCATCAGGTGTCACGAAAGCTGTTTTCTCCCGGTCTCTTTCATCGACTTCTATCTGACAATACCCACTCCTTAGATCCATCGACGAGAAATAATACGCGTGCCGTAGTCGATCGAGTGAATCGTCGATACGTGGAAGTGGGTAGACGTCTTTTTTTGTTACCCGATTCATCTTGTGGTAATCCACGCAGAAACGTAGGTTTCCGTCTTTTTTCTTCACTAAAACAACCGGCGAAGCCCAAGGCCTTTTTGACGGCTGAATAACGTCGTCTTCAAACATCTGTCGCACCTGCTTTTCGATGGATTCACGTTCTCGTGGAGCTACTCGGTACGGGCTTTGCCTGAGGGGTCTGGTCATGACATCCGTTATAATTCGATGTTTCGTCAGAGTCGCTTGACGGACCCTGGACATCGAAGAGAAACAATCTTCAAACTTGTTAATAAGCTGCATGATACTTTGCTTCGGCGCCGGCAGCAAACTTCGGCCAATATCAACAGATAGAGGTGCGGGGGTCAGATCTGTTGAATTATCTTTTTCAAGAGTTAAGCAGTCTGTCATCTAGGCGAGCTCTTCCATGTACGCGACTGCCAAGCCCCTCGTTAGTTGTTGGCGTTCAGAGCTAAGTTCGTAACGAGGCATGCGTGTGTCCGCATTTTATCCTTACGACGCCTCTTGCGATAGATAAAGCATGACTGAGTAGCAGTGTTGGAATTCGCTCGGCGATGTTTTCAGGATCGCTCGACGTGTCACATGTCACAGCCACGAGTGTACTCGACCGCGGTGGGATGGTCACGTCGTCGTCGAAGACGCGCCAAGACTGACGTCGCTGGTCTGTACAGGGCCCATCCGAAACTTGATCTGGGGCCGTCCAAAACGTAACTGATCTCTCAGGAATGTTGATAATGGCGCCCTATTCACGCAAGAAGTCCATGCCCAAGATCGGGTCTTTGCAGCACTCCGGTAAAATTACGAAAGTAGCGACAAAATAAGAACTGCCGATATTAATTCGAGCTCTGCATTTGCCCATCGGCGTCACCAGTTAACCCCCTGCGGTTCTTATGTTTGGGCCCGTCCATATTGTTCTGACTTTCTTTAGGCAATTGGCGACTTTACGGCTGATAATAGAGAAGTCCGCACCAGTATCTACCAGTGCTGTTCCTGGGCGTCTGTCTATACAAATGTCTAGATTAACGCTTACGATTTCCGTTGATGTCGGTGACGTCGTACGATCCGTGGTATTATTCGTCGTATAGCGTCATAGAGAAGATGTTGGGGGTGTGATAGCATCTCGACGGGCAGCAACCTTCCCCCAAAGGTCACAGCTGTTAGTTTCCCCGACGAGGGCTAGGAGATCTGCCCCGGACCACCTCGGAGTAACTGCGCTGCGGCGGCGAGTTCGGTGCAGGTAAAGGAGAGCGGGGTCGACGTATGGCACTTAGGGTTGCTGTGCTTGCGGGCCTGCACTGCTGTCACGGCGGTTATCGTAATGAGCCCGAGGGGAGGTTTGTAGAAAATTATGTCTACTGTCCCGGTACGCGCGATTGCGGAAAATATGGCCGGCTTCTCCGCAATGAAAGCAAAGTGGTCGACGGTCGACGGTGCGCCACAAGTCCATCTTACGGATGAATGGTCGACTGGTGGGCATACCTTGCGACCAAAATGCAGATGGCGGTGTAGTGTACATCGGCGACGTTTGCATAGGCACGTTAGACTGTCGATACGGCTGCGGCGGATTGGGAGCTGGGGCCCACGGCTCGTTGTAAGGCCCTTGGCTATCGTCACGAGAAGCCAGTAATGACGAGTTGTACGACACTGGAGTGGGTCGATGGACAGCTGATGCGTAGCTTACAGACCGCTGGTCTGAGGGCGATTCGGGCAACGAAAATGCCTGGCAGAGTCCTTGCCGCACAACTTCTGCAACGCAAGCCATGGTATTTTCTTGCGGAAACAGAAGGAGGTTTCGGATCTCTTTTCGAACGACCTCACAAATGAGTTCGTGCAGAGAACACTCACTACCGGCACTCAAAGCAGAGAGGCTGGGAGATGTCTTGTTTGGTTGGTCATGGTATCGGCGCCGTTGCTGCAGTGCTCGCTCGATGTTGTAGCCTCTTAGACGAATTCCGCTACGCTTGTTGGCGGGTTGCGTAGGAGACCGGCAAACAGCTGTTCCTTGACGCCCCTCATGAAATGTCGGAGTTTTTTACCTTCAGGCAACTCGAGGTCAGCCCGCTGAAATAGGCGGGCGATATCTTCCGCAAACGTGCCGACGCTCTCGTTTGGTTTCTGTATGCGTGCCTCGATGAGCTGCAGAGCAAAATTACGGCGGTCGATGTTTGGGAATGTCCCGAGAATTTGCTGCCGAAATTCCTCCAACGAAGACAGCGTTGACTCGTGTTTCTCGTACCACGTACGAGCGCTGTCTGCCAAAGCAAAGTAGACGCGCTATAGCTTTTATTCAATGGGCCAGCGGTTGGCTTTGGCGACTCGCTCATACTGGTCTAACCAGTCCTCGACGTCTCCATAAACCTCACCGTGGAAGGTGTCAGGAATTAGAGGCTGATCAACAATAAACTGTGAAGGCCCTCCGGTAGCCATTTCTCCTGGCACGGTGTCTTGCTGGAGAAGTTCGAGCGGGATCACCTCAGGACTAAGGCCTCGCTGTCGGTGACTGTAGTGGTGGACAGGAGTATCCACTGCAGGGAGGGGTTGCGGTGGCGGACTCTATGTGCTAGGGCGCGGAGGTGTCCCAATTATCAGTTGGAGAAGTCCAGCACCTCCACCTATGTCGCTGGTTGAAAATAACAGAATACAGGACGACGGTGCGACCAGGAAAAACGAGGTCTGTATTGATGATGATGATGATGATCCTTGACACTCTGGCGCACACCCACAAAGGGGGATCGGCCAAGAACCGGGCGGCAAGATCTTAACTAAAAGGCTAATGGATTTTCAAAGAAAACGTAATTTTGGGCTAAAAAAATATAGAAAGGAAAGCCGAAAATCGAAAAAGGAGTATATCTGAGCAGGGAGCGATGCAGGCCATCAGATGCGATTTGAGACAGAGGTAATGGTGGGTCTATATATATATATATACATATATATATATATATATATATATATATATATATATATATATATATATATATATATATATATATATATATATATATATATATATATATATATATATATATATATATACATATATATATACATATATACATATATATATATATATATATATATATATATATATATATATATATATATATATATACATATATATATACATATATATACACACACATACACACACACACACACACACACGTATATATATACATATATAGGCAGATTAACATGGCAATCGCTTTGTTTCAATTATGTATTCAAATACCGCAGAGCAGACGTCCCTGTGGCTATAACCGAATTTAATGCTGCCAAACGACAAAATTACTGCCACATTTAATTCTAATCCCAATTTTTCAAGTGGAGCTACCAGGTATCTTTTCCGCTGATGAGAATACCGGCGACAGAACAAAAAGAAGTGATCTATCGTTTCCATTTTTTCGCAAGTCTGACATAAAGGTGACGCCTTTAGACCAACTTTATGCAAATAATAATTCAGTTGAGGAATTCTGCAACGCAATCTTGTAAAAGTAACTTCCAAGTGCCGTGTTGCACACCACTGTCTATTCCAGCGGCCTGTATTCCAGGTCTGTATTAACAGAGCAAAAGAGCAGCCGCTTCGACTTCTTCTTTCTCGGAAAAACCGTTGGTGCTGTCCACGCTCTTCCCTTCATCGTCCTCTGTCGTCTTGCCCGGCCTTTAGCCGTGACAATACTTACAATAACAAAAACACAATGGAAATGAAACAACTTCAGTAGGGCGACTCTACAAGATTCGAGAGAGTCGACGGTGCCTATACTCGGCGACAGCTTTTCTTGATATTGGAGCGAAGGCTACGGAAGCGGGGCCTCCGCACATTGCTGTTACTACGCACGTAGTCCGGCAGCTTGCAGCCGATTTCGGTTCCAGTTTCGGTTTTCGCTTGCTCGCTGCGCTAGTGTGTTTATTATAGCAAAATGTATGCATGCAAAATGGGAACGTCCGAGTTAAACTTTGATGAGAGTGCATACATGCAGCTAGTTACTGTGCTGTTTATATACTGGTACATATAAAACTTTCCGTTGTTCAGAACGTTTTCCCAGCATTATTCAGCCTTTATAACAGTGAAGTTTAGGTTCCGTGTTCAGCCCAGTATATAAGGGTACGCGCCACACGTGATCGAATGTTAACGTTTACGGTATTGAGCCCTGGTACAGGCGAAATGGAAGGCTGGTTGCGGCACGATCCGGCCACGGGCCTGTCTTGTTTCAGTTTTGCTGTATTCGGTTTACGCCCTCAAAGGCTGTCAGCAATGATCGGCGCAGACTGCGCCTCAGTGTTCGAGAAGCCTCACAATTGTTGTAGATTGTTGTTAAAATTGCGCGCAAGACGCGAACAGTGAAGCTTATTTCAGAGCTTCGATGCGTGATGTATAGGAGACGGCGCGTCCCAAAGATGAGCAGCTTTTCCACGGCCGATGCTGTGCCCGCCGCTGCAAGAGGAAGCAGCAGACGCAGCCGGCGTGAGGTGCCGTCCAAGAAATAAAAAAGAAAAAAAAACAACTAGGGTGCACGATAACTTCTTTTCCATGAACAGCGTCCCATACTTGTTCTATCCTTATAATGAAGAAAGTTTTACTTATTCGAGCCAAGTAGCTATTAGAATCAGAAAATAAAATAGGAACTATTTCCTGGCGCGCGCGCATGCAGGCGGTTCGGCTCTATAGCTTCCACAGTGCTGTCAAGAAAGGCTGTCGCCAAGTATAGCACCTGAAGCCCGATTCAGAACGTTTGGCAGAGCTCCGGGACATCCTCTTATTTTCTCGTTGCTCCATCCTTAATCAACTCTCGGCGAATAATCGCCTGCTTGTCGACTCATAGGAGAGTACAGTTGGTCGATCGAAAAATTGGCAGATCCCACGTACAGTGGGAATTGATGGTAGTCGAAGCACGAATGAGAAATGTTGATATGTCACTTTACAATCAGCACAACGCTACGAGGTGGACGTCAATCATGCCGTCAGTTATTCTACGTGACGATTATCCTGTTTGAACGTGTCGTTTACCTTCGTCATCTATTCAAGTAACGTAATACCTAATTTAGTATATGTGGAGCTAGCGAAACGGCCGCGAGCGTGCTATGAGCGTTATATGCTGTCATGTTCTTACATGACACGCGTGTCAGGATTATCATGTTTGCACCAGTCATATATTTCGCAACCCATTGACGTTACGTAACACCAAATTTGGTGTATGTTGAGCTAGAAGACCGCCCGCGAGCGCATCATGAAGGTCCCAATATACCGCAATGTAGCGCTGACGCGCGCGCACGCTGGGCACAGCGACACTACGTTATAAAAACGCGAGCACTCTATAGTCTGACGCCAGGCGCGACCAGCGTCCGTCGGCGCGGCCCGATGGCAACCGGCGAAATGTGACGTGCTGCATTTCCCGCCGATGCGTTGCACAGACAACAATGCGTCTCTCTCTTTTCGTGATTGAAAGACGCCAGACGCGCTGAAACGCGCATGCGTCAAAGCAACGCAGCGCGGCGCGCGCCTGCGAGTATATGGCAGGACCGACGCCTGGCCTGTGGCAACGCCGGCGTGACGCGACGAAATAACGCCGGCGAGCACGCGCACCGCATCACGTCGAAATGTACTGGCGCCTTGACTGTGGCATGTGCGTATGTTCTCACATGACACGCATCTCTTTATTATCTTGTTTCCACCAGTCATTTAGTAGCGTAACGTAAAACCAAATTTGGCATATGTGAAGCTAGCGAAAGCGCCGCGAGCGCATCTTCAGTGTGGCATGTAGTCATGTTGTTACATAACACGCATGTCGTGATTATCATGTTTGGATGTGTCATTTACCTCTGTCGTCCGTTCACGTTGCGTAATACGAAATTTGGTAAAAGTGAGGCTAGCGATGCGGCCGCCAGCGCATCATAAGCGTGGAATGTTGTCATGCTGTTACATGACACTCATGTCGTGATTATTATGTTTGCAACAGGCACATACCTTCGTCATCCATTCACGTACTGTAATACCGAATTTGGCATATGTGACGCTAGCGAAACGGCCGCGAGTGCATCATGAGCGTTGCATGTATTCGTGTCGTTACATGGAGCGCATGTCATGATTTTCGTGTTAGGGTCTGTCACTTGTGTTTACCATTCAATCATGCCATACCGTACTATTTTTGCAACATGCCATGTGATCGAAAGAACCGCAAGAGCTGCAGGACAATAAAATGTAAATTATGACATTCATGACATACATATCAAAATTTTCATGTTATGACTAGTCAAATATTTTCTTTATACAGTCATGTTATGTTATACCAAGTTTGGTACTGATACCATTATTGAAACGGCCAGGAAAGCTGAAAGTCAAAGGCGGCTAGACAGATATGCTCAAAGTCACCGAAGTTCGCTAAAAAATGCTTCGCATTTGAATGCCACGAGGGCGTGACCTTCTTGCACGTGAGGGCACATACGCTCTCCACAAATAACACAAAAACCAAAATGTAAAAAAATGACAGATCCCACCTACAGTGGGAATCGACGATATGCGAAGCACGAATAAAAAATGTTGATATGTATACAATATGTATACAACCAATATGTATACAACCAATATCTATACATGATACCCTTTTTGGTGTATATAACAACTAGGTTACTTTGTGTACGGGTTGTTAATGTTAGATCTCACAAGCCGCATAAAAGTAAGTGACCTTGGTGCTTTATATACGTTATTCATGCCATATAAGGCAGCACCTTCCCATATAAGAATCTACTTATAATGGTATATATGGTGTGGCCGTGCCTCGTAATTAATCAGTGCTGCATCCGAGGAAAGAGAGGCCAAGGCTTTATGGAACACGTTTATTAACGAAACTGCATGCTTGCAGCACAAAGCAATGATTCCCACGGCAACAGAGCAAGAGCCAGAATATATAGGCCCACAGGTCACTCGTGCACGTTCGATAACGTGGTGACTTCAATAACAGCCTGTTATTCGGTGATGCCCCTCACACGCCATAATAAAGATAGAGACACAACACTTCCTTTACCACTGAATCAAAAAAGGTCGTAACCTCAACGCCACGGAGGCGGTCATTCCCGATTACTTCGTCTCGGAAGAATTACATTAATAATATCCGTTCACCCCGGGTCTGACGGCCTTGGTTCTACGTGAGAGCCCGGTGGCATTACAGGCAGCGGAGGAGAGGTGACCTTGAAAGCGTGTGGCAGGCATATTTGACGACGTACGCTTAGGTTGTTGAGCTCAGACTGTCGTAAATTATCAGCATGTGCAACACGCACTTGCTTTTGAATAACAACTAAATACGTAATTGGAGACTTCACTCGCGTAACTTTATCTGGCAGCCATTTCACCGATTCTCGACGTACGGAACGAACCTCACCCCGAAATATTGCGGCTTTGCTCTGCGCTTATCAGCTGACTTTTTCACTCTTTCCACTTTCTCGGTCATGGCCCTTGTCAGATGCGGCGGCACCAAAGAAAACCTGGTCCGCAACTGCCTTCTCAAAAGCAGTACAGCCGGTGTCTTTCTTTCCAGTGAATGTGTGTCACGTTGTGCGATAGCAGAAAAGAAAGTCATCTATTCTGTGCTGAAGTGTTCTTGCACTACTTTTTTCTTTGTCTTCTAACAACTGTTTTAGCAGGGCCGTCTAGGTGGCTTGTACCGCCCGCTCCACATCCCATTTGTAGGCGGGTGGTACGGGGTGTGAACGTGCGCTTTACACCTTGCGCTTTCGAAAGATTTTGTATTCATCAGCACGAAATTGCGGCCCGTTATTTGTTACTAGTTCAGGAAGAAGTGTGTGCGCGCCAAACGAAGAGCAAACCACTGTCATTGTTATAGTAGCTGTTGGAGAAAAAGATCAACGATGAAGAGGACAAAGAGCTGGCCTTCAGATCACGCACTGCAGCAGCGACCCACGCAGTCGGGCTTCGGTTTATTGCAAATAAGCCCCTTTTATTTTCTCAACGCGAGGATTTATTTTTTACAAATGGTACCAAAAACCATCGAAACAGCGAACCACGTCGATTGGCTCAAAGAAATAGTCTTATCTCTTACGGATTCGACCGACCACCTTGCAGCTGCTCAACGCGTACACACAACGTAGAATCGCTCAAACTGAAGTGCAAATCTGAAAGAGCTACATTAACACGCATAATCAATAAGGTAGAGGCAACGCTCACTCAAGAAAGTGTCATGAAAGTGGAGGTTTGCATTTTAACCAAACGCCTACACCAGCTACACACCGTCTTGAAGGCCTTTGACTTCGACACCATCCCACTGCTATCAACCACGGAAGAAGAGATAGAGTTTGACCGGGTTGTGGAATACAACAATTGAGCCATAACCACGTCGTTGAAGCTGAAGTATAAGCTACGCCAACTTAGAGATTCCCGGAACCGTGCACTACCACTAGCCGCACCTACTGAACCTGTTTCACACACGCCCCCGCCTGCTATTCAAATTCCAAAAGTTACCTCATGAAGTTCAATGACCAACCGTCATCGTGGATGCCTTTTTGGAAGCAGTTTAGTTAACAATTCACAACAACAGTGCACTCACCGATGTAGACTGGTTCGCCTATTTACGTTCGGTTCTGACCGGTGACGTGGCATCGGCTATCGCGGGAGTTCCAGCAACGGCAAGCTGCTGTTTGTGAAATCCTGGACATTTTCGAACGACGCTTCCCCAAAACTGATGTCATCATTCAGGCTCACATGCAGACACTCATCGACATATGACCCGTGCAGTTCTCCAACCATCGTCAAGGACTTCCATGCTTTTATGACATGGTCCAAACCTAGACGCGTGCCCTCAAAACTCTCGGAGTATCAGAGGATAATAACTCCGCAATGTTATACTCCATCCTGTCTAAGTCGACTCAACATGACAGTGATTTTTATTTTATTTATTTATTTCGGCATTCTTCACAAAAATGCCAACGAAGGGGGCAAAAGGAGAGAACGTCTCTTGACCTTGGCCCTCTCTTCGTGAGGCACCTCGGGCAAGTACCGCAAAACAGTACGTAGAAAATTCAAGGTTATGCATACAAATTATAAAAAAAACGATTTTTATTACAACAAACGCAGAAAATATTGGTTCAATATTCAAACAAAGCTCTTTTTAGCGATAAATACAAAGACTGATTGATTGATATGTGTGGTTTACCGTCCCAAAACCACCATATGATTATGAGAGACGCTTTAGGGGAGAGCTCCGAAAATTTCGACCACCTGGGGTGTTTTAACGTGCACCCAAATCAGAGCACACGGGCCTACAACATTTCTGCCTCCATCGGAAATGCAGCCGCCGCAGCCGGGATTTGGATCCCGCGACCTGCGGGTCAGCAGCCGAGTACCTTCGCCACTAGACCACCGTGGTGGGGCATAAATACAAAGGCGTTATCAGCACTATTAACATATCGTGAAATACAAACATCATCCTCGACTTTACCAAGACCATCGCACGCTAACGTACAGAGCACACCAACATGCAAGGACATCACAGCCAACTGCAGGCGAGTATTAAGTCTTAGATTTTTTTTCAAACGGAAACCGAGGTTTGAGAACAAACAGCCTTGCTCATTTCTATGAGAGAGGACACTTCGAAAATTCAAGATAGAGATTTTCACACTTGCACGACGTCCTCCTCGCGACATCGGTATATCACGAAGTGTTTGACCTCATTTGTAAAACCAGCTCGCCAAGAGAACGCCTGCTTTTTCTGTGATCAGCTATGCATTATACTAAGCAGTGTGACTTTCCAATATCATTAGAAGAAACTAAAAGGCGCTTACTAGCTGCCGGTCACTGCCTTTGCTGTGCCTTATCGCATCACTTGCCGGGATTTTGCAGGAAAAAAGTTACATGCGTAAAGTGCAATCAACGCCATGCCGATACCATGTGTGACCCTAAAATGACGCAGTCGATTACAGATGTCCCTATGTTACCTAAACTAGTAAAAGTCAAAACAATTTATACTGACATATCTAAACGATGCCTATACCTCCAAACTGCTCTTGCTTGGTCAGCCGGTTGAAAGAAAGAGGTGCAAAAAGTCCCAGGACTGGTTGGACATCCTGACGCCGACGTATTGTCCTGTAGTGCGAGAAACGCTAAGAAAATCATTCAACAAAAGACCGACAAGAAACTCTTTATCCTGCAGATGACATTACGCTAGCGACGCGGTAGGTTGAAGTCGTCCACAGATAAAAGGAAGCGGAACCCCGGAAAGCAGAAGACTGTTCAATTTGTAACAAGAAGAGCATCATTCGTCTGGTGGACTAGACTTGGGCAGCTTACTTGCGAAGTTAGTGAGTGGTCATCACACCATCCCTACACAATTCGGCCAACCGTGTCACAGCTTCGGTGCTATAGTTGCCCCCAAGTGCAAGCAGAAGAGTGCTTCTGAGGACGCTTTGAAAGCCGGCACAACATGCTTTCCTGGGAACGCTCATTCAATGGAGAGTTTCTGGAAATGAGAACAACTTTAAGCCAAAAGTCAGCGCCCCGTTTACTGTTCAAGTGAGCACCGGAACTTATCGATTTTTCGAACAGTGGAGCGTTACAAACTACCGGGTAGAGCTGCCATGAAATGACATGGGCCTTCAGCATGTTTATCTATCGAAATTAATGTTTTTTGCAAACTTCTGCTCCTGGGGCAGTGTATTGAAGAAAAAGAAAAGTGCCGCCATATCCACGAAGTGAATGATGATGGGTGGGCGAAGCTCTGGAGGAAAACCTGGTAAACCATGAATCTTCCGTATATTTTGCCTACTCAATTTTATTACAATGCTCCCCCTAGCGTACGTCGCCGCACTAAATCGAACGATTGCCTTCCACCAATGACACGTGCCATATGTGCCATCATTCCTATTTTATAACAGCTCGCATCTTTCATCATCAACTACAAGTACCGCCGTCTAGTTTATAACATCTTGCATCTTTTCATCATCAGCTACAAGTCCCGCCATCTAGTGAGCACTGAAAGAACTAAACGAGAGGTGGCTACATGCAGGAGACGGTGCCGCCATCTAGTGAACACTGCAAGAACTAAACGAGAGGAGGCGACATACAGGAGACGGTACCACCATCTAGTGGACACTGCAAGTACTAAACGAGAGGTGGCTACATACAGGGGACGCACAGCCCACGCCTTAAGAAGCTTCGCCCCTAAAAAAACACAATAGAAGACACAGAGGGCGATAAGTTCTGGCCTTCAGATAACGCGCTGAAGCAGCAACTCACGGAGTCGATGTGCGGTTTATTGTAAATAAACCTCTTTTTCTCTGCTATGAGAGGCTCAATTTTTAACAGTAGCAGTCATTGTGCTACATACTTTCTTCTAGTCACTTACTGTAACAGTCAACTGCTGAAAAGAACGTATTACCTTCCTTCTCGGCAAAATCAAGATGCACCCTTTCCCATGATTGTTTGCACAACCTCAACAAACTCAAAGGCACTAGCTGTGTTGCCTTTTGCACGCTTTCACAAACGCTGTAGTTTTCCATGGTTTCTTTAAATGCGTCATCAATTCATGGCCACCAAACCATTGATCTTTCAATCGCTTTCCTCTTTGTGATTCCGATGTGTTGTTCGAGCAAGATATTCATGGCAACTCTCTGCAAAAATTTGTAAAAATTTGTAAATTTGTTAGGGGTCAGCAGCTCAGTCAAGCTGTGTTTTGATCCTCGGATTTTGCAGCTTTTACTGCGGGCCCCTGTCATCATGTACACAATGATGATGAAATAAACGTATTATTATTATTATTATTATTATTATTATTATTATATTCATCACCCTATTCCCCGAAACAATGCAACCTGAATCGACAGATAGTTCGAAACTGTCGCACCCAGAATTGTTGCAGTTTTTCAGGGACACCTTCCAGCCAGCCAAGCCATATTATGTCGCGCACTACTGCGCGTACTACAGCGTGAGACGATGCCTGTCGCGCGTCGTTTCACGCTGTATATTTTTTGCTGTCAAAAGTAGTTCATTCAGAGAGGCAAAATAAATGTCTTCCTTTTGCTCGAAGGTCTGGGGCAAGGGCAGTCTAGACATAGCATCTACGTTGTTGATTGCCTTTCCCGGCTTATGTGCAATCGTATAGCTGTAGTTAGCTAGGAAAGCCGAATATTGGTGTAATGTAGCTGTTGCTACAGTGCTAGCTTTCCTTTTCGGGTCAAAGAGCATAGTGAGAGCTTGATGGTCAGTAAAAATCGTAAACGTTTGGCCATAAAAGTAGTTATAAAATCACTTCAAGCCAAACACAATGCTCGTATCTTTATTTTCTATTTACCTGTATTTAAGCTCCGCCTGTGATAGTGATCGTGATGCAGATGCTTATCTGTTGCGCCCACAACATGCGAAAAAGCAGCCCTCAAACCATACTCCAACGTGCCACACGTTAGTTGTACTTCTTTCTTGACATAATACAACTCAAGCACATTTTGGCATGTAAGCGCTTCCTAACGGGTTCTAAATGCCTTATCACATTGATTTGACCGACTCCATGTTGCTTTTCGACCCAACAAGTTATGCAGGGGCTCTAAAACCATAGCCAAATTTAGGAAAAATTTAGAGTAGAAATTAACCAAGCCCAAAAAGGCTTTCGGCTGAGTGACGTTGCGCGGTTTTGGTACCCTCTTGATGGCAGCTACTTTATCTGCCGTAGGAAGCAGCCCATCTGGTCAACTTGATGACCTCGGTGTATTATTCGTTCTTTCACCAACTTGCACTTGTCAAAGTTGACCCTTATGCCATGTTCTTTTAGCATATGAGCACCTGCTCCAACCTGCCATGGCAGTGTTTTCTATCTGCCCCCGCGATGACTACGTCATCTAAAAAACAGGCCATTCCTGAGAAGCCGTGTATGATCTGATTCATCACGGCCAGGAACAACGCTGGTGCACAGGCCACGCCATGTGGCAAGCGCGGGAACCTGAAGAGCCCCAGGTGGGTATTAACAGTGAGCAGTTCTTGTGCTCCTCCGTCCAATTCGAGCTGTAAGTACGCCTTGGACGAGTCCAGAACTGGTAAGACAGTTGCACCCGGTAAGGTTGCAAAAATATCCTCTGGCAGAGGGAGCAGGTACTGGACCAGGTCAATGGCAGGCTTTACCAGAACATGGTGGTCACCACATAGCTGAAGGTCCTTGCCATTTTTTTACACAATCGACAGAGGTGTCACCGATGCATTGTGCCGCACCCGGTAAATGACTCGAGCTTTTTCTAAGTGTGTCAATTTCTGCTTGACTTGTTCACATAGCGCATAAGGCAGAGATTGCGCTTACTGAATTGAGCGGAAGTGCTTTCTTTACCAACAATGCTCGCATTGAACCCACTTATTGCTCCGTAACCCCGCTCAAACATTTCGTGGCGTTTGTCAGTCAAGAAAATTTATTCTGTCAGTGCCGTCACTTGCACTATTTCATGCAAATGAATTTTGATTTTAATCATCCAGCTACGTCCAAAAAACATAGGCATTCTTGTACATTTCGTCTCTTCGGCAATACTAGCGGAAAATGAAAGCACTGTTCGTAATACTGCATTTCAACGTCAATGGCACTTTTGGTATAAATTGGTGTTCCGTTATATGCAACAAGCTGGACATCTGCTGCCTGAAATTTGCATCAAAAAATTTCTCGCGCACCCTCCTTAGGATATAAAAAACTACCGCTGCCGTGTCTAGTTCTAAGGGTACGTTTTTACCGTTTAATCTTTCACCTAATACAATGGTACGATTGCTCGAATGATTATTGTTGTGACAAAGCATTAGCAATTCAGTGTCTCACGAGGGTTGATTTTTTAGCTGATGAACCATCCTGTTTTTACAAACTTTCGTGACATATCCCTTCTTTTGACATTTATAACACGTGCTGTTCAGAAATCAACAGCTTACAGGTGCGTGTTGTCCACCGTATCACTGGCAGATAGTCTTAGTCCGTGTCACCGAAGTCCTTGTTATGTGGCTGGAGCCATGGCCCCTACCCAGCCCACTTTGTGAAAACCTGCGCGATGCTTCTGATTGGCTCTGTCAATGTACTTCACTGCTGCTGGGTGAGAGCACGACGTTGTTTTCCGCGACCATTAACACGCTGTATTTGGCGGCCGTCTTCATATCTATAGTGGTGTTGCGGACGTGGTCGCAGGAGAGCTCGTTTTCGCTCATGGTGAGCAACCAGCTACGTATGGCCTTGGAATGTAGGCCTGCTATTAGGCGGTCCCGGAGCGTTTGTTTCAGAAAGGCACTGAAGACACAAAATAATGCTAAATTCATCAGCTGTATGACAAATTCTGCGACAGTTTTTTGAAGGGCTTGTTTCGTTTGGCTGAAATGGCATCTTTCACTCAACACTGACCACCTGGGAGAATAATGCTTCTTCAGCGCCAACATGACTACCTTGTACGACGAGGTGCGTGGCGTCTCGGGTAGTAGCAGGCTTAGGAGTGTCACGTACACTTCTTCTCCGACGGCGCTCAAAAACAGTTGTAGTTTGTTGACATCGGTAATCTCAATAACTGGGGTGCACAGCTTGGATCTTTCGACGAACACGCCGGAACTACCGATGCCGGGATAAAATTCTGTTAGCTTGCTGAGAACCATTGCCATCTTCAGCTCTTGTCCCATCCCATCTTCTTCGCCACTTTGTTGCATCCGTGGATGGAGAGGCCAAGGCTTCACGGAACTACTTTATTAACTGCCCTGCATGCTTGCAGCACAAAGAAACAATTCCCATGGCATAACAACAAGAGCCAGATCATTAACGTCTACAGGCCACTCGCTGATATCTAATAAAAATGGGACGTCACTAACAGTCTGTTCCTCGGTGATGCCCTTCATGCGCTGGTATACAAATAACACAACAGAAATGACTCCTTTTATAGACCAACCGCGCCATGTATTTGACCCCATATATGAACCAATCCTGCCAGATGTACCTCCCTATGTTGTAAACAGTAGCCACATATGCGGACATATATATTGTTACGACCTCAGTAGGCGTCTGGGGGTTTATTGATACACGGTTCGAGGGACGAGCCGTATCGGCGCAGGCAGAAGATGATGATCTTCTTCTTCCACACCCCTTGCTTCTTTTTCCTTCTTCGTCCGGCACATACGTGGCGTAACATTTCCCCCCTCGCAGACAAAGCGCGCCGCGCGTTTCATGCAGTGTCGCGTTGACTGAAAGGCTTCAGGCGAGCGACATGCGTGACCTCTGTCTTTCTGGAACGTCTCCCGCTAGCTGTAAGACGTGCGATGCGGTAGTCGACTGCGCTCAGGCGGTCAAGGATAACAAAAGGTCCGATGTAGTGCGCGAGCAGTTTTTGGCACAAGCCACGTTTGCGTAAAGGCTTCCACACCAACACGAGATCTCCCGGAATATATGTGGCCTGCCGGTGCTTGCTGTCATAACGAACTTTCGATCTGTCTTGCGAGGCTATTGTACGTAAACGAGCAAGACGACGAGCTTCTTCGGCGAGACAAAGAGTTTCTGCTAGGGAGATTTCTGATTGGTCCCGATCAGAGAAGGAAAATATTGTATCCAGAGTATAACGGGGGGGTCGAACATAGAGGAGGAAGAACGGGCTGTAGCCGGTGGTCTCATGTTGGGAAGTATTAAACGCGTATGTGACGAACGGCAAGACATCGTCCCAGTTCTTGTGGTTCGAAGCAACGTACATAGAAAGCATATTCACCAGTGTTCGAATTGTTCGCTCGACGAGACCATTCGTCTGCGGGTGATAAGGCGTCGAGTGTCTGAGCTCTGAGCCACACATACGGAGAAGTTGTTCGACAACGTCTGCCGTGAATTGACGTCCACGGTCACTTATGATGACGCGAGGGGGCCCATGACGCAGTATGATAGCATGGAGAAGGAAGGACGACACTTGACCAGCAGTCGCGGATGGCAGGGCAGCAGTCTCGCAGTACCGAGTAAGATGGTCAGCACATACCACAATCCATCTGTTGCCTTTCGATGAACGCGGAAAAGGGCCCACCAGGTCAATGCCAATTTGTTCGAACGGAGAACTGGGAGGCGTCACAGGTTGTAGATGTCCGGCCGGAGCTGCTGAGAGAGATTTGTGCGCCTGGCATTGCGCACAACTGGCCACGTACAACTCAACTGACTGGCGCATACGTGGCCAGTAGAAGCGTTCCTGGGTACGATGAAGAGTGCGCGTCGTTCCGAGGTGACCTGAAGTGGCGTCATCATGCATGGCGTACAAAACAGATGACCGTAGTGCCTCTGGAACCACCAGCAGGAAGCGGGAACCGGTGCCGGAGATGGATTTCTTGTACAGTAGACCATCACGGACGCAAAAGCGGCTTTCCGGAGTGGATGCTTGTGCGATCACGAATAACGGATTCAAACTCACGTCCTTCCGCTGCTCAGTTTCAAAGGTGGCCTTATCCGGGAACGCTGGTGCTACGGACGCAATCAGATGATCGAAATCGTCAGCGTCGCAAACTGTAGCATCAACTGGCATCCTTGAAAGGCAGTCTGCGTCCGCGTGTTTCCTGCCGCTCTTGTACGATACCGTGAAGTTGTACTCTTGCAGCCGGAGGGCCCAGCGTGCTAGACGGCCTGACGGATCCCGAAGGTTGATAAGCCAGCACAAAGAATGATGATCCGTAACTACTTGGAAAGGACGACCGTATAGGTATGAGCGGAATCGCTGCACAGCGAAGACGAGTGCAAGGCATTCTTGTTCGGTCACAGTGTAATTGCGTTCCGGCTTACTTAAAGTACGACTGGCATATGCGATTACGTGTTCCACTTGATTACATCGCTGTATCAGGACTGCACCTATGCCAATGCCGCTTGCGTCGGTGTGAACTTCAGTCGCCGCAGAAGGATCGAAGTGCCGCAGGATAGGCTGCGACGTGAGCAAGAACTTCAGTTGGTTGAAAGAAGTTTCACAATCAGGAGTCCATTCAAAACTAGCACCTTGGCGGAGAAGACAGGTCAGTGGAAAGGCAACTTCTGCAAAGGCGGGAATAAATCGGCGAAAGTAAGAGCAGAGGCCCAAGAAGCTCCGAAGCTCCTTCACTGAGCCAGGTGGTTTAAAAGCTCTAACAGCCGCCGTCTTATTCGGGTCGGGCCTGATGCCATCCTTGTTGACGAGATGTCCCAGCACCAGTGTTTGTCGAGCTCCGAAATGACACTTCTTTGCATTAAGAACCAAGCCAGCATTTCGAATACATTTCAAAACCAGCTCTACCCTTTCGTTATGTTCACTGAATGTACGCCCGAAGATAACAACGTCGTCAAGATAACACATACAGATGTTCCACTTCAGGCCGCGCAGAATGGTGTCCATGAATCTTTCAAATGTAGCGGGCGCGTTACATAGACCAAAAGGCATCACGTTAAATTCATATAGTCCATCCGGAGTAACGAAAGCCGTCTTTTCTTTGTCCATTGAATGCACAGGTATTTGCCAATAGCCTGAGCGTAAGTCTATGGACGAAAAGTAGGATGCTGAATGGAGGCAGTCTAGAGCGTCATCAATGCGTGGGAGAGGGTAGACATCTCTCTTTGTGACGGAGTTTAGACGGCGATAGTCCACACAGAATCTCCAGGTACCATCCTTCTTTTTGACTAGAATCACGGGAGCCGCCCAAGGACTCGATGATTCTCGAATGACACCCTTCTGCAGCATATCACGCACTTGTTCATCAATTATCTTGCGCTCAGACGGCGACACTCGGTAGGGTTTCTGGCGGATGGGCTGTGCTGTTCCCGTGTTTATCCTGTGGAGAATCCGAGACGCGGGAATCGAGGGCGCATGGTCATGGGAAAAATTGAAAATCGCCACGTATTTCGACAAAACGTCCAGAAGCATGCGGCGTTTGTCAGTAGTAAGTGACTTGTCGATCATAGGTAAAAGTTTTGAATCGGCCGTAGAAGTATTGGCTGAGGCCCCACCTGGAGCATCACTGAGGGCAGCCACTGCCATCGGTGAGTATGTTTTGAACTTGGCAAGCTTCAGTCCTCCTGGTAGAACCACCGACTCAGCTGAACAGTTTACCGCCCATAGTCCTGTGCGTCCTTGAACGAGTGACACTATGCAATGCGGCACCAATGTGTTCTTCTTAATGCAACTGAGATGAAAGGGCTCCACTAATGCGTCGAACGCACTGTCACTGTTTTCAATGCGTGAAGAGTATACAGGAACACAGACTGCAGAGAATGCCGGCACAATGCTATCTTCACTGACCCGGAGCGCACCGTGCTCCCTGTCTGAATTCTCTAATAGTTCTCCAGGGGCAGCATCACATATGTACACCTCTCCATTTCTACAATCAACAGTGGCGCCACACATTCGAAGGAAGTCAATCCCCAGGATTATGTCGTGTGTGCTCCTTGGAAGAATCGTAAACTCTGTGACAAACACTTGATCACCCAAGCACACTTCTGCGGTACAGACACCAATGGGACACAGCGAGTTACCACCAACGCCACAGAATGTTGTTGCCTTCTCCCACAAAAACATCACCTTTTGTCCTAAACGGTGTTTAAAAGCAGCACTCATAATCGAAACTGTAGCACCAGTATCCACCAAAGCCATCGTACACACACCATCAACAAAAACTTCTACCTTGTTCTTGAACATCAACACAGACGGGGGTATTTCGTTTTGCAGCAAGTCACCAGCGACCTCACCCCCATCGGCCGCACTGTTTAGTTTTCCTGATGTGGTGACGGTGGGCGGCGCCGTGGCGATGGAGACCGGTGGGATCGAGGCGCAGGAGGTGGCGTCACACTTCGATCAGAGGCAGGGGAGTTGTTGCGCCGGTGTCCGTGCCAGAAGCTGCTGCCGGGTCTTGAGTCGGTGGGCCAGTGTCCTTGAAAAGGTGGGACAGCAGGTTTATCGGTCAAGCTTGTCCACTGATCATAGCGTGGTATGCGCGAACGATCGCAATACCTCGATATGTGACCAGTCAGACCACAGTTGTAGCACACAGGCGCAGGACGAGGTCGTCGCCGTTCTTCGAAGTGTTCACGTCTGCGAGCGTTCGCGTAAGCCCGAGATTCAATGAAATCAGTTGTCGGTGGGTGGTATGGGCGTACGGAACGGAAACGTTGAGGGTACTGTGATCGCTCGTAAAAAACCGGACTTGACTGCTGAATACGCCGAGGCCCTGCAACCTCCGTTGCGTTGACGGATGGATGTTCATAAACTGTAAGCTGTGGGGCAGTGGTGTCCTGCGGGAAATAGGATGGAGACGTGGCAGCTGCCCGTTCACGTGTCATTTCGCCATGTCTGAGTAACTCTTCCCGAACAATTTGGCGGATGGTTGCCGAAAGGTCACCAGTTGAGGCCGCTTCTATGCTGGCTACTGAGGTGACATTTGCCAGACGACCAAACTTAGGCGCTATTCTGCGCTGCTTCAGGGTTTCAAACGTGCGGCAGTGCCGTACAACGTCAGACACTGAAGTCAGGCTTTCCCTGCTAATAAGGAAGTTGTAAACATCTTCTGCAATTCCCTTCAGCAAATGCCCCACCTTGTCCTCTTCCGACATGCTGGAATCGACTTCCCTACACAGCCTCAAAATCTCTTCAGTATACACGGTGCAGGTCTCACCGGATAGCTGGGCCCTCTGTGCAAGACTCTGCTCGGCAAGCTTCTTTTTTGCAGCTGAGTTGCCGAAACACTTCTTGATTTCTTCAACAAAGCGTTCCCATGTTGTCAGAATATCTTCATGGTTCTCATACCAAACGAGGGCAACATCAGTGAGGTAGAAAACAACGCGTGACAGTTGGGAGGCAGCATCCCATTTGTTGCAGTTGCTTACTCGCTTGAAATGTTTGAGCCATGAGTCCACGTCGTCATTGGCCCTCCCGGAGAAGGTTCGTGGCTCTCTGTGATACGGCCAAGAACTGCTGGGGACTGGTTCCCGAGCTTCTGTTTCGTCAGGCATGATGGCCAAAGAAGGAGGCAGGCCGGCGAGGCGACGACTCCGGCGAAATCCGAGGGGTAGCGGTCCCGTCGTTGGTTCCTATACCCAGCACCTCCACCACTCTGTTACGACCTCAGTAGGCGTCTGGGGGTTTATTGATACACGGTTCGAGGGACGAGCCGTATCGGCGCAGGCAGAAGATGATGATCTTCTTCTTCCACACCCCTTGCTTCTTTTTCCTTCTTCGTCCGGCACATACGTGGCGTAACAATATTAATGTGTGGCTACATGTAACTTGTATCTGTGCTATATATTACTTTTCCGTAAGAGCATGGCGAACATAAGTGACAGGTCCTAATGTAGAAATCATTACATGCTTGTCATATAAGGGATGACTGCACGCCACGCTCATGGTGCGCTCGCGGTCATTTCGCTGGCTTCAAATATACTGAATTTGGTAAAACGTTGCATTAATAAATGACGAATGTATATGAAAAGGAGGAGAGAAAAAGGAGGAAGTGCAGGAAAGTTAGCCAGTTCTCAGACCGTCTGGCTATCCTGTGTAGGTATGTGACTGTTTCGAACATGACAATTACAATATCCGTGTCATGTAAAAACACGACCACATGCCACAATCATGATGAGCTCTAGATGTTTTGATAGCTTCACTACACCAAATTCGGTTTACGTGATACGAACGGACGACGGAGTTAAATGACACGTCTAAGCATTGTAACTATGCTATGTGTGTCATGTAGAACTTGACTACATGGTACGCTCATAGCACACTTACAGCTGTTTCGCTAACTTCACATATACTAAATTTGGTATTACGGGACGTGAATGGACGACGCACACAAATACTAGGTGCTAACATGATAATCATGGCATGAAGTCAAGTATGGCGTAATTTCCGTCCGCTTCGTAATGATGTACTCATTTTAAAGTGACGTATCAACCCTCTTCATTCATGTTTCGCATATGATCTATTACGACAGTTTGTTGTATCTCAAATTTTTCCCATTGTGCTGTGGCCATAGGCACTAACACAACACTTAAATATTCCTAAGCTGCATTTCGCAGCACATTGATAGAGTTAAGTAGACTTCAAGTGCCCCGTGTGGAAACAGAGAGCAAAAAAGTCACTGCTTTGCCCGAAAAGCGCAGCAATGAACGCGATATCAACAAATTGAAAGGTCACGTGCTGTGTGGTAAGCAGATATAAACATGCCCCGCGATCCTCAGGGACAAAAGACGCACAAAACGTACTCACAGGTACGGATGCACGCGAATGAGCGTCTCATTTGTTACTTTGCTGTGTCTGAAAAGCGCACGCTTTTCGCAAACGGAGAGCGCAATGATTGCACTGACTTTTGTGCGCCTGGTAACTACAGCAGAATTGTTCCAGCTAAATCCAGAGGCCAGCCAAGGCGCACGACCTTCCCCTCCTCACCGCCACGAGATAAGGGCGCATGAAGGAGCGTCGCTCCACTTGTCTAAGCCGGGCAAATTACGCGTACAAGATTAGAGCGGGCGTCGCTGTGCAATGTGGCGACGCGCGCTCATTGCCCCATCTTGCTGGTAACCCTGAAATCACAATCCCTCTACCTCCCGAGATGCTCGTGAGCAGCTGTAGGTGGTACATATAAGTAGCTAGCCATTTTAACGGTGAAGGACGTGCTCCAGGGTGGCTGAATCGTTACCGCCTCACTTTCATGACGCAGAGGTCTCACACTCTATTCCACGCGCCAGAGTATTTTTTCCTAGATTTTGTTTCTCTTCCGTTTTCATATATAGACACGCATGCATATACGGTGCATGACATCGACGCCGACACCAGCAGCAAAATTTAGCCGAGAATGTCCATATAATTGATATCACAATAAAAACGACAACGCATAGCAGACGCCCCGCGCTTTCCGCGCACTCCCGAGTGCGGAAGCCAAAGGATTCGGCGCAGTGGCGGCGCAGCGCGGCAGTTCATCGCAAAAGGCCCACGCGAAAGCCGCCGCTTTGCACACACTCTATTCTAGGTCGCTCAAGCCATAGTGCATTCGCGTTATCGATTGAACGGCGCAAGCCGCCATCTGGTGTACAACCACAGTCACAATCACGAGCAGGGTCGCGATGGGGGAAGACGCTCTAGGGCGACTGTAATTCAACACCGCAGAACAATGGCACTGTACACCACACGCCAAGGACGAAGTGCAGCACGCAGGTCGATCCACCGAAGTTGCTATGAGTGGGTTTAGTCTGTTCGCGTATTTAAGAACGACTGCTCTCGTCCGCCTTGCCGTACGGTATGCCGTGTCAATAGTTTCTTCGAACCGTGGCTCCATCACCTGGCCATGTCGGACGAGGAGGAGCCCAGCCGTCCGTTGATGGCCCCGCGAAAAGTGCGCGTGATCAGGCGAGGACCGACCACCGGCTTGCAACGAAGGCGTATCAGTGCCGCCCTGTGGCTCCTGCTGACCTGCACAGCGCTCGGTAATTATTGAAGTTTGCTGTTTGGTGTCTTGTATTCGTCACGTACCTTTATGAATTATAACCTGTTACGCGTTACTTTCAACAAGTTAGCTTTGTACTGTAAGGTTGTTATTTCCAGACTGCAGCGTTTTTTTTATTTGGTAACTACATCCGGAGTGAAGATATAATAAGTGAGGTTTGGTTAATGAGCTTCAAGTTAAAGCACCTTGGCGGTCTATGAAGCACATTACACTGGCTGTAGAATTAACTTTATAGAGACGCGAGGACAACAAGTGAAACTTCTTCAATTAATCAAATGTACACATTTTATCAACTGCCGTAAAACGTTTTGGATGCTTCAAACTTTCCAAGAAATGATGCGTGAGAGAGTAGCCGGAATCGTAGCAATGTGCAATCAGGCGCACGCGACGCCGTGTAGGCGGTGAGGGCTTAATTCTCTTCAAGACTTTCTTGTCCCGCTTTGTTTCTTTTCTCTTTGATTGTGTCTGTTTCATTCTATCTCTTTTCCTGTCTTCCCCGGTCGTCTTATCATTTATGAGTTTGCAACCTCACATTGCTCTCTTTTCTTTTTGACGCTCTCCCTCGCTCTTGCTTTGTTTCAATTTTTGTCTTTGACTTTCCTTTCATCTCTTTTTTTCTGTCGTTGGTGTGTTGGTTTTAGTTTAAAGCTTGCGCCTGATGTACTTGTTGTGAGGCTTGCCCAATCCTATTGCACCGGATAATCTAAGCTCGCGTTATACAGGGATGCTCAAAGAACTCAGATTTCAAGACTGGGCAAGCAAACATAAGCACAGGGGACGCGTAAGGACACCACAAACGCCGGCTTACAACTGAAAAGACACACAACGAGGAAAAGAACACGATAACTTAACTGCACATGCTAGTGGAAGAGGCGATCACTCCAACTTGCCTGGTATGAACATGACACACAACTGTCCACACACTTGACTTCTTTATGAAAGTTAATCAATGCTTGGCTCACACATGTATTGCCAAAATTGTCCCTAAGTCAGGCCTCAAATAGGCCCATCTCTTTATTTCTGTGCCTGTACGAAATTTCGCAATAATCGAATTTTCGCACCGACTCACAGGTTTGACCATGCAAATATGAAATTTAATCAGAGCTACTATTCTGCTGCATCTCAATTTTTTCATATTGCTCGGGTAACACAAAACCCCCTCTGTCCTACGCAAAAACGGCCACAGCTGAAATGAATCATACACCAAGAGACAAGATGATTGGCCTAGTCGGGGAGGTTCCACGATAAAAATATAAAACAATATAAAACCACGCTTCAACACTGTACACAGGAAAAGAGAGGCAGACGTGGCGCTGAACCACAAATTTCTCTTTTTTCCTGTGTCCTGTGTTGAAGCGCTGTTTTATAATTTTACTCACCAAGTCTGTGTTGCAATCAGCAAGCTTATTAGTGTGTTTTACCAAACAGATATCAGTCTTCCATAAAGCGCGGAGCTTTTCACGTGGTTAGTTTTCATAAGCTGCTGTAGGGTAAAATGGTATGCTATCGCCGTCACTTGGCGTTACTCAAACAAAACCAAATATACCATGCATTTTCGATGGAGGCGAAAATATTGTAGGGCTATGTGTTCAGATTCGGATGCAGCCTAATGAACCCCAGAGGTCCAATCTTTCGGAGCTCTTCACTGCGGGTCTCTAATAATAATATGGCAGTTTCGGGACATCAAACCTAACATATCAAATGATAAAAAAACACATCGGCCGATCCCACGTACTAGGGAAACGACGTTATCTATCTATCTATCTATCTATCTATCTATCTATCTATCTATCTATCTATCTATCTATCTATCTATCTATCTATCTATCTATCTATCTATCTATCTATCTATCTATCTATCTATCTATCTATCTATCTATCTATCTATCTATCTATCTATCTATCTATCTATCTATCTATCTATCTATCTATCTATCTATCTATCTATCTATCTATCTATCTATCTATCTATCTATCTATCTATATATCTGTCTGTCTGTCTGTCTGTCTGCCTATCTATCTATCTATCTATCTATCTATCTATCTATCTATCTATCTATCTATCTATCTATCTATCTATCTATCTATCTATCTATCCGCATACCTTTGGGTGCTCTCGTGGTCATCCCTTGACTTGGCGTGAACCATAATTGGCGATGGAAGGTAATTTGGTTTGACCAAAATGACGCCATGGTCAAGACATAAATACTTTCCCAATCCCGTCGCGTACAACGTCGTACACTTTCCGCCAGACAATGGCACATGCCCACGGGCAGGTATGTGCCGCTGGTATGTGGGTATGTGGCACAAGTGATTCACACATAGTATCTTCCTAGGGACGATGAAAACACACATAGGTAATTTTAACGCGTAAGCATCAGGAAGTACCCAACATCGGTAGCGTCGACCCAGCGAATGCAAAGAATAATTGTCAGGGTCCAAGCTGGAATCGAACCCAAAGCTTTCGAGTCGCTAATAGACGTTAATAGCATTAGCGACTATTTCGAGCCAGAACGTGCGATTACGTCCTGGTGGAAACAAGAAGACCACCAATCGTAGTGCATGCTTTTCGTAATTTTGGTAGGATTATATTTTTAAATAGGGATTGAAGCTTTCAATTAACAGCAAATCGTGAATTCCAGCAGATGAGGTTTGGCGCCATGCTATTGAGTCATTTTGTTTGCTGTACATGTTTTTATGCTTTTCTGGGCACCATATTTAGTGCCAAAGACCGCTTGCTATTACGTCCCCACTTATCCCCCCCTCTATTTTGTGCTGCTTACAGGACATTGAGTTGATGCTGAGAAGTAACTTTGCCATCTTGACAAGCGCAACATATCAGGATGCAACACATTCTTGCTAAATGCAAGCCCGGGTTTTAAGGCAAAATGTGCACTGAACTGTATTGCCCAAACATGTATTGCTGACGAGCTCACTGCTTACTTTTTGCAGTCTGTTGTGTTTGGAAACTTCATAGTGGCCATTGATTCCCAAATTATTAAAATGTTTCACGGTGCATTCATTAATAATTTTCATGACTGGACACTGAATTCCCATTGAACTAAAGCAAACACGTGCGACAAAAATGGTTGTTAGTGCCTTTATAAGATTATTGCTTTGAACCATGTAAATATATTTTAGATAACTTTTGCTATATGGGGCTCTTTCTTTCTCTAAAAATAAAAAAAAAGAGTCCCCTATAGCACAGTGTGGTCTGCATGAGCTGTGAAACTGGGGACTTATGCTGAAAGACACACACACAGCTCGAGAGAAATTTTTTAAGTAAACCTAGTTCTGTATTGACCACACTTGATGATTTCTTCCTTTTTAGCCTTGCTCGTTGCATCTTTTTCATTCCACTAAGACCTGTGACTTCTAGTCCACGTAGTGTTGCATTGAGTTGAATGTAAGTTTGCCCAATTCAAAGCTAACAAACGCGTTCCGCACAACATCGTCTGGGCATTTCTTCATGCAAGTGGCAGAATGACATAACTCACTCACATGCACTACAAGCGCCAACTCTAGCACTGATGCATTCTGCCCGCTTCAGATTATGAAGCATTATTTCTAAAAACAATATAAAATTTACAAGTGACATGGGGAGACAGGTGGTGTGCACCCCTTCCGCAAGCACACATACACACTTAAGAAAAAGAGACTGATTTGCAGAATCAAGACGAACGAAATTCGATGTTTTAGAGAGACGAGTAGACTGAAAAACGTACGATATGCTACTCATGCTTCTTTTAACCACCAAGTGATAAGATGAGTTAAAAAAGACAGAAACTTTCCATTCTCACTAGTGAATAGCCCGTGACGTTTTGTTGGACTGAAAAAAAAAAACTTGTCCCCTTACTGTCACCATGCTTTTAGAGACTTGTAAGTGCACACAGCCTGTGACACAAAGTACGTAATTTCTTGTGAATTATTCAAGCGCAATACCTGCTGCAATCATGTCTGCCATGAGGTGCTTTCAAAATACATTAGCTGTACAGTCAGAAAAGGTTTAAGAACATTTATATTGTATCAAAAACCAACTTACAACACCATGTAAGCAAACCATTCGCCTAAATGAAATAGGCATAAAGCAATACCTGCATAACATTTATTATAATCGTTTTTAGCCATACAGGTCAAAGTGACATCGGTTTGTTTTAAAAACTACTTTTATTGTAACATACAAGCAAAGCACAAGAACGGACCTAATTACACTGCTCGTAATGTTGTGACCACCAAGTGTGTCTATCCACCTTTATGAAACATCAAAAATGCAAAGAGCAACAGCTCAACCTGGTGCTGTTGTATATGAAGCCACAGATTCACAATAAATATTTTGCCTTTCAATACGATAGATTAATTGCGAATAATTAAGTTACAGTCGTATTGGCAGTTCAGTATATTTTTCACAGGTCTGGGATTGCTGGCATTGTTCTACTAAGACTGAGTAAATTTTTTTCTCATTGTTCATATTGTTACGAGGCAGTGGGCATGGCTCCGCCGTTGTAGACTAATCAATGAAGAAGCGGACACGGCGCGCGTGATGCTGGCAGCGCTGAGGTGTCACACCTACCTGTAAATTTCTTAAATACACTCGTTTCTCTTTTTGGTGTGTTTGCAATCCCCGTAACAAATTTGTGGACGGGTGGGGTAACGAAGCGCCATACATTGGAGCTCCGCAGTGGTCGTGAAATCGAAGTTTCTGTGACGGAACACGGGACTGATCCCATGGCCACCTCTTTATCGGCCTCGACAACGCCTGCGCCATCCACGTCAATGCTTCTACCGGCCCCACCACCGCCCACGTACGGGCTGACGCATCCAAAGAATCCAGGAACATTGTGCGGTACGGACGAAATCGATGTCGACGACTAAATAGCCGACTACGAACGTACCAGTGCGCTCAACCGGTATGACCCAACCCTCATGCTGGCCAACGTGCTGTTTTACCTGAAAGGCATGGCGAAAGTGTGGTACGAGAGCCTGGAAGAGGAGATCGGCAGTTGGGACACCTTCAAAGAGAAGCTTCGCGACTTATTTGGGAAGCCCTTCGGTCGAAAGGCGGCTGCAAAGAAGGAGTTGTCTATACGTGCTCAGGCGTCCACACAGCCGTACATCTCGTATATACAGGACGTGCTAGTTCTATGTCATAAAGTCAACAACGACATTTCGGAGTCTGATAGGGTTGGCAGGTCCTCAAGGGAATAGTGGACGATGCGTTCAACCTGCTAATGTGTCGAAACTGTGCGACCGTCGAGGAAATTATTCAGGAATGCCGACGTTTTGAACTGGCCTAAAGCACGCATTTTTCAAGATCATTCACTCGACTGCCGAACACTGCTGCGACGTCCTCCTGCGAAGATGAACTGACCTCTCGTCGGCAGTCTTCACCAGCGTCTGCAATTACGAGTATCGTCCGGCGGGAAATCAAAGCAATTACATCTGCTCTTTCTACCAACGGCCACGTCGATTCGCAAGTACCTCAGGCCTGCTTAGTACAGTCAATTGTGCGGGAAGAACTCAGCAACTTGGTCTTCGATGTCTGCGCCGTTGCTCAGGTTCGACCAAGTGGCTTCCGTTCAAGGTAGCCAACTCACCCCTGGTCACCGCCCCAGGAATGGTCTTATCCCCATTCTCGCAATCCCGCTGAATGGCGAACTGCGAACGATCGGCCGATCTGCTTTAACTGCCGCTGCATAGGTCACGTCGCACAATATTGCCACAACCAATGGACTTCGTCCAGAACCCAGTATCGCACTGCTCACTGCGCCGATAGCTACCGCCTCTTCCAGCGTCTTGCACCCATCCCCGACAACTGCCACCGCCTTTCACCCTTCGATTCCTACGCCTTCGATGCCCCGATACACAGCACAGCCGCTCACCGTCGCCTCAACGTCACCAGTCTCGTTCGCCACCTGGACGTCACGCGTTGTACTCTTCTCCTCTACGACAACACCCGATCTCCCCGCTCAATTCTCATAAGGGAAACTAAGTGATGCATTTCTTAGAGGTGAAGCTGCATCCTTGATACCGACCTTTAATTCTCTCCTTAAGATTAGCGTTCATTTGAAAAGTAGTGCCGAGACTTGGCCTAGCTCTGTGGTAAAATGCTTGAGTGCCACGCAGAGTTCTTGGGTTTCATTGCTGCTGGAACTGAAATTTATTATTTGCATACGTCGGGTGGCAAACGCTGCCCATGTCAGGTTTTTTTCAACACTGACCTTTATTCTATGCCTTAGTTGGGTTGAGGCCACCGATGTCTGGTATTGCTTAACGCTCCCGCGTAAAAATTGACCATGTGTTTTCTCGTTGTTCCTTGGTAGATACTAAGTGCTGAACACCTGTGGCACATACCCGCTTACCAGCGGCACATACCCACCCGTGAGTATGTGCCACTGTCTGGCGGGGAGTGTTGGACGACGTACGCGACAGGATTGTGACATTATTCATGTCTTGACCAGCACGTCATATTTGTCAAATCACCTTATCCTTCCATGCTAATTTTGATGCTCGCCAAGTTAGGGGGTGACCACGAGAGCACCCAAATGTAATCGACTAGATAGATAGATAGATAGATAGATAGATAGATAGATAGATAGATAGATAGATAGGTAGATAGATACGCTCAAAGAAGTAGAAGTTTGCTAAGAAATGATTCGCATTTAAAAAAACGCCAGGCCTGCGCGGTAGGCGCCGCACTGTCACAGCTAAAGCTAAAAGAGCGGCCTTTCAGGCCATTTTCAAAACACTCATTTAGTAACTACAGCAAGCACACTTGCTTGATACCCACTACGGCAATAATAATAAGCTTCTGGGTAGTAAGCCGGCATTGGCTATGCTATTTTTCGTCATTCTTCTGAGAAGTGCGGTATCCGCTAAACACTTGAAAGAAACTTTGTGCCATTTGTTCATGCAGTGGAGGACAACAATGAGGAATTTATGGCTGAACTGGGTATGCGCCGCAATTTATAGGGAAACAAGTACAAGCTTTTGTTATGTGTTTCAGCATTGGACGTGCCACTCGTTACGCCTTTCGCGTTGTGCGACGACATTGGTTGTTCTTTCGTTCTTTTAAAACGCTCTACAGGTCGTAATAACGCGATTGATTTCCCGACATCATGCCTGCCTAAGGCAATTTTGCCAACAAGTCACAAGCACCATCGTAGTTCAGGGGTTGAATACTGAGCTCACACCCTGCAGACCCGGGTTTTGGGCCGCATTGTGTCTTTCGTGCTAGGGTTTTTTTTTTAATTTCCCGTGATTGATTACTTACACCGGTGGTGGCAGCAGCGGACAACTGCGCGTGACTCGAGTTGCGATCTCATAACACCTTTCGCTGTAAAACGTGTTTATATACGCATCATTTATTTTATATGTACTATCAGCATCAAATGAAACTTGAACAACGGCAAGCATTAACAATGTTATAGTGCATAACATCAAGAAATAAGCGTGGACAGGTGTGAATATGCACAACGCTACCGGATGCGCATACGTGTCAAAGGTGATGATTTGCCGCTGCACACTATGTTTTAGCAGATGCTTGCTACTGTTCATGTTTCATTCGACACAGATAGTATAAGTACGACATTCTGTCACTAGTAAAAAAAACACACAGAGACGAGACACAAACACGACGACATGGGTGGTCATGTCATGTTCACGTCTCTCGTGTGTGTGTTGCTTACTAGCGGCAGAGTTCGGTGCAACAAACAATACCAACAAGGTCGTAAAAAATGTTTCTGAAGTACATTGAAAATAGTACAGTTGTGAGAAATATAGTTGCTAACACCAAATACGAGCATAATCTACGATTACTTTTAATGTATCGAAATAAATCTCATATACTGAATGTAAGCGACACCTTTTCGTTTGAGTATTTAGTATTAAAGGCACTACTACGCCTGCCAACTGCACAGAGTACAAATAGTCTGAAGTGGGTCAGCACGTATGGATGAAAAAAAAACACATCAATGAGAATCGCGGGAAGAACAACAGTAGAGAAAGAGACACCACTAAGCAAAGTTGCTAGCTTCAGAGCAGACCAACATTTCTTTTTTAATTTTATTATTAGGAAGTGTGGCCTAAACGTGGCTGGAGAGTTTATTTTCTTTGCATAGCAATAAACAGCACAATGTAAGAACAAGAGACAAAGAAAGACCAATGGAGGACGAGCACTAGCTGTCAACTGAAAAATGTGTCGCGCAAAAACTTGACCAAAGAATAACATTAGCCGCACACCTAAAATGAATGAGGGTACGGTTCGAAGAAAGAAGTGCTACAATTAACAAAGCTGTTGATTTTGCTAGACCCTCCTGTGTACAAGTTATGTAGCCAATGTTATTTAGGCAAAGTCTTGTGCAATCAAACTTTCAGATTGCAGTCTGTGCTCATCCCGCATTGTTCTTATGTTTCTTATTCTTACGTCATGCTGTTCTAACTATGCTTTAGTTGCCATGACCTTTCAAATCTAATTTCAGATCCACTTGTATTGCTGACGACTGTACTATAGCATAAATTGGGCAAGAAAGGTATGTTGTTATAAAAATATATGTGTTCTAGTGAAACCAAGACGAGAACGAAAGAATGATGCGAAAATGCGTGCTGGTCTTGTTATTACATGTCTTCCATATGTCTTTGTCTTGTTTCTGCTAAAACCCTTGCATGCTTGATGAGCTAGTCAGATTGGAAATGCTCCTGCATTTTACCTATCTTTGCATCAGCAACAACACAGCAGCGTAAAGCATTCTACTACGCGCTGGCAGCACATTAATGTATAAATTGCGAAACTCTAGCATGATATGGAGTCTCACATAGTCCATAAAAGTTGACAGTCAGATGTTCAATATGGATGCTGGCTGGTACAACGTTACTGGTAAGCGAAGACGACGTGCATGTATACACACGATTGCATGAACATCTTTCCCAACATAGTACAAACACATGATTACGTTTAACTGTCTCAAGACACTGTTGAAGTGCACAATAACCATTAACCACTTCAACGAGAATGTAGTCTTTTTATAACCCCTTGTCTTTTGCTTTATTCCACTCACCCCTTCCCCCAGTGCAGGGTGGCAAACCAGACGTGCGTCTGGTTGACCTCCCTGCCTTTCATTTCTTTCCTTCCTCCTCCTCCTATAACCCCCTGGGTGATTCACTAGGTGAATTGAGTCACGTTAAAAATTATATCTTCCCTGAACGCGAGCAAAATGCTGCCCAGCTGCAAATGGCACCGCAGGCTCCGTTTTATCAACAATGAAGCAAGTGCCACTAGCATCCTGATTACTGAAATACACATAAAAAACTGGATCATGACGCACACGCGTGTTCTCAGTTTTCGGGAATTCGCTGCCGATGACCGCGACTCCACAAGTGTCAGCGTAGTCAAAGCGAATCGGTAGAGCGCACCATGTCCGTCGCTAGCAAGAGAGCGTATATGGGTCGGTTCACGCTAGCGAGCCGGCCCTAATGCCTAGTTCACACTGAAACATCCGCTTTCTACAGCGACCGAAATTCCCCTGCCGCCGAAACGCAGCGTTGTTCGCACTGGATGCACCCCGTGCCATCTACTATGCCATCTACTACGGGGTGAAGGCGGGATGGATGCGCTGTCACCCGGTTGTTGTCGCGGCTCGCAAACGCCACTACGCTATCCGTTGGTGTATACTTGGACGACTCTTGTACGCAAGAAAAGACAGTACTGCTTACTTTGCTGGCAAGTGGCTGTCTTGTAATGCACGAAGAGCAGAAAAAACCACCGACGCCAGCGGCGTTGGTGGGTTCGTTTTGCTCTGCAAGACCGCAACAAGCTCGGTCACCTCTTCTACGAAATATGGACGCGAAGTAGGCAAAGAGTAGGTTAAACTCCCGTTGGTTTCAACATTCAGTTACGTGCACTGCCGCATAGTAGGGCTTGGCCGTCATGTTTCAAAATTCCTTGACTAGCGCTCCTATTGGTCCGCAGTGACCGATTCGACGGCAGACGCTGCAAAAATCGGTTCGAGAGCAATCGGCGCGGAGAGGGCCCTTTCGGCGGATCTCGCCGCCGCCGAACCGGATTCGGAGCACTTTCGGCGGCCGGAATGCTCAGTGGGAACGCAACCTCACGGCGCAGTGCCATCGGCCGCCGCCGTCCTCGGGGGCGCTCTTCAATGTGCACGCAAGCTTCGCCACGAAGAATTTTAGCCTCCGTCAAACATGGCAGCCCTTCCGAATGCAGTTCTCAACCGCCTCGAATCTTTCAAGCGGCCGCCGTGCACTCTGTAGCTCGCAAGCTCCGAACTGATGCTTCCATTCGCTGTAGACTCATGTGCTTTAGCTTCGACAACGAAGTACTCGAATATATTCAGCATCGTTTTTCAAAGTCATACTCAAATAATTGACGTTGTAGGCTTAAGAAAGCCTTCTCTTATGTCACAGGGCATATATTTCACGTTTGTTAGCTGTTGCTAATTCAAGATAGCTCCATGGCGCCACTTGTCCAAACACCTGCATGGGAGACGTCAGTTTGAATTGCTGTGCGCTTTTTTGAATACCGGAAAAGCTTAGATGCTCTATTCACTGCTGGGACGTAGTCTGCGTACAACAGGTACGACATATCGTGAAAACCGTGGAGCAATAAGAAAGCAGCTTGAAGTGTCCCGTGGCAGACGCAGACGATGCGGAGAGGCGAACGCAGACGACGCGGCTCAGACCTGTCGCCCCTGCATCGCTGATTAGCTTCGTCGCTCTCCAACAACCGGTGCAAAAATGAGCCCATGTTTTGAGCGGTAAAGAACGACAGATGTGCGCGAAGGAAATAGCCGCGCATGGCTTCCTCAAACGGCGTGATATGCTTGCCGCTAGCGTAAACTGGCCCTCAGGCTGGCCCTTTACGACGCCTCATCCAAGGGTGGTAACACAAACTTTGAGCCCAGTTGTGCACTTTACATAATAACCTGTCATACTAACCCTAAATGTTTGACACTTCCATGAAGTATGTCGCCATGGGCGTCAGCCATCACCTCGAAGTCCTTGGAGCGCCACGCATTTCGTTGATTCATTGAAAGACTTGTACTTCAACGGCAATAAAAAAAAAACACGGGAATTGCGCGCAATCTTTGCACATCGCACAATTGAGAAACAGAGCTTCCTTGCAGAAATTTATTGCTTTTACCTTAAATTTTCTACAGGACAAGACGGGTACGCACCACACGCACCTAAAAACAAAGACAACGAACAGCTGGCTTTGAACGTGGATGGCTTTAACTTGAACTGTTGGTTACAAAAAAAAATGTTCGTACGAAATTGGAAAAGAGTACATCGTGTTTGGTGAAATCATTTCAAAACAACAATATTCGCATAATTTCAAGAACAATTTAAGTGCCACAAGCTAAACACTTCAAAGCATTTTTTTCTATCTTTTTCTAGCAGATGACAGGATTTCACTGCTTCTACCAGGGACGCAGTAATGCGGCTTTACGTTTGAGAATTGCCACCAACAGTAGTTGTATATGTGTTATTATTGAATCAAAGTATGTCTATAAAGTAGTAGTGTTTCTACGTAGTGCAGTATGTTATCTTTCGAGGGATGCTATTTCGATGCGTTGAAGCAAAAGGAAGCCGGAGTGATCAGCTCAATTCACCGGTATGCTCGGCACCACTGGTACCGCGGTGTGCATTAGCGTCATTCCCTGCGCTGTCTTCGTGATCGAGCCAGACAGCTACTGAATAGAACACGGTTAGATGCCGCGGATAACCACGTGGCACTCTAATTACGCGTAATAGATTACTGAGTTGCAAGCGAGCCTTGATAAAGAAGCTTCAATTTCTCATGCTTGTGGGTAAGCGTGGAAATTCTTGTTTTCACACGCGTTTGATAAGTAATTTATAGCAAAAAGATGCCAGAAAAATGTGGCTGGACTTATATTAAAAAAATCATGTTTGTAAACTGAAACTACAGCAAATAGACAACCACTGTACATTTCGGATTGGGGATCTGGCTTTCCGAGATTGTTATGTGTGGAAGTGGTGGAGCTTGCTAGCCTAATAGGCCTAAAATACCGCACTGTGAGCCCTGCACGTGTTTCATTCAGCTGATGACTGTAGACTTGTCGTCGCTGCTCAGTGTTAACAGATTTGTGCTGCGGATTCATGATGAGCGTTTATATGCACAGTTCTTGCAAGCAACCCCCACGGATAAGGTAGAATTATGAGGTGTTGCGATAGGATCGAAGTCACGAGTTCGATTCCCGCATACGCCAGCTGCGTTTCCACGGGAACGAAACGTAGTAACAATGCGCTGAGATCTTTGTGCAAGAATGAGAAACAGGGCATGTTGGGGTTGCATATTTCAAGCGTACGGTGGAATGACGCTCAACGAAAACAGAAGTGACGCTCGGTGTATGTGCACCCTCTGTTCATTGCCGTCGTGCCTTACACTTCAAGAAGATTTACGTGCACGTAAAAAACACCTCTGGTGGGCAGAACGCATCTGGAGTCTCAAACCATGGCGTGCTTCGAAATGATAGGATGGTTTTCGCACGTGAAATATTATATCATTGCATGCGCTCAAGCCGCGTGTGTTATACAGCTGAAAAGTGAAAGCTTTAGGAAACTGAACACACCGCACTGCAATGGTGCCAGGCACTGAACAGGGGAGACGTAAGTTTAGTCTCCTCACACTGACCACCTAATAAATTGAAAGCCCGCGTGACAAACTTAGCATTCAAGCAATATAAATCCAAAGGTATATACAAACGCACGCAAAAGCGTGGTGGTAGTTTGCGAACAGCTCCGAGAAGACATAAATGCCACAGCATATGCGCATTTTACCGGTAACATACATATAGAATTCGCGCCGTCACCTCACTTTTATTGTCATAGAAAGGCAGCTGTTCACCATCGACATCGCATGGCACTCGCTGAAAACACCGTGTTTGACTTTCTTGGCCCAGCAAAGGTTATCAATGAATCTCTTTCGGTTATGATAAGATTCCTTCCGCGAAAACGTTTTTATGATCTTCTTAAACCTTCGGACAAAGTCATAGGTGAAGCTGCACACGCAGAGCGACCGGAGAAGAGCATGTGCAGAGCGCGTGATCGAGCTGAGATAGCGCAGGCAGAAGGCGGGAGCGAGGTACCGAGCAACCGGCTTTTGCTGGTAAGGTGGTGAAACGCGCGCGGAACAGTGTCTCCTTCCCGACGTTGGTAGGCCTATCGTGCTTCGCAACGGGCAAGGCGCACACGAGTAGTCAGTATATTACCACAAGAAAAAAAATTAGCAGATCCCACGTGCAGTGGGAATAGATGATATGCGAAGCACGAATGAGAAAAGTTGATATGACACTTTAAAATCAGCACAACGTTACGAGGTGGAGGTAAATGACGCCGTACATTACTTCAGTGTATCGATTATCATGTTTGGATGTGTCGTTTATCTTCGTCATCTATTCACGTCACGTGGTACCAAATTTAGTATATCTGGAGCTAGTGAAATGGCCGTGAGCACGTTATCAGCGTGCTATGTTGTGATGTTCATACATGACAGACTTGTTAGGATTATCATGTTTGCACCAGTCTTATTTTTCGTAATGCATTGACATCACGTAACACCAAACTTGGTATATGTGGAGCTAGCGAACGGCCGCGAGCGCATCATGAAGGGTCAAACATACTCCAATGTATCATTGACGCACGCGCACTCTAGGCACAGCGACGCTACATTAGCAAAACGCGAGCACTCTCTAGTCTGACGCCAGGTGCGACCAGCGTCCTTCATCGCGACCCGACGGCAAGCGGCGCAAAATGTGACATGCTGCACTTCACGCCGAAGCGATGCCCAGACAACAACGCGTCTTTCTCTTTTCGTGCTGGAGGGACGCTGGACGCCCTGGAACGCGCATGAGTCAAAGCAACTCAGTGCGGTGCGCGCCTGAGAGTATATGAAAAGACCAGTGCCTGGCGTGGCAACGCTGATGTGACGCGACGAAATGAACGCCGGCGAGCGCGCGAACCACGTCACGTCACGATGTATTGGCGCCTTGACTGTGGCATGTAGTAATGTTCTTACATGACACACATCTCATGACAATCATGTTTGCACTAGTCACATACCTTCGCTATTCATTGGCGTCACGTAATTCCAAATTTGGCATATGTGAAGGTGGCGAAACGGCCACGAGCGCATCATCAGTGTGACAAGTTGTCATGTTGTTACATGACACGCATTTCGTAATTATTATGCCTGGATGTGTCATGCACCTATGTCGTTTGTTCACGTCTCGTAATATGAATTTGGTATAGGTGAAGCTAGCAAAATGGCCGCCAGCGCATCATCAGTGTGGCAAGTTGTCATGTTGTTACTGGCACGCATCTCATGTTTGTCATGCTTGCACCAGTATCATACCTTCGTCATCCATTCACGTCTCGTGATACAAAAGTTGGTATAAGTGAAGCTAATGAAACGGCCACCAGCGCATGATGAGGGTGGCTTGTAGTCATGTTCTTACATGACACGCATGCCTTGGTTTTCATGTTTGCACCAGTCACATATCTTCGTCCTACATTCACGTACTGTAATACCAAATTTGGTATATATGACGCTAGCGGAACGGCCGCGAGCGCATTATGAGCGTGGCATGAAGTCATGTTATTACATGACGCACATGTCAAGATTTTTATGCTAGGGTGTGTCGCTTGTGGTTAGCGCATCATGAGCGTGGCATGAAGTCATGTTATTACATGACGCACATGTCAAGACTTTTATGCTACGGTGTGTCGCTTATGGTTACCATTCAATCATGCCATACTATACCAGTTTTACAACATGCCATGTAAACTAAACAAACGCAAGAGCTGCAGGACCATAAAATATAAATCATGGCATTCATGACATACATATCACGATTTTCCTGTTATGACTAGTCAAATACGTTATTCATGCAATCATGTTATGTCATACCAAGTTTGGTATCGATACCATTATCAAAAGGGCCAAAAGAGATAAAGAACGTAGGCGGCTAGCTAGATAGACAGGCAGATACGCTTAAAGTCGCCGAAGTTCGCTAAGAAATGCTTGGCATTTAAGAAAAAAAAACAGGCCTGCGTGGAAGGCGCAGCACAGTCACAGCGAAAGCTACTTGTCTTGTCTTGTCACCTAGAAGATCTTGGCTCATACCCACAAAGAGGATTGGTCACACTGTACATCATAATGAAAATTTTTATACAACGCTTGCTAAAAAAAGAGAGAAATTAGATAAGAACAATGATAATGTTTCTTGAAAAAAAAAACGCGAAAAAGTGCAGAAGAATTAGGTAAACCAGAGTATATAAAACAAATTAGCAAAAATGTAGAAGGGGGACAAAGAATGGGATATATCTGGCAGCGTAACTCTAGCAGCGTATCCCTTCGGCTGCCTGAATGAATTTATGTAGCGCTGACAGAATAGCACGGCGGCCCGCAGCCAACTGACCGGCTCCATGTGATAAAAGATTGAATGTATTAACTGGAAAAACAGCATAACAATTGGTCTCTCAAGAATTATTCGGCGCAGTGAGGCGAAGCGGTGGCATGAGAGAAGAAAGAGATCTATTGTTTCAGTTCATTTCAAACTGCACATAGGTTAGTAATGGAAATTCTGATTTCTGAAGATAAAAGTTTAACCGAGGAACTCTACAGCGAAAGCTTGCGAGGGTCACCTCACATTAACGGGAGAGGCATTTTGCGGTGTTCCATGTGAATTTAAGTGGCGAATTTCTTCAGATTGTAGGAGCGATCTTTCGTTGGTTTTTAAGATAAACAGGCGTTTTAATCGTTCAACAGTACTAGCAAAAAAAAAAACTGTGGAGCGACTAGTACCACCTGGAAATGTAAAGAAGCCGAAGCGAGCGAGTCAGCTATTTCATTTAGTGCAATTCATTCAATAACAGCTGCAAGCACACTTGCTTGACGCCCACTATGGCCTTGATAATAAAATTTTTAGTGTAGTTGGCTGGCATTGGCTATATATTTTTTGTCATTTGTCTGAGAACTGTGGTATCTGCGAGGAATTTAGCGCGAATCGTTCATGCAATGGCTCACTACTACGAGGAATCATGCCTGAAGTGAGTATGCACCACAGTTAATAGCTGCATAAATACAAGCTTTTGTAATGGGTTGGAGCGTTTGACGACCTACTCGTTACGCTATTCGCATTGTGCGACGGCTGCTTGTTTTCTCAATGTCTTAAAACGCTTTATGCGTCGTATTAACGCGATTGGTTTTCCGACATTAAGCCTGCGTAAGGCAAGCTTGCCAACAAGTGCCAACCACTGGTGTAGCTCGAAATCAAGCAACGAGTGTGGCGCAGCGACTGTCAAAAAAAAGCTCTCGCCGTTACCGAACAACCACTCAGAAAAACGACCACTCACGATCTGGGAGGCCAGGTGGTGGTTCAAGAGAAGTCTCCCCATCGACCTTTTCGACTGACCACGTGGGACAATCAGCGCAACAGACGGTAGTCACCAGGGCGCAGTCCAAGCGACTTATCTTTGCAACATGGTATGTACGTGGCATCAGATCATCGCAGAAGCAGGCACATCTTTGTGGGCTTTTCACTTGAAAGCGTCTCGACATTGTCGCCATCCAGAAGACAAATATTGAGAGCGACAAGGAGACAGAGAGGGCTCTATGACCCTTTCTGTCTGAGTATATTCTATGCGTTTCACTTGCGAAATGATTACCTGCAGGCTGTTGGCTGTTTGTGAGAAAGAGCCTGTCATTTTTGGTTACCAGTACTTGTGTCGATAACGCCGATTGATATGCCCCGCCGCGGTGGTCTAGTGGCTAAGGTACTCGGCTGCTGACCCACAGGTCGCGTGATCAAATCCCGGCTGCGGCGGCTGCATTTCCGATGGAGGCGGAAATGTCGTAGGCCCGTGTGCTCAGATTTGGGTGCACGTTAAAGAAACCCAGGTGGTCGAAATTTCCGGAGCCCTCCACTGCGTCTCTCATAATTATATGGTTGTTTTGTGACGCTAAACCCCACATATCTACGCGGATCGATACTTAAGTTGTGATTTTGAGTTGCAAGGAATGCCGTGGCTATTTATAAACCTATACTCGTTTAATGAGATTTCAAAGCGCCTTGAGGTATCTGAAAATATGTCCAGTTTATTTTTAATTAACTAAGACCATACTGACTAAGACCGCATTTATCCGGAATTGTAGAAAATGCAGGGCTCACTGACATATGCATGTCGGGCCATGTTACTGCATATGCAAGATTCAAGGGAAGTTCATATGCTCGCCTTCACCGGATGTACGTGTCCTTATCCCTCCTTTGCCGCCAAATATCCTTTAAAACTCTACGAATGTCGTTCTGAGATCACTGTATTGTTATTGCACAAATTGGGGAAAATTGTAGCAGTTGATTCAGACCACAATGGGCCCTTTCGAAGTTAAACGCAGAGCTCCCCTGTGATTAGAAATTCATTAATCGACTGCGGATGAAATTCACGCAGTGTTTCTCAAGAGGTCTGCATATACATGCTGAATGAGAGCTATTTAGACAAAGAGTTTGTGTTATGGCTATAGAGATTGCAGCTGCAAAGTCTTTCTATAGGAAGAACGAGGAAAAGACACTGCTTTAAAGATTGTGCAACCGTTTTGAGAAGGAATGCGAGACACTGGGATCGCACCTAAATGAAATTGAAGATATTAAATGTGAACTTCAAAAATATGACGCCGCTAGTTACAGAGGAGCACGTATAAGATCTCGAAATAGACGTACCTTAAACTCAAAACAGCCAACGCGTCAAGCTTTACTCGATAAAAAAACGCCATGCAACGTCGAAAGTATTCTTAGACCTTTACTCTAACGGTGTTCTTGTAACAGACCTAAGAGACATAACGCCTATATTCAAGAATATTTTAAAAAGTTTATTTAGTGCTCTTTCTAACCCTGATGTCAACGTTAGCACAACTTTGTTTCCCTTTTGAGCCCATTGAAAGATGATGATTGTGCAGCCTTGTCACGGTTGTGCTATTACGATACAGGAAATTTAGCAGGCAATGGACAGCAGACATTCATCGAAGTCACCTAGCCTTGACAGCATTTCTGCTGAACATTACAAAACATTTAAATGCTCTCTCTCCTATATTTCTGGACATATATAAAATAAGTTATGTCATGAAGACAACCTTGAGATACATTTAAAAGAGCCACACAGTTTTGATACTAAACAATTCGTACAAGGAACAACTTCACTCTGTTGAGAGTTACCGGCCAATAGCGCTGTCAAACTTTGACTACAGAATTTTCGTCAGAGTACCATCAAATTGGTTGCAATTTGCGATGTTATTCTCATTGAGTCACACAAAATATGTGGAATGAAGGGTCAATCTATACAAAACAATATACATGTCGCTCGTACTGTCCTTCAGTGCTAGTAGAGACAAAAAAACCATGCAATGTTACAGCTAGACCTTACAAAGGCCTTCAGTCATTTTTTTCCTTTCTATCTTCTGGAACATGCCAAGGTTGGCACTGGTGTGCGTTAAGGCATCACTGTTCTGAACGCCCATGTTTGTGGGGATTCATGCAGGAAGTTTATTATGCAGATAGGCTCCTTAAACGTGCTTTTCTAGATTACTTGTACTACATGTCTCACAAAGTGTTATGCAAAGATTTCCTATCTATGCTTTTTCCACCTCCATTGTACCGTTCATTGTACTCCGATATGCCAGGTTATGATGGGCTGAAAGGAGTGCGCAAAATATATGTGTCTCCAAATTTAAAAACATTCTTCAATATACTTCACATGTTAAAACATAGTTAAAAAGGGTATTTTTGTTTCCTGTGTTGACGCCGCTTACGTGATGTGCCGGAGATAATAGAACACTGCTTTGTTAGTTGCAAAGATGCTATCTTCTTCTGAGAGGTCCTCCAGTGGACTCTGAAGAAAAAGTTTGATATTAATTCTTACACTATTCGTTATCTTTTGCCGACATCACTTGATAAAGTGCTTTAAGAGATTTCTCCTCATGGGTATGGACAGGCCATGGAAGACGTGTATGCAAGATCGCATCGCAGAACTCAACATTTCTTCAAGCTCACAATTCATAAATATGGCTGACCACCTAAAATAATTTATGATTAAATGGACTTCAAACTGGACTGGTACCCCATTTTGGTTAGGTGGTTGGCCTTGTCACCTGTTGTGTGTAACGCAATTTGAAGAACACTAGCTGCTGTACTGAACTTCAATAATTTTCGAGTGTTTCTTTGGTAATGCCAAAGTGTTTATTGTCACTTTGTTATTGTACCAATGTATCATACTATAGGTATCATTTTATGTTCTTTTTCACGCACATTGTAATAAACAACATGAACGACAAAAAAAGTGGTGTGGCTCAGTGGTAGAATACTGGGCTGGCACCCAGCGTATTTGGATTAGAGCCCCACTGTGTCAATGGTGCTAGTTTTTTTTCTATTTCCGCTCGATGTCGTTGTGAACACCAGTTGTGGCGGATGTGAACAACTGCGCGTTACCCGAGTTGTGATCTGACTACAGCTTTCGCTGTATATAAAAAAAAAGAGCCAGAGGTGTGCTGCTCTTGCCGCAGTGGTGATACGTGCTCTAAACTGCGCTTGAGATTGCGCAAAAAATATACCGGCTCATATATGGCACTTCTGATTTTTTTTAATAACGTCGCTTTTTCTAATTTCTGACCAGCACTACAGTGTTGATGTCTTCAAATGCAAACGGTGTATTAGCTGCACTAGAAGCATGTGACTGTCGTGTTAAATAACTGATTTCGATTATGCGTATTGGTATCTTTGCACCGCTATTGCGCCCCACGCTAACTGCATGCAAATAGGGAAAGAGGAGGAGTGCTGCTGCTGCCTCGGGATTCGGCAGATTCGCAACCGCCACAGTGCGCTTGATCTCGTAGGTTTTAACTATTTCAATTTAATAGCAGTGGTACATTTTTCAGCCATCTTCTGAGCCCGAATAAACTTGTGAAAAACGACGTCATCGCGACCGTTAGTGCTGGGCCAGACGTATTTCGTGCAGTAATCCGGCGTCGCAAGTCCACTAAAACCTTGCCGAGACACAACTGGTGAATGTCGGATGACGAAAATCTCTGATTAGAAGAAGAAAACGGTGCAATGGCAAAAAGAATTTACTAACTGGAGAAATGATGCTTCGCCAGGCAGCAGATCGCAGCAGAAACAAGGCACAACCGCGAAGCAAACAAGCCGAGCAGTAACTGAGCGACGCAGGCGACACGGCGAACAGTTGCCCTCCGGCCGGCGGCTCGACCCTGACGGTGAGGTACTACCCCACGGGTCAATTTCTCCCGTGCTTCGCCACTGCGTACGCGCCTGCCGAAGTGGCCTTCTTTTGGTCAAAGTTTGCTCGCTTATAACGCCGTTGTTCGTTCCTAACTCGTGAAAAAAAAACCTTCGTAGACAAGTTGTAAGATATCGTGAATACCGAATTCGCAATAAATTCGTGAATTGAAAACCTCTTCAGTGTCCCTTTAAGTAATGTAATGCAGCAAAGCGACCTCGCGTATATGAGATATAATATCGAAAGTGGCGCCGGAGAATTTCAACCAGAGCTCCTATATACAGAGGTACTAATTTTGACTCTTGCCTCTTCCCCCATTTGGTTATTCAGTGTTGCAAAATGATTAGCTTTAACCATTATTAAAGAACTCACAATAGTAACTGTGTGCGAAGAGCAACATAAATTACTATTCTCGAAATTGGGGTGTTGTCGCAGCATCAGTATGATAGTCTTCCTCATATGGCATTTGAAAGAATTCCGCCAATGTTTTTTTTTTCGTTAAAGGAGGCACATAGCTTGCTAAGCAATCGGAGGCTCATAGCAGTGTCGCCAGCCGTTGCAAATGAGCACCCGTCCTGTCTACGCGTTTCTTCGTTTTTTTGTTGACAAAGTTCTGGCGCGAAATTGACTATTTCATTCAGTAACGAGATTATCAAGCATATCAAAGCATGAGCGACATTAGCTTTGGAGTCGTCTTGAGAAGTCCTATTGCAAAGACCGCTGAGGGAACAGGCTACCTCGGAATGGGTTTAAAAATTTATTGTAGTATTCAAGGTTCAGTTTAACGATGAATGGGTTGGCCTCGCATTTTACGTTGTTGAAGGGAGGATATGATAAATGAAATTGTTCCGTAGGAGACATTTTATTTGCATTCCACGTGAATATTTTTGAGAAAATCCTGCTGACATTTCATTTGTTTGACTAGGTCATTTGTATACGGATGACAAAGGGAACAATTGTTAAGCTCTGAACGTAAAAAAAATAAGTTAGCTTTGTACAATGTGCTACCACCCTGCTTGAAGGAAGTGCGCAGATTGGAGGGGAGAAGAGGCTGTACACTTGTTCTTACTTTTTACTTTTTTTTTCTTTTCCAGATGTGTTGGAATTTCTGTCTTCTGTGGATCTGTTGGAATTTCTCTCCCAATTTCTGTATATTTCTATACTTTGTCTTCCTATCTCCCCCTTTTTTTCTCTTTTGCTGTCTCACTTCTATTGTTTTTCTTTTTAATTTTTATACGTGAATATTTTGGCCTTATGCGAAACAACGACAGCTTATGAAATCCAGTGCCCCTGAAGTGCTCTGCACTCAGGATCATCATCAATGCGCTCGAAGATTATGCCGGAATGCGGGAAGAAGGTTCCTAAGAACTAACCCGCAATGAAGTAGGGAAACAAAAGTTCCCGACCACTTCACAGGCTCTCTGGACCGCCCGCTGTTGTTTTTCAAGTTGTGGACTTGCGATAAATTCTAAAGTCTGTCTCGTTTACGTGAGGACTTATTGTTGAAACGCCCGAGCCGGGACACCAACACACCAAATTAGGGAAGGTGGTGAGCTGGACGCATGCCGAGCGACTAGTCAGGAGAAATGTCCGTATGCAGCGCCATAGTGGCCGGCGACGGAAATGAGCTAGTTCATGCCCAGCAATCTGGAACTTCTCTAGTGCGGCAAAGCCGAGCCCAAGGGGAAGTGCAGGGCGTAACGCTATGGGGAGCGTTCCTCAAAAAATGATTACTGAGCAATGCCAGACATTTAGGGGCGAAGCTCCTTAAGGCGTGGGTCTGTCCATCCTCGGCGTATGTATGTAGCCACCTCTAGTTTAGCTCTTGCATTGTTTACTAGATGACGTGGCTAACTCTAGTTTAGTTCTTTGATTGTTTACTAGATGGTGGGGAGCATTGTAATAAAATCCGTTCGCTGTTTGCGCGCGCTCGGAGTTGCCCGATGGATAAGGCCGCAGAGTGGCAAGCACGCAAGGCGGCGGCAGCGCGTGCTCGCAGGCGGAATCCTGATGTGCGAGACCGCGAGGCTGAAGCGCTCCGTGAAGCTGTGCGACGCCGCCGCCAAGGTCCTGCCATACGAGAGCGGGAGGCCGAAGCGTGTCGTCTGGCTGCGCGACGCCGCCGCCGAGATCCCAGCGTTCGAGAACGAGAGACCCAAGCGTCACGCGAATGGCGTGAGGACCCTGCCGTACATATACACACACAGTGTCTCTAACGTCTTTGTTGATGATGTAGTGGGCGAACTTTCACTGAACAGTCACGGTTTTACCAGTGATTTCCCCTTAGAAGCTTCGCCCACTCATTATCATTCACCCCGTGAATATGCTGTAAATTTTTTAGCTAATTTCACTTCAGGCACTTGATGCTCACAACGTCTTACGCTGTACAACGCAATTAGTTTCAATTGAGCGGCTGCATTTTTTTCCGGATACACCTATCTGTATCTATTGAAAATGTATGGGGTGATCTTTGAAAAGCTAGTTTTAGCACAAGAATACGTTATTCGCTAATTGCACACTTGTGGCGTGTACAATAGGACATCCTGTTTTTGTGTTTGAAATTTCGTGGGATTACGCTGGGTGGATTTTTTTCCTAAAAAGCGTTCTCATACCGATAATGTAGGAAAGCAGCATTACAGGGATAAAAATCACCTGTCAGAAAATTGATGATAAAGTGGACGTTGACCATGGTAAAACCTAAGAAAAAGTCTGAAGAGGTGATGTACATTATGTCGATGAAGCATCAAAAATTTCATTACTAATAAATTATTATGACTTATGTGACCATTTATTTTAACTTATGGGGGGAAGCTCTCAATGCAAACGCATATATGTAGTACAGTACAGATAGTGTTTAAATGTGAACAGTTACGACAGAGTCTTAGATAACAATTTTATTTTATTAATTTGTGCTGTTTGTTGTTCACAGAGTTGAGGAGTTCGGGTTTATTACAATCAATAATTGTATGCTATCTATGTGTTGAGTGATACTCTAAGGAAAGCGTCCGAAATGGCATACAGATTTGAAAGTATGAAAATTCAAAATTTGTGTGGCATGACATACAGGCAGATAGACACACAGACAGACAGGTGGACAGAAAACAGACACAGTGACGGAGAGACAGACAGACAGACAGACGGACGGACGGACGGACAGACAGACAGACAGACAGACAAACGCCTCGCTCCATTGACCATCATGCACTCAATGAATATGCTGTATTTTTTTAGGTTGGCTATAGTGTCACGTCACGTCATATCAAATTTAGTATATATCCAGCAAACAAAATGCTGCTAGCACACCACGAACGTGGTATGCAAATCATGCCGTACATGACATTCGTACTACCATTTTCATGCAAGGATTCATTATATGCGTTCGTCATAGAGTCATGTCTTGCCATAGCGATTGTAATGTATATCCAAGAAACAAAACCGCTGCGAGCGCACCGTTACCGTGGAATGTAAGCCATGTCATACATGACTTATATGCGATGATTTTCATGTTAACACTTCTCATCTATATTTGTCACACAGTCACAATACATAGCACCAGTTATAGTATATATCCAGTGAATGAAACAGCCGCAAGCGCACTATGAAGATGTCATATAAATCATGTAATAAAAAATGGAATATATGTCATAATTGCTAATACCTGCTTTTTATGTTGATCATACACTCTTAAAAAGCCTCACTTTTTTTGGCTTACCTTAAACTAAGGAGTGGTTACGAGACTGCTAATATGAATAATTGGAAGCGAAAACCAATGGGACACAAGAGAAGATGCAAACAAGCGCATTTGCAAACGGCACTAAGCAGCCTTGTAATTAATATCTTCAGATATGTGGACGATTACCTTGTGCTCATTCATTCACTTTCTTCGGATAAAAACTGGGACAAGGCTATTGAAACCTTCGAAAAAAATGAGCATGGATTACCTTTCACGCATGAGGTTTGCCATGATAAGATATTGCAGTTTATAGATCTTCAGTTATCTTTTCGCGCAGATCACCTGTGCTGGTCCTAATCTCCCCGTTCAAAGAAACCACTATTGCACTACTCTTCTTCGCATTTTAAAGTAGTAAAATCGAGTATTGCGATTAACCTTCTCAATTCTGCTGTCACAAAATCATGTTTCCACAATATGGCGCGTGTTTTTTTTTTCTAATCAAATAATTAGGTTGCGAGAGGCAGGCTTTCCGTACAATGTCTTCATTTTCGCCGTTCAAAAGGTACTGCGTATGATGAAAGGAAAGGAATGGCCCTTAAAGGAAGCAGATAAACGTCTTAAGTTTGCGGTCGTTCCATATGAGCACGAGTTTTCGCATAAGATAAAATTATGTGCAAAAAAAGTCAACCTAGACGTTGTGTTTTGCGCAAGTGGAAAGCTGCAACAAATGTATTCTAGAATTGACTTACAGAGCAGAATGAAGGCAGGTCTTGTGAAGAAAGGTTGTGGTGTCAAGCATGTCAATTCTTTCCCCAATTGTCAATCTAATGTCGTTTATTGTATTCCTCTGTCTTGCGGCAGGTTATACATTGGGCAGACTGGGCGCTGCTTGAATGTTCTCCTGCGAGAACACTACAATGCGTTGAAATCAGCCCCGGGTTTACATTTGTCCGCCCATTGCAAAAACTGCACTTGTTTGTCTCTTCTCTTGTGTCCCGTTGGTTTGCGCTTCCAATTATTTCATAATGAAATTGTACCAACTGGCCCGCCTGTCAACCCTTCTGCACTGCTAATAATGTTGCATGTAGATCATACCATTTATAATGTACGTGTCGTGAGTTTGATGTTACAACCTTACGTTTATACTTTTTATGCAGTCATGTCATGCCACAGCAATTTAGGAATTTTATGCTTTCAAATGTATGCCGTTTCAGACACTTTTTGTATGGTATCCATCGACAAAAAGATATCATATAACTAATGATTCGATTTAACCCGAACTCCTCATTCATAAGAACAATAAACAGCACAAACCGATTCTACAAAGTTCTTATCTACAACATTATCGTCACTGTTCACATTAAAACACTCTCTATTCTGTACTACATGTGGGCTTCTGCATTGAGAGCTTCCTCCCCCCCATATGTTTAAGAACATTGCACCATTAATGTTAATTAGTTATTCGTTATGAAATTCCTGATGCTTGATCCACATAATGTATATCACGTCTTCATGCTTTTGCTGAAGTGTTACCAAGATGAATGTCCACTTTGTCATCAATTTACTGACAGGTGATTCTTTCATCCCTGTAATGCTTCAGATTTTGGTGAACGTTAAAGAACCCCAGGTGGTCTAAATTTCCGGAGCCCTCCACTACGGCGTCTCTCATAATCATATAGTGGTTTTGGGACGTTAAGCCCCACATATCAATCAATCAACCCTGTAATGCTGCTTTCCGGCAGTATTGGCATGGCAAAGCTCTTTAGGACAAAAAATACACCCAGCGTAATCTCATGAAATTGCAAGCGCAGAGACAGGTTGTCCTATCGTACATGCCACTAGAGGGCAATTAGCGAATAACTTATCATTTTGCTACAATTAGCTTTTCAAGATCACCCTATATATTTTCAATTGATACACATAAGTGCCTCCGGAGAAAAGTCCAGCCGGTCAATTAAAACTAATCGCGTTGTACAGCATAAGGCCGTCGTCAGCGTTAAGTGCCTGAAGTGCGATTAGTGAAAATTCAGGCATGGCTCAGTAATCATTTTTTGAAGAACGCTCCCGTTAGCGTTACGTCCAGCGCTTCTCCTTGTGGTCGGCTTTGCCGTGTTAGGAATGTCCCAGATTGCTGGGCATGTGGAAGAGTCGGAGGGCTATCTTGTGTCTCCTTGTTGTGCTCCGGATGATGCTAGAAGTTCTGCTGGTGAGTTCGTGCGTTTGTATTTGTTGTGAATGAACCGCACTGCTTTTCTTTAGACATTCAAATGCGAAGCTTTTCTTAGCAAACTTCGGCGACGTTAAGCGTATCTATCTATCTATCTATCTATCTATCTATCTATCTATCTATCTATCTATCTATCTATCTATCTATCTATCTATCTATCTATCTATCTATCTATCTATCTATCTATCTATCTATCTATCTATCTATCTATCTATCTATCTATCTATCTATCTATCTATCTATCTATCTATCTATCTATCTATCTATCTATCTATCTATCTATCTATCCGTCGATGACCTTTACTTCTCCTCGCCGTTTCGATAATGGTATCAATACCAAACATCGTTTGGCGTAACATGACCATATGAAGAACAAATCTGACTAGTCATATCATGAAAGTCATGACATGTATGTCATGAATGTTATGATTTACATTTCTTAATCCTGCAGCTCATGCGGTGGTTGTGTAGGAAGACGTGTGGCGTTTGGTTTCCTACATCGTTTATTTATCTCTGCTCTGGCGTGGACGTCCACAGACGCTGTCATTCATGGTGGCTTCTTCTCTTTCTCGTGCTAGCTCGAACACGTGGAGCAGCTGCAGCACAACTTCGTCTGCCTCGAGACGCTGAGGGCTTGCCATAGCCCCCCTCCCCCCCTCTATCGAGGTAGCCCGTGCGCGAAGAAGCGAACCCTATGAGCAGGTTGTAGGTTCTGCCGTTGCGAAGCGTATTCATCTGGTTTTCACAGATGGCTTGTAGTCTTTGAGGACGGTGTCAGTGTCGAGGAAAGCCGGCTTTATGCGGTCAATGGAAACACTGTCTTCGCGTTCATTAAGGAATAGAACGAAATGCTTCGGGCAACGCTTGACTACCCTAAAGGGTTCGTCATAAGGAGGTTACAGTGGTGGTCTGATTGCGTCATGTCGTACGAAGACGTGGGCGCAGTCGCGGAGCGCACGACGGACGAAACTTGGGCGTGAGTGTGGACGTGCAGGAATAGGGGACGCACCTCTCATGGCATTCCTGAGGCGACTGGCATAATCAGCTACGTCCAGTGGCGATACTGGTGATGGGTCAAAAAACTGTCCAGGAAGCCTTGGAGTAGTGCCAAATACGAGCTCAACTGAAGAGCAGGAGGCGTCCGTATGTATCGTGCTGGGCAGTACGAGGAGGAAGATTGGTAGTCGCTCCGTCTAGGGTATTAAACATCGCGAGGCGATCGCCAACTCAAAGCGAAGCTTTGAGTTGGCGGGGAAATTTCTCAATCATGCCATTTGACATTGGGTGGTAGGTCGTCATCTTGATATGGTTGACACCAAGCATTCGGGACAAGGTGCGGGAAAATAACGGAATCAATTTCACGACCTCGATCCGCTGTGATGGTCTTGGGAACTCCATAGCGGCTTATACACACTGTGACGAGTCCGCGGGTGACTGACTCTGCCATGATGTCGGTGAAGGGGTAGTGCTTCAGGCCACCGCGTGAACTGGTCTACGCAGGTGTGCATATTCCAGCTGTTTTGCGATGGGGGCAAAGGGCCTACGAGGTCCAGGTGCACGTGACTGAACCGCGAGTCAGGAGGCGTGAAGGTACCCATTGGGCAGAACATGTTGCGCTGGGTTTTGGTTAGCTGGCACTTGAGGCAAGCACGTTTCCAGCGCTGGACGTCGATGCTCATTCTAGGCCATAGATATCGCCTTGTGATGAGGCGCTGAGTCACACGTATACCAAGGTTTGACAAGGAATGTATGGCCTCGAAGTCTCTGCGGCGAATGGGAGCTGGAACGTAAGGGCGAGAACAACCGGTAGAGGTGTCGCAAACGAGGTGAATCGCGCAGCCTAGAAGTTAGACATCTTCGAGCTTGAAAAAGTTCTCTTGGAGTCACAACACCTGAAGCTCGCTGTCGTCTTGTTATGCAGTAGCCATGGCTGCAAAATCGACTGGTGGTTGCTCATTCATAGTTGCGTTGATTTATATTCGGGAAAGCTCGTCAGCAACGAGGTTGTCTTTGCCACTGATGTGCTGGATATCACTCGTGAACTTCGATATGTAGGCAAGCTGGCGGATCTCACGTGGGTTGTGGGCAGAGTTAGTAGCAGTCGATTGACATATAAGAGGCTTGTGATCAGTCAGGATATGGAACTGCTGACCTTCTAGAAAGTGTCGATAGTGCTTAACAGCCAAATAGACCGTCAGCAGTTCGCGACCGAATGTGCTATAAAGACGCTCGGTCTGTGAGAGCTTCCATGAGAAGAAAGTGACAGGCTGCCAAACTGCGTCAACCAACTGCTGCAAGAGTGCTCCTATGGCGACGTCTGAGGCATACGCTGTGAGTGACGTGTTGGCATCACTCTTTGGATGCACGAAGAGCGATGCGTTAGCCAGAGCTTGCTTGAAGAGACTGAAAGCTGTCTCTGCATCGCGCTGCAGAAGGTGAAAGCGTTGGGCTTTGTTTGACGGGATAGAAGTGCGCGGAGTGGTTGCAAGATGTCAGCGCAATGAGGAATAAACCGTTGGTAATAGTTAGCAAGCCCGAGAAATTCACGTAGTTTCTTCGTAGTAGTTGATCATGGAAACTGCAATATAGCTTCAACACGCTCAGCCGGTGGAGAGATTCAACGCGAATCCACGTGATGACCGAGAAAGTTTAGTCAAGAAAAACCGAACTCGCTCTTTGGTTCCTTGATGACAAGCCCACTATTTGCGGAGCCGTGTGAAAACCTGACGCAGGTGAAGTTCGTGATCTTCTGCAGTGGTGCTGAAGACAAGGATGTCGTCGATGTACGCGAAGCAGAAGGTCAAACCACGAAGTCCCTGGTTAACAAACCGTAGAAAGGTTTGTGCGGCGTTTAGTAGACCGAAGGGCATACGCGTGTGTTCAAACATGCCAAAAGGTGTTATTATGGCAGTCTTCGGTACGTCGCAAGGCTCGACAGGTATTTGGTAGTAAGCCTTTACTAAGTCGATTTCGCTGAATACGGTGGAACCATGCAGCAATGCCGTTAAGTCCTGGATGTGTGGTATCAGATAGTGGTGCGGTACCGTCACTTTGTTGAGGGCGCGGTAGTCACCGCATAGTCTCCAGTCACCTGAGGGCTTGGGAACCATGCGTAGCGGTGACGACCAGACACCGGAAGTGGGGCGGACGTACCCCAATACAAGCAAGCATGTGCTCGAATTCAGGGCGTGCAATCTTGCAGTGGTCAGGAGTGAGACGACAAGCACGTGCAAACACCGGCGCTCCTACTGTCACTATGTGATAAGTGACATTGTGGAGTATCGGGCCTTCAAGAGATGGAGCACGAAAGAGATCGGAAAATTATTTCAGAAGCGTAGAGCACGGCAGGGAGATTTAGGCGTAAGCTTGCACGAGACGCAAGGGTAGCAAACCTGATGTGACGCCCTGAATTGTGAAGACGGTCTCAGAATGCACGAGAAGGCTATGTCGTAGGTCTACCACAAGTTTAAAATGCCAAAGAAAATCCGCACCGATGATGGGTACATGCACGTCGGCGATTAAGGTATCCACCGAAACGTGCATCTCAAGCCGATGTCAAGCTTGACAGACCTGTGTCTGTAGTCCGTATGGTCGAACCATTAACCGCGGTGACAGGCGGCGAGGTCTGGCGTCGTCGGCGGTCCTCTAACGTAGGATGAACACAACACACTTCGGTACCTGTGTCGATGAGGTAGCGGACTTTGGTGACGTGGTCCGTGACGTGGAATAGGCGGCTGTATGTCGGGCCTGAAACACTGGCCGCCGTCAGTGCATGGCCCGTGCGTTCCTCGCAAACTGGCATGACTGTTTGCACTGACGAGCTCGAGCTCCATATCGGTGGTGGTACCAGAGGCAGACTTGGAGATCTTTCGCGGCTTCAGCGCCGTTGTCGTGACGCGTTGCGGCGGTGGTCTACCCCGAGCGTGCTCAGTTCAGTGGGCAACTGATCCACCTTGCTCTTGAGCTTCTCATTAGAGGCGGCCCAAACGGTCGTCGCGGATCGGTGCAGAGAGAGTAGATTTACGCGGTCTCTCGATCGCAGATATAGATGGCGCACCGATATCCATAACCTTGTCGGCCATCCGCCCTACTGAGTCAATGGTTTCAGTAGATGATATACTCAAAATCATCCCCACCTGCTGGGGCAGTCGCTGTAAAAAGAGATCGCGTAGGACCGATGCGTCCAATGAAACAGAGTGGTCCCCAATCAGGTGTCACATGCGACGCGGAATCTACGTAGTCATTCGATCACCGAGTTCTTCCGAAGTGAGTAGCTGCTGCAGCCTACGCTGTTCCGACTAAGTTTTACGGTGAATGAGCTCCTGTTTAAGGGTGTCGTAGGGATTGTCAGGTGGTGGAGAACGCAGAATGTCTCTTACGATGGCAATGACAGCAGGTGGTAAAGCACCGATGACACAGTCTTGCCTCGCTGTTTGCGACGCTACCAGGTGTCGTCGAAAAAATGGCTCGACGCTCAGAAACCAGAGTACAGAGTCTGCCTGCCAAAACTTTGGGAGCCTGAGGGTAGTGACGACAGGGTCAGGTAACGTGGGATTCGGCGTCGCGTCGCTGTTGGGTGTGGTGTCCATGGTCAGCCGAAATGAACGGGGCTGAAGAATCAGAGTTGGCCGTGACGCTCTGTGCATTGATGAAAAGACGAGTAGGTGCGCATTCCGCTAAAATTCCGGGTTGCCACTTGTAGGAAGACGTGCGGCTTTTGGTTTCCTACATCATTTATTTATCCCTTCTCTGGCATGGACGTCCACAGCCACTGCTGTTCTTGCTGGCTTCTTCTCTTTCTCGTGGTTGCTCGAACACGTGGAGCAGATGCGGCGCAACTTCTTCGTCTTCCTCGAAACGCTGATGGCTTGCCATAGTTTCGTTCACATGGCATGTAGCAAAACTGGTATCTTGTGGAATGATTGCATGGCGAACACAAGCGACAGACCCTAACATGAAAATCATGACATGCGTGTAATGTAACAACATGACTACATGCCACGCTCATGATGTGCTCGCGGCCGTTTTGATAGCATTCATTACAGCACGTGAATGGGTGAAGAAGGTATTTGACTGGTGCAAACATGATAATCATGAGATGCGTGTTATATAAAATGACTACGTTCCACTCTCATGGTGCGCTGGCGGCCGTTTCGTTAGCTTCACTTATACCAAATTTGGTATTACGGGACGTGAATGAATGATGAAGGTATAAGACTGGTGCAAAAATGATAAACATGAGATGCGTGTCATGTAACAACAAGGCTACATGCCCCACTGATGATGCGCTCGCGGCCGCTTTGCTAGCTTCACATATGCGAAATTTGGTATTACGTGACGCCAATGGATGACCAAGGTTTGTGACGGATGTAAAAAAGATAATCGTGAGATGCGTGTCATATGAGAACACGACTACTTGCCACAGTCAAGGCGCTAATACATTTCGACCTGACGTGGTGCGCGTGCTCGCCGGCGTTCATTTTGTCGCGTCACTCCGGCGTTGCCACGCAAGGCGCTGGTCCTATCATATACTCGTAGGCACGTGCTGTGCTGCGTTGCTTTGACGCATGTGCATTTGAGCGCGTCCGTCGTCCCTCCGTCATGAACAGAGGGAGACGCAGTGTTGTCTGCGTAACGCATCGGCGCGAAATGTGGCGTGTCGCATTTCACGCCGGTTTCCGTCGCGTTGCGCCGACGAACGCTGGTCGCGCCTGGCGCCAGACTCGTTTCGCCGACGTAGCGTCGCTGTGCCCAGCGTGCGTGCGCATCAACGCTACATTGGGGTATATTGGGTCCTTCATGATGCGCTCGTGGCCGCTTTGCTAGCTCAACATATACCGAATTTGGTGGTACGTGGCGTCCATGAATGGCAATATGTATGACTGGTGCAAACATCATAATTCTGACACGCGTGTCATGTAAGAACATGACAACATGTTACGCTCATACCGTGCTCGCGGCCGTTTCGCTAGCTCCAAATATACTAAATTTAGTGTCACGTGTCGTGAATAGATGACGAAAGTAAATGGCACATCCAAACTTAATAATCATGATACGGAAGTTATATAGGCATCATTTACCTCCACCTCGTAACGTTTTGCTGATTTTAAAGTGGCATACCAACAGTTCCCATTTGTGCTTCGCATATGATCAATTCCCACTGTACGTGGGATCTGCCAATTTTTTTTCTAGTTGAGTTATGTTAGTAAATTTGCGTGGTAACCGAACAGTGTTAGCGTATTCTCGCACTGGCCACAGATTTGTGTAACTTCGGAGTTTGATGTGACTAGAGGCAGACTTGGGAGACATTTCAAAGATGAACAATTTGCGGGTGGCTTTGAGAAAATGTTGACAATATGTGTGTTCCACTTGAGGTCAGATGCTAGAGTTAGTCCTTAGTACCTGTGTTCATAAACTTTAGTAGGTTTATTGCCATTAAGTGAGTAAGAACCTTTTAGGTGTTCGTTTTTGTTGACAACGTCATTGACATGGATTTGCTGGTTTTTAAAGCCTTTTGCCCTTGTTCACACAAGGTGTTATACCGGCGTTACACGGGCACTTTTAATTGCGATAAGGGGGACCCGGATCAGTTTTCTTAATCGCTATCAGCTTTATGGCTGCTGCTCTGCGGACCAAGATAATCCGGATCGAGCTTGGCTTTAATGAAATTTACTAGGTGGCACTTCGGTGTCGTCAAACATGTCCTTAATAAAACTCAGTGTACGTTGTTTCATTACCAGAGCCATATATCAGAAATAAGTTATTTGTGCAAAAACCGCTGGAACGTCAAAGACTTTGCGTAGCACTACAAAGACAATTTCTCAAAATCCATCATTTATTAGAGTTTTTTTTCACTGACGTGCATTACTGTGCGGGAATCTTATTCTTCACTTTCATTTCTGATGGCACCTGCTCGTAGCCGTGCAGCTGTTGCGGAACGGCAATATCGTTGTACATGCCACAGTTTCACTTGTGTTGCTTTATGTATCCCAGTTGCTTCTGCCAGCGGTCAATCACTGTAAAGGCCTCTTCATTCGACCACGAAGTGCGGTCACGCTGCAATGAAGTAAAAAAAGCTGACGACGCTCATTATTAATTTGCTTTGAGGTGTTACAACTGCTTCGACGGTGCGAGAGTTGAAATTGCCTGCTTATCATCTGCTTTTCCCACAATTACATGAAGACAATGGGAATCCTGAAATATGCAATAGTACAAATATTTTTCAAATTTATACACCTCAAAACTTCTTTTATAGATAAATATCTAGCTCTTTAAATGTTATTTACAGAACCATGCTATTTTTTGTTTCTTTTGGCTTCAAAAAGCTTGGCTACGGGTGCATAAATAAAAAAATCACGACCTTTCAGCCAGATCGCGAGGTGCGAATCGTGATAGTCTTGATCCCGATCGGGCCTGATCGTGGTTAAAAGTTACTGTGTAGCAGTGCCTCATCGGGATCATGGTTAATCCGGATCGGCACTGATCACGAATAAAAATGTCAATGTGACACTGGTATTAATCACTTTAAGTTGTCTGTTCGGGAGGAGGTGGTCTTCATTACATTTCATTTATTTACACAAAACACAGTCGTCCGCGAAAACCTTTATACTGCATTACGCATCAGTGACGATGTCATTAAGGTAAATTAAAAATAAAAGCTGCCTTAAGACCGAACGTTGTGGCACAGAAGACGAGATTGGAACAATATTGGATGATGTTTCACTGTGAAAGACAAATTGCGAACGCTGGGATAAAAAATCAACATTATAAGCTGAAATTTTGCTGCTGCCAATGATTGCCTCCAGTTTTGGAATTAACTTGCTGTGATACACGTGATAAACCACTTTGTGGCAATCTGGGAATATATTATCTGTTTGGCCACAAGTGTCAATCCCCAATGCGACATCATGAACAACTTCTGTTGTTCACGATCTTGCACGGGCGATTGACAAGGAAAGAAAATTGCTTAAATTGAAACAGCCAGCACTGAAATCATAACTAACGTTTCACAAACGTTATTGGTCTTTAGACAAGAAGTGCTGAGACCTGGCATAGCTCGGACGTGAAATACTTGGTTATCCCGCAACATGCTGGGGACGGATTCCTACGGGGACCCAGACATTTAATATTTGCAAATGTCTTGGCAGCAGAGCTGCCAATTTCAGCTCTTTCTTATTGCTTTTGCGTTAAGATTAAGAAGGCTTATTTGTGTCGTTCCTAGGCATTATACGATGTCAAGCACCCTTGGCGCATACCCGAAATATGCTATACGTGTCTGGCCGAAACGTTTTGACAATGTGCGCGACAGGATTGTCACCATTTTATGTCATGACCACCGAGTCGTAATGATTACGTCATCTTATCATCTTGTACTAATTTTGGTTTACCTCATGCTAACGGCGTGATCACACAAGCACGCAGATGTATGTGGCTAGTTGAATAGATAGATAGATAGATAGATAGATAGATAGATAGATAGATAGATAGATAGATTTCACACGATAAAATTTCTGTAGCCTGCAAAGAAATGCTTTTTATTTAAAAGCCATATGTCCGCCTGTCCGTGAGACACACTCCTACGAAACTCCCATGCGTCAGGCATACTCATAACTTTCAACAAACATGCGGTATGCAGTGCATGTGGCCCTCAAAGCTCTCGATTGTGTAGTAACTATGTAGCTTATGAAGCTGTGCGCCTTATGGAAGTCGGACCTCTGCGGACACCAAAAAGAGGTAGACTAAGCGCGTACAAGCTGTATACGTGAAATTTTTCTCAAGAGTTGGGGCTTATCTCTCTGCTTTTGACGTGTTTTACTTCTCTGTTAATATCAGAAAACAGCAGAATCAGTGGGAAGAAGTTTGAAGAGATGAAAATAATTCCTCTTACACAATAGATAACTGGAGCTTTTAGATTTTTACGCAGTAAGAGATGCTATTATACCAGCGCCAGTACACCCTGATAATATAAGTTGTACAGCAGCGAATCGTTATCGTATTCCGCACTTTTGATAGAGCTTTACTCACTGTCATAACGGGAACGCCTCCACGTAGTTTAGCTCCGTGTGCTTCCTCTTCGACAAATGAGGACACTTATGAATTACTGATGAAATAATGAAAAAAGGAAGGTGACAATAGAAATAGGCACAAAATTAAGCTCCATAGAATATTCATTTCAGTTAAATTCTCATTATTATTTGATAAGTGCCAAATGTTCAGTATTTGAAACTGCCTAGCAAGCTAGAAAAAATTACTCAATTGGCACGTCTTGGGGGAGAGTCGCTCCGCATCTTCCATTTAAACTGCACAAGAAACAGCTTCTGAGATAGTAATGACTCCCCAGTCACGTGTACTAGTCTGCAGAGTCATACAGGCGGCAACAGGAGAGGCGAGCCTGGAAGCGTAGCCCTATACACGAAAGTTTTCCGAGATACAAAAGAGTCCATATTATATGCAATATTCTAGGTAGTGTGCTATTACTCTTGAAGCAGTAATATCTGGCAAGTCATTCCTCACACGGCACACAGGAGCACCTTTTTCGAAGTTGTGGAAACTCTTACATTAACAGTTGCTTGTTTTTACGTCTAGCATACTGATGGATGGTAGTGCTAGACTTTCTGTAGTGTGCGATTCAGTGCACGCTAATGCACTCAAGGTATTTCGGTTACCTTGAACCCTCAGTGTCATGGTTTCACAAAACATGCGTGCATCAGGACGGTACACCCCACAAAACAGCAGAGCAAACAGCGTACACACGCCCACATACCGGTATGTATCAGTCCCGTGCCTAGCTCTACCGGGGCCCAAAGTTCACGAACCCGAGCCTCGCTCGGGCCCGATCTAATAAGTTCTTGGTCAGGCCGGGACAGGCCCGTCCCGTGCTTTACCATGAAGTCGTTAAGATAGCCTCATGCTGTGACGCCCGACGGCAATGTACGCTTTTACCACGCAATATTACTCCCACAAGAGATATTGTATTATGAAGCCTGTATACAGACGCATGTGTTTATAAAGAATCAAAGTTATTTTCCCAACGTTCCCAAGCAGATGAAGTTATTATCAGTGTATTTCTAAGGAGACGCGTGACTGTGTCGTAGAACTTTTGCTTGCCCCACTAGCAGCCGGGGTTCGATCCTCACTCACATCTACAAATTTCCAATATTCGGGTACCTTGCATATTTCTCGATTTTTTGGTCATGGACTAGATGATGATTTTTAGCTCACATCATACAACGTTCATACTGACACCGACGCCGGAATCTGTGCAAAACGAGCTCTTCACAGCTGTGAAGTTGAATTGTCACTGCCTTTAGTTTACCTCATGTGGCCTAAATGTAGCAGTATGAGCGTGATATGAGGAGTTGAGAAAACGTTTATTGTCTTTCACGTAGGCTTTACTGATACATCATAAAACATATCGGGAATGCGAATACAGATACTCTTCTGGCAATACGTACCACGACTCAGATACCAGACACACAGTGCCGAAGATAGTATCTCAGGTAAATGCATCTTTGATATTAGACAGCACTGCACTTTAGTGATGGGAGCTAAACTTGAGCATTACGTATTTGCTTGCTTTCTATAAAAGATTTTGAAACCACTTCAATACCTTCAATGAGAGGTATTTTGCTGTACAACCAGCAGACATCTAATGTTACCAGAATAGCTTGATGTAATCGTATTCACTTCTTCCTAATGGGCTTTGCTATTCTTCGAAGGAAACTTAACGTGTATTTGGAACGAACGATGAAACTGGCGATATAGTATATATAGAGAGATGATTTAAAATTTTGATAGTAATTCAGTACTTGTGTCGATGTAAAATACTACAGGTCTACCAGGTCTTCCTGGTTATGTGCGCCTGGGATAACCATTGTCCGCAGGTTTTCTCAGAAGGCCCTTCCTGTTTGCGAGTCGCTTCAAGACATCGTGTTCTGCATAAACTTTGGAAAAATTGATGATGATGCCTAATCACTCGCCCATGTTTCTGCCATTCATCTCTTTTGTCGGTCTTTGCTCGCCTGCCTACATTTTTTCTCTTACAAAAAAAGCAGCTGATGCTCAGAGGTGTGTGTCGTATGTGCCCATTGTCGTGTTTCATGCGCTGTGCTTCCACACTATCAGATCACGTTGCCTTTTGAAAAAAAAAGGCACCTTGTTTGTGAATCAATTGGAAGGAGGATTTGATGACAGACAGACAGACAAGAAACTTTAATAAATTCTGAGGAACAAGCGGGGACACCAGACTTCCTGTCGGCTAATCCCTTCCTGGAGCAGAGATGCCATGCCTCTCCACTCCCTCACGGGCCCCCTTCACTGCCTTGGACTAGTATTCAAGTTTAGAGCTCGTGAAGGCTTTTTCTCAGTCCTCTTTCTTGTTGAAGTTTTATAACACAGAGAACTGCCAGAGCATGTGGGTTGAAGAACCGAACTCTTCCGCGCAATCTGGGCAATAAAGTTATGTCTCTGTGTGGAGCCTGCAAATGAAACCTCTCGATGGGTACAAACACTTTTAAAGCGTTCTGAACGTACAAGAGAACCATATAATCTCTAAAGCAATCTATGTCTGGAAGCCCATTTACAAAGATGATGGTTCCCTTCCACGGTTATGTTTTAACACACAGAAGTAGAATGGAGTGCTTCACAAAAAAAAAGATCCAGACAAGCCAGCTTTGCGTAGCTCGTGAGCATAACTATTAAGCGAGAAAAGTAACAGTTTTGTTTCAAAGGCGAATCAACTAAAGCAATAGAAACAAACTGTAAGGTCACGAGTAGAATGGCAAGCAGGTAAAAAGTGTCTCACCTTTCTCACGCACAAATGACGCACAAAGCATAGTCACAGGTACAGGTGAACGCGAATAAACGTCTCAGTAGTTACTTCATTCTGTCTGAAAAGCGCACCCTTTCCGCAAACGAAGATCGTGCAACGATGGCAGTGCGCCCGGTAACTACAACGGAATCGTTCTGGTCAAAGCCAAAGGCTAATGAAGACATACGATCGTCCCCACCACGAGTTAGGCGCACGCGTGAGCGTTCACCCTGCCCACTCTCTACGGGGAAAGTACGCGTGGGAGATGAGAGGGCACATCGCCGCACCGTGACGATGTGGCAATGTGAGCACATTCTGCCATCTTGCTGGTAATGCTTAAAACACGATGGTTTCCCCCGAGATTCCCGTTACCAGTGGCAAGTGGTAGACATAATTAGCTTGCCGTTTGAACGGTGAAGAAGTGCTCCTTAGTGGTTTAGTTGCTCAAGCCTCAGACTCGGAATTCGGAAGTTTCACGTTCAATTCCGCACGCTGGAGTCTTTTTCTGAATGATTTTTTTCTTGCGTTTTCATATATATAGTTACCTATACATATACGGCGACTGACGGCAATGCAGCCGTCGATGCTGACGCCGGAAGCAAAGCCCTGCTGAGAGTGTTTATACAATTGGTGTCGCAATAAACATCTGGTACGAAGATAACAATAAGAGAGGGCCAGGTTTCCCGTGGCCTAAACAGTATTATCTGAATGCGTACCGGTGATCAGAATTCGCTGCATGAATTATTTTTATTGTTGTGTGCTGCCCTTCGCCATTGTCCGAGCTACCGCGGTGGCTGCTTGCAGGTGCGCTGGTTCTGGTGCTTCGCTACCAGCGGCTTCGGTGGACGCCGCTCTCCGGAGCTTGCCGGAAGCTGCGCAAGCATGACGTGTGGCACAACACGATGCCCATGCTGACAACCGAATCGGCCTTCCGCCACGTGGATGTTAACGAGGATGGGACGCTGGACGTTGTTTTTGGCTTCGGAACCGGTCAGTGCGCAGAGCTCACCGCGTGGCTCCGGTGACCGAGCACGTGCGTGCAGGCTTGGACGCCTACCGGTACCCGTTGGTGGCCTGCGACGTCTACTTGCCCGCGGCTGGTGATCGAGGCTGCGGCGGTGGCCTGGCAGCGCTTGACGGCCGCTCGGGGCACGAGCTATGGCGCCTCTACGTCCGACACGAGCTGTTCGCGCTCAACTGTCGGCTAGACCTGGACGCTGACGGCGTGTGGGACTGCGTCGCCGGAGGCCGCATGGCGGTAACTCTACTTCACATGCGCATTCTCACTTACTTTTGATCACCATATCAAACTTGAAAGAAGATCGTATTCTAAAAATTGTAGAAAGGGGAAGATTTAATCTTGCTGTGAAAAATCTGTAAACAGGATTTGTGTCAAAACGTCGGCGGAAAACAACCCCTGTTTGCGAATATTTCATCAAAAGGGATGATATGTCACAAAACGCAGAGAGATGTGTTGGGCTGATGCATTTCTGAACTGCAATATAATTACAAGAGACGTCTATGCCAAAGGCTCTGAATAGTGGGTTAAGGTGGGTGTTCATGACTTTGTAGGTTAGGCGAGTTGGTACAGATCTATCTTCGTAGGAAACCAAAAATTAGGCTACACATGCATGAAAAAATATAGCACGACAGAAGCGCTTGCCCTCAAGTAAGCGTTTACTTGGAAATGCGAACACATATTTCGTTGAACGAACGAAAAAAAATTGGCAGATCCCACGTACAGTGGGAATCGATGATATGCGAAGCACGAATGAGAAAAGTTGATATGTCACTTAGAAATCAGCACGACGTTACGAGGTGGAAGTAAATGATAGTGTACATGACTTCCACGTCATGATTATTGTGTTTGGATGTGTCGTTTACTTTCGTAATCTGTTCCCGTTACGTCATACCAAATTTAGTATATGTGGAGCTAGCGAAACGGCCGCGAGCACGCTACAACCGTGGTACGTTGTCATGTTCTTACATGACACGCCTGTCAGGATTATGATGTTTGCATCAGTCATATATTTCGTTAACCATTGACATCACGTAACACCAAATTTGGTATATGTGGAGCCAGCAAAACGGCCGCGAGCGCATCATCAAGGGCCCAATGTAGCGTTGACCAGCGCGCACGCTGGGCACAATGACGCTACGTTACAAAAACGCAGGCCTTCTATAGTCTGACGCCAGGCGCTACCGGCGCGACCAGCGTCTGTCGGCGAGGCCCCACGGCAACCGGCGCGAAATTGGACATGTTTCGTTTCGCGCCGATGCGTTACCAAGACAACACTGCGTCTCCCAGTTTTTGTGACGGAGGGACTCCGGACGTGCTGAAACGCAGATGCGTCAAAGCAACGCAATGCGGCTCGCGCCTGCAATTATATGGCAGGAACGGTGCCTAGCGTGGCAACATCGGCGTGACCCGACGAAATAAACGCCGGTGAGCATTCGCGCCGCGTCACGTCGAAATGTATTGGCGCCTTGACTGTGGCATTAATCATGTTCTCACATGACACGCATCTCATGATTGTCATGCTTGCACCAGTCAGATACTTTTGTCATCGATTAGTGTCATGTAATATGAAATTTGGTATATGTGAAGCTAGTGAAACGGCTGCGAGCGCATCATCAGTGAGGCATGTAGTCATGTTGTTACACGCATGTCGTCATTATCATGTTTGGATGTGTCATTCACCTAGGTCGTCCCTTCACTTCGCGTAATACCAAGTTTGGAACATGTGAAGCTATTGAAACGGCCGGGAGCGCATCATGAGCGTAGCACGTAGTAATGTTGTTACATGACATGCATTTCATGTTTATGATGTTTGCACCAGTATTATACCTTCGTCATCCATTCGCGTCAAATAATACCAAATTTGGTATATATGAAGCTAGTGAAACGGCCACCGGCGCGTCATGAGCGTGGTATGTAGTCATGTTTTTACATGACAGGCAAGTCAATAATTTTATGTTAGGGTATCTCGCTAGTGTTTACCATGCATTCATGTCATACCATACCAGTTTTGCAACATGAGATGCGAATGAAACCACCACAGGAGCTGCAGGACCATGTAATGTTATTCATGACATTCTTGACATCCATGTCAATATTTTCATGTTATGACTAGTCAAATACGTTCTCCATACACTCATATTATGACATACTAAGTTTGGTATATATACCGGTATGGAAACGGCCAGGAGAGCTAAAAGTTGTAGGCTGCTAGATAGAGAGATACGCGCTAAGGTGCCGAAGTTCGCTAAGAAATGATTGGCATTTGAAAATACCAGGAATGTCACATGTTTCGCCTGTCATCACTCGTCTATCATCCTCCAACACACCGTCCAAAAATCCAAAATTTGCCACAAGCAATGAACGCGATAAAAACGAATTGGAAAGTCACGTGCAGAATGGCCAGCAGGCTTAAACATGCCCCGCTTTTCTCACGCACAAGTAACGCACGCCATGTACTCACAGGTACCGACGAATGCGAAAATACATCTCAGTTGACACTTCACCGTGTCTGAAAAGCACGCTTTTGTTTTTGCAAACGGAGCCTGTGCAATGATTGCATTGACCTTTGTGTGCTCTGTAACAACAACAGAATCATTTTGGCGAAAAACAAAGCCTTAATCCTCCCCACTGCAAGAAATGGGCACGCGATCAAGTATACACCACCTTATTATTTATGTGGGGAAATGTACGCGCGGGAGGTTAGCGCGCACTGCCGCGCCATGACTAAGTGACGACTCGCGGTCATTGCGCGATTTTGCTAGTGAGACTGAAATCACCGTTCCCCCGAAATGCGCAGCACCAGCGGCAAGTGGTAGATAAAAATAGCTCTCTGTTTGAACGATAAGGGACGTGCTCTTACGTTGCTCAGGGGTTAATGCCTGGCACTCATGTCCCAATGATATTTATTTATTTATTTGAATACTTTCTATGCCCGAAGGCTTTACAGAAAGGAGTGGGGGTTATACAACAAAAAGTAAGCGAAATGTTACAATTGCTGCAAAATGGAGAGCTTGAAGTTTGCAGGGTCAATGAAGGATGCGGTGGCAGCGGAAAGGCAGTTCCAGTCTTTGCTTGTTCTGGGAATAAAGGAATCACTGTAGTGGTTTGTTCGGCAAAATGGCACACCTACTTTAAAGCAATGATCGAAACGAGGTGAAATGTAAGAGGAGGAAGGGAGAAGGCTCTCTTTTAAAGATGAATTGTAATGATAAAGTTTATGAAAAAGAGAAAGGCGAGAGCATTTTCGACGGAACGATAAGTCGGTTAGATTCAGAGTTTTTTTCATGGCTGTGACGCTGGCATGACGGGAATAATTGCACAAAATGAAACGGGCTGCACGGTTTTGAACAGCTTCTAGAGTGAGAGTTAGGGTTACTTGACCGGGACCCCAGATGGCGCATGCGTATTCCAGTTTAGAGCGTACTAACAATTTGTAAAGGTTTAGTTTCACTGACATGGGTACGAAAGAAAAGTTTCGTCGCAAATATCCGAGCATGCGGTTAGCATTATTAGTGACGTAATCGACGTGTTCCTGCCAGGATAGATTGTTAGTAATGTTAAGCCCAAGATATTTATACGAGTGCACTGATGATAAGGGAGCATCATTAAGAAGATACATGCAAGTCTTAGAAGCTGAAGTTTTTCGAGATACACGCATGCTTTTACATTTTGTTGAATTAGGTTTCATCCGACAGTCACGACACCAAAGAGACACGTTATCTAGGTCATTCTGAAGTCTGATAGAATCAGTTAGGTTAGTGACTTTATAATACAGCACACAATCATCAGCAAATATTTTAATGGTTGAAAACTTAACACAGTTAGGAAGGTCGTTTATATAAATCAAAAATAACAATGGACCTAACACAGAGCCCTGCTGCACCCCTGATGTTACGGCAGAGGTATCAGAAGAACAGTTGTTAGCAGTGACATATTGCGACCTGTTAGAGAGAAAGGACTTAATCCAGCCAAGCACATTAGGGTCAAGGTTCAATTGATTTATTTTAACGAGGAGAAGTTCATGAGAAACGGTATCGAACGCCTTATGAAAATAAAAAAAAATGCAATGAGTGTCAGAATTGGCAAAGAGATCGTTAGTGAAAGATAATAGTTGGGTTTCGCATGAAAATGTTGTCCTGAAGCCGTGTTGGGAAAAGTGAAAGAAGGAATTTGTTTCAAGGAAGTCCATTAAATGAGAGAAAATATGTTCGAGTAGCTTACAGGAAATGCTTGTGAGAGATATTGGTCGATAGTTTTCTGGAAGATGCGGGTCACCTGACTTTTAGACGGGAACCTTTTTCCGGAATTCCAATCAGCGGGTAGCGATGAGCACTGTAATGACTGATGAAAAAGCTTTGCAAGGACAATGAATGAATACATTTCTCTTAAATTCAACATTTTGGAGCAAATTTCATCGGGGCCTGCAGAAGAAGACATTTTTAAACCCTGAATTAGCCTAGTTAAGCCCACCCAGTCAACAAAAATAGGTTCCATGGGCGGAAAATCGGCATGGGGTACATGGGGATATAATGAAGGGGCTGTTGTTTGAAACACTAAAGAAAAAGCATCATTCACAGTCGTGCAGCATTGGTCAGGTGGTAGAACCAGGTCAGAACATGTTAATTGAATATTAGATCAAGGTTCACCTCTCATTATGCTCCAAAATTTGCGGGGATTAGTCTGAAGAAGAGCAGGCAGTGTGGAATTAAAAAAATGTTGTTTTTGCGTTGCTAACAGCGTCGTTATATTCCTTCTTTATGCTTTAGTACTCAGACCAACAGCCGGGGAGGTTAGAACGTTTAGCGCTTAGGAACAGACGCTTCTTTTTGTGGCGGAGTCGGCGTAAATTGGAACTAAACCAAGGAAAGCGAGGTTTAGTGCAAATCCTTCTGGTGGGTACATGTTCGTTGAGCAAGGATAATAATTTGTTTTTGAAAAGCAACCAGTTATCATTTACAGATTGTTTTTCATAGTTAGTTATGAATTCCTCGGTAAAACGTTCCATTTCTGCTGTAATTAGTGCCGTGTTGGCACGCGAATAATCCCTAATAATCTTGAAAACCTTAGATCTCGAGGGGTGGTGAGCTTGCGCGGTGAAATGTAGTAACATGTGATCACTTAGTCCATCGAGATAAGTTATCGAAGAAACGAGATCAGGTGAAGTTGTAAGTACGAGGTCTAGAGTGTTAGAACAGGTTGATGTTGACCGCGTGTGCTCAAGAACAAGCTGAGTGAGGTTAAAGTCCGTACACAAATTCAAAAACTCTATATTTTCTGGTAAGTTTTGTTTTGCGCTAACGGAGTCTGCACGCCATACAATACCGGGAAAATTGAAATCACCCATAAGGATCAAGGCGGAATTGGGATTGCGTACAATCAGCAGATTCAGAACATCATGAAGTTCAGAACAAAAGGAGGGGGAAGGAGCTGGGGACCGATAACATGCACACAAAATATAGTCACGACAGGAAAAAATGATTCGCACACATACTGTTTCTAAGGATGACCTGATCGGAACCACAGAGGAACTAAACGCTTCATTGACAGCAACGAGCACGCCGCCCCCCCCCCCCCCCCTGATACGGACGTCACGGTCATAACGATATGTTCTGTACGCCTTCTCGCAGTCAAATATTTCTTTTTTATTTTTGCTCAGAGCCACGTTTCTGTTAATACGATAATATCGGCTGAGCAAGAATCGATGGCTGAAAAGAGGGTGGCACGCTTATTCATGACGCTTCGAATGTTGGTGAAAAAAAACGATACATTGCTTAGATTGGATTTGGGAAGAGATTGCTAGGATGATTCCGGAGAGGGACTGCTTGCAGAAGTGCCGCCACTATGAGGAGGCTTTGTACCACGAGGAACGCCTGTCTGACGGGAGCTATCAAGCGCGTGAACGCTGTTGGTTATTGCGCAGTATCCATATTGCTTCTTATTCATCACAAGTTTGTTGTATCGCAGCGAAAACGATTGCCCGTTTGCTTTTCCGAATTCGATAAGCTTTTTCTTGCAATGCCGAGTAGCTTGGCAGAAGTCTTCACTCAATGAAAAATTTGTATTTTAAGCTTGCTTTTTAGTGACAGGATGTGGTCCTTTGTTTCAAAAGACAAGAATTTGGTTATTATTATTGGGCGAGTCTTACTCGCCGCAAAAGAGCCTAACCTATGCGCCCTGAAAATCGCTCCTTCGGGTAGTTCAAATTCAAGAAAACGCAAGCAAATATCCCGGATGTGACCCTCAGACTCCGCCCAGGTCTCAGAGGAATTGTCAGGGATGCCATAAAAAATGAGCTCTCTCCGCGATCTGTCCTCTAGTTCGTTCAGGCGAGAGGTAAATTCGGCGCTCTGCGCATTAACCGCCTCTGAAACAGTCCGTTGGATTTCGGTTGCAGCTGGCACTACATCTAGGTTTTCAATGATAGATTCAACGGTTTCTAGCCTGGCCGCAAGGTCTAATACCTTTGCCGCGAGTGCTGCTTGAGTTTTCTTCAGATCGGCAAATGCCTCCATTACCTTCTCATGACGGTGTTCGTGTTTGGAAGAGAGGGTACCGATAGCGGCAAGCAATTCATTGTGCTGTGAGGTAGAATCAACACGATTGGGCCCGGGGTTCAGCTCGACGTCTCCACAGAGAAAGAGCAACTTACAAACAAAAATACAGTCACACAAAATTTCATAATTTCATGAAGTACACTTGGGCACGGGAGCAGCAGCAAAAATGCGTTATTAGAGCGCTTACAGTGTATAGATGGGGCGGTACCAACCTGCACAAAGAAGGGTGGTGCGTTGAAAGGCGAACGCATCGTAGCTGCTCTCCCGTGCCCACTGAAGGACGACAGGCGATGCCAGTCGTTTAAGTCGCCCCGATTAGGTGATGTCCACGACAATGGTGCTGCTGGGCTGGTTACTGGGGTAGTCACCGTCTCCAACCAAGGTTGAAAGTAAAGCCGATCCTGTGCGGTACTTGTTTCCACGACGAACGGAGCAGCAGACGTTGGAAGCACAGCTGCGTCACTCAAGATAGGATTCCATGCGCCGAACAGGAAAAACTGCACAAAGAAGGACGGTGCGTTGAAAGGCGAACGCATCGTAGCTGCTCTCCCTTGCCCACTCACGTTTGATTTTGGCCGTTCCGGCGTCTTTTTATGGTTTTTTTAAATACGAAGCATTTCTTAGCGAACTTCGGCGACATTGAACGTATCTATCTATCTATCTATCTATCTATCTATCTATCTATCTATCTATCTATCTATCTATCTATCTATCTATCTATCTATCTATCTATCTATCTATCTATCTATCTATCTATCTATCTATCTATCTATCTATCTATCTATCTATCTATCTATCTATCTATCTATCTATCTATCCTGCCGCCTATGATTTCTCGCTTTCCTGGCCGTTTGGAAAATGCCATCAATATCGAAATTGTTGCGGCATAACATTACTGCATGACAAGCATAAGTGACTAGCCATAATGTCAATATCTACAATACATAGTCTTGCTTCTCTAACCATGGTTTCGTTCACATTACGTGTTGCAAAACAGGTATGGTATAAAATGACTTTATGGCAAGTACAAGTGACCGACACAAATGTGGAAATTATGACATGCATGTCATATAAGAACATGACTACTTCCCTTGCACTTGATGCACTCGCGGTCGTTTCGCTTGCTTCGCTTTACCAAATTTGGTATTACGTGACGTAAGTGAATTACGAAGCTACGTGACCGGTGCAAACATAATAATCATGATATGCGTGTCATGTAACAACATAACTACATGCCCCGCTCACGATGCACTCGCGGTCGTTTCCCTCGCTTTCGCTATAACAAATTCGGTATTACGTGACGTGAATAGATGACGAAAGTACGTGACTGGTGCAGACATGAAAATGATCACTTGCGTGTCATGCAACAACAAGACTGCATGTCACGCTCATGATGCGCTTGTGGTGTTTTCCCCAGCTTCGCTATACCAAATTTGCTATTACGTGACGCTAATGGATGACGAAGGTAAATGACATGTCCGACTATTACAATTATGGCATGCATGTCATGCACAACATGACAATGAGCTACGCTCGTAGCGCACTCGCAGCCGTTTTGCTATCTCAACATATACCCAATTCAATATCACGTGACGCAAACAGACGGCAAAATGAAATGACACGTCCAAGTATAACAATCATGGCATGCGTGTCATGTAAAACATGTCTACATGCTACGCTCACGAATCGCTCGTAACCATTTAGCTACGTCCATATATACAAAACTTGGTGTCACGTGACGTAAATAAACGACGAAAAAAATGACACATTCGAACAAGATAATCATGACATGGAAGTCATCGACGGCAAGATTTACGTCCACTTCGTATCGTAGTACTGATTTGAAAGTGACATATCAACCTTCCTCATCCGTGTTTCGCGTATCATGGATTCCCACTTATTCGTGGGATCTTCCATTTTTTTTCTTTCTCGCGTTTTTATATATATCGATTCGTATATATACATGGTGAGTTACGTCGATGTCAACGCCCGCGTCGAAATCCCGCCGAAAAAGTCCGTATATTTGCAATCGCAATAAAAGCAAAGGTATTTTTGTGTAAGTGTGTTAGACGGTGCACTGACACAATTTACCTCAACACGTTTCATTTCTGCAGCTTCAGCTACAAATCTGTTTAGGAAATATCTGTCGCTATATAATTTGTGAGTGTTATGAAGGTGCGGCATGCATCCACAATTAGTGCAGTGGATAGCCGGATGACCATCCACGGATTTTTATATTTCCTTTAGGAGTTTTTTTCCTTCGTTCAGCGAACTGGGAGCGCAGAGAAAACACAAAGGACGAAGCGAGGAACCACACAACACGAGCGCTCAACTAACAACTGATTTATTTTCCACATCGGAAGGACATATATAAACACAAAATGCGCATGTCAAAAAAAGATTATGACGAAATCAAGGGCAGCATGCGAAGCGTGTAATCAAGGCACATGTCTAAGGGTTATCTAGGTAGCTGAATTCACAGTCAAGTAGTGAGAGGGAAGGATGACTTATACATTGGTCCGTATTCCTGGAAATGTGATAGGCTTCAGAAATTTCGCGCGTAGTTTGATGAGGATGCCGGAACAGAACAATTGTATTCTCAAACAGAGGTTGGCACTTGCACGAAACGCAATGTGACGCTAAATGGGAGTAAGGTGTACTTTTCAACGAGCTTCTGTGTTCCCTGAGACGCACGTTCACACATCGGCCGGTCTGGCCAATGTACATCCGTCCGCAAGAAAGGGGTATCTTATATACTACTCCGGTGATGCACTTAACAAACTTAGTTACGTGCTTCTGGAGGCATCCTCTACCTTTAGATGCATTATGTGCCCTCCTGTGCACCATTGAACATATACTGGCCAATTTATTGGGTGCCGAGAAAACCACGCGCACACCGAACCGGTTTCCCACGTTTTTTAACCCATGGGCCATTTTATGAATGTAGGGGATTACTGCCGCGCGCTTCTTATTCCCTTCCTTGTTCTCTGAAGAAGTACATGTGCGTTTTTCATTATTTTTGACCGTACGCAAGAGCTTTTCACAGACTGAGGCTATTACGTAAAAAGGGTATCCCGCACCTATCAGCCGTTCCACCTGTGCTACGAAACCACTTTGCAAGGTATGCAGGCAACATTTTCCGAGGGCTGAACGTAAGCATGACATTACGATTCCGCGTTTAACAAGCTTGGAATGTCCGGAAGAGTAGTCTAGAACGGGTTTTGCAGAACGAGGATTAAATCGCCAGCAAAGGTGCTTATCACCAAAAAACAGGGAAAGGTCTAGGAACTGCAATTTGTTATCTTTTGGAAGCTCTGAGGTGAACCGGAGGCCCATGCCTTCCTTCTCGAAGCATGCCTTCATACTTTCAACGTCCACTGCTGAACACTTCTTGATGATAATCAGATAATCGTCAACATAACGGAATACTTTTGTGCCAGGTTGAAGTTTAGTGCTTAAGGCTGCATCCACCTTCCCAAGAAAGATTTGGCTTAAAACAGGGGCCACACTTGAACCTATACACACACCTGATTTTTGCATGTACAGGTTCCCAAGCCATACGACGAAGGTGGACTTCAAATAGAACGTCAAAATTTCTAGAAAAGACTGAGTCGAAATTCCCGTGCTATTCCTGAACGATATCTCATCATTGTCTTCCACAATGCACTGCTCTACGCTGTTTAACAGTTGATCATGCGGCAAAGAATAATATAAGTCGACTACATCAAGACTAAAAGCTGTAACACCGGAGCATTCACATGTGTTGAGGTATTCAACCACGACACCAGAGTTTTTTGCGTGAAAAGGGTCATTTACGCGCAACGCAGAAAGATGTGCTTGCAGATACTGAGATACAACCAACTGCCACGTATCCCTTTCTGAAACAATCGCGCGCAGCGGCATTTCCGGTTTGTGTGTTTTAATGGACTAAAAAAGTTCTAGCTCTACACCTTTCGCCTTTTCTACTGAAGAGCCGAGTTTTGCCAGGTTAAGCCTTTTCAGCAGCGATATCGCTCTAGTCTTTACTTCCTTGCTTTTTACAGAGAGTGGTTTAAAATTTCTTTCTAAGGCTTCCTCAGCCTTCTTGAGAAAATCTAGTTCATTAATGATAACGAAGAACCCTTCTTTGTCAGAAATGAGTACCCTTAGCTGATTGTTCAAACAAAACTTAACAACTGGATGAACGCGCAGTCTTCTACTCACATCGCTAACATTGCTCGAAACTGCTTGAACACATTCTGTTACACACCTATAACGCTCTTCCTCCTTGGCCAGCTTGGAGACAGTCCTTGCTGTGGCAATCTTTTCTTCAGGTCGAAGGGTAGGTTCTACGGAGAACTTCGGGCCTTTTTGCAGAACCTGCTGAATTTTTTCCGGCACAGACACATCCCTTAGGTTCAAGAAACGTCCCTCACTTGAAGCTTGTTTTTTTCCTGGCAGGTAGTTGTGGTCTGATCCAATTCCACAAAGTTTCCGTGACGGATTTCGAAGTTTTGCACCAGTCGCGATACGAATCGCGGTTGTTACGTCTATGAACGTCTTGGTCACACATGACCCTCAGCCAGTCCTTATAACACCGGACTTGTCTGTACCATTCCGAACGAAGGATTCGGCACATCCTTTTGGTATGCCCAAACGACGGACTCATCATTCCAAAAAGCATTTGTACCTCCGCCGGACAAGTTCCTTGACGAAGGTGCCACGATGCTACTCTTGCCCGACATGTTGAGACAGCAATCCACGATGCCAAAATGGCAGGGTCTTGAAAAGAGGGACTAAAACAGTTAAAAGAGCCCTGTGTACTAGAAATACATTGCAAAAGGATCAAAATGTGGGCCAGTTGGTAATTCAGACTACTCGTTCTAGACTACTCTTCCGGACATTCCAAGCTTGTTAAACGCGGAATCGTAATGTCATGCTTACGTTCAGCCCTCGGAAAATGTTGCCTGCATACCTTGCAAAGTGGTTTCGTAGCACAGGTGGAACGGCTGATAGGTGCGGGATACCCTTCCTACGTAATAGCCTCAGTCTGTGAAAAGCTCTTGCGTACGGTCAAAAATAATGAAAAACGCACATGTACTTCTTCAGAGAACAAGGAAGGGAATAAGAAGCGCGCGGCAGTAATCCCCTACATTCATAAAATGGCCCATGGGTTAAAAAACGTGGGAAACCGGTTCGGTGTGCGCGTGGTTTTCTCGGCACCCAATAAATTGGCCAGTATATGTTCAATGGTGCACAGGAGGGCACATAATGCATCTAAAGGTAGAGGATGCCTCCAGAAGCACGTAACTAAGTTTGTTAAGTGCATCACCGGAGTAGTATATAAGATACCCCTTTCTTGCGGACGGATGTACATTGGCCAGACCGGCCGATGTGTGAACGTGCGTCTCAGGGAACACAGAAGCTCGTTGAAAAGTACACCTTACTCCCATTTAGCGTCACATTGCGTTTCGTGCAAGTGCCAACCTCTGTTTGAGAATACAATTGTTCTGTTCCGGCATCCTCATCAAACTACGCGCGAAATTTCTGAAGCCTATCACATTTCCAGGAATACGGACCAATGTATAAGTCATCCTTCCCTCTCACTACTTGACTGTGAATTCAGCTACCTAGATAACCCTTAGACATGTGCCTTGATTACACGCTTCGCATGCTGCCCTTGATTTCGTCATAATCTTTTTTTGACATGCGCATTTTGTGTTTATATATGTCCTTCCGATGTGGAAAATAAATCAGTTGTTAGTTGAGCGCTCGTGTTGTGTGGTTCCTCGCTTCGTCCTTTGTGTTTTCTCTGCGCTCCCAGTTCGCTGAACGAAGAAAATGAATTACCAACTGGCCCACATTTTGATCCTTTCCTTTAGGAGCTCATTGATTTCCCTCGTGTTGTGTCTTCTTTTTCAATGCGAAGCATTTCTTAGCGTAATTCAGCGACATCTATCTATCTATCTATCTATCTATCTATCTATCCATCTATCTATCTATCTATCTATCTATCTATCTATCTATCTATCTATCTATCTATCTATCTATCTATCTATCTATCTATCTATCTATCTATCTATCTATCTATCTATCTATCTATCTATCTATCTATCTATCTATCTATCTATCTATCTATCTATCTATCTATCTATCTATCTATCTATCTATCTATCTATCTATCTATCTATCTATCTATCTATCTATCTATCTATCTATCTATCTATCTATCTATCTATCTATCTATCTATCTATCTATCTATCTATCTATCTATCTATCTGACTATCTATCTAGCTGCTTAAGTATGGGCGCTCTCTTGGTCACTCCTCAACTTGGCGTGAACTAAAGTTAGCATGGGAGGGTAAGATGGATTGACAATTATGACGTGCTAGTGAAGACATCAATTATTACACAATCCCGTTGCGTACGTTGTCAAACGCTTACCGCTAGACAGCGGCACATACTCACAGGCTGACAAAGGCTGCTGGTATGCGGGTATGTGCCACAGGTAATTGGCGCTTAGTATGTATTGTTAAGTTTGGCCTGGAAATTCGTCTGGGCAGACGCCATTGTGCGTAAGCCGGTCCACTGGGGAGGCTCTCAATCCCTTCGGCACCCAGTCTGCCAGACGCTGTCGAAGATTTGAGTAATTACCAAGACAATGCGACAAGCAAAGGCGAGTTCCCGTCTTTCAAATGCAGACCCTTTTCTCGTGCCTTCAAGCAGCAGTGGTGCCTCATGACATCGGTGATTCATCTGGCGACGGGGAAGCTGTTGTGACCGGCGTCAGAGGTGACAAGAGAGCGGCGCTCCTTTTAATCCCCAGTCAAGTAGACGACCGGCCGGCTGCCTATGCCCGCCAGGCATTGTTCCTGCTAGCCGGAGGATGAGACGTCGTATCACCACGACGCCACGACGAGAGAGGACAACAATGACAGCATCTTCCTGGAAGAGACCGCGGCGGCCACCGCAAATCACCCCACCAATTATGCGAGCTGTGCGGCAGACCCTTTGATGTACGCTGTCAGGATCGTGGGAACTCTCGACTAGCGGCACACACACGACGAGAAAGAGCCCTGCTGGCGCCACCTTGCAGTGCAGTGTTCACGACTCAATATTGGACGTTCACGTGGACCGTGCATGCTCGTCCCCCTCACCTGTTGTGTGTGTGTAATTTGTGTTCCACTTGGAGAGGAGGAGCTTGACAGGGCCTAAAACGACGCCGAAGAGTGTTGGGCGTCGCTCTGAACTATGTAACGTTCAACCACCACGCTCGTGGTTTGGGAAACCCTAACCTTTTTTGCTGTAAATATTTGTAAATAGTGCCATAAACCTATTTTGTTTTTCGTATCCTCCAGCGACCTTCCTTCCGAACCTTAACAACTGGTGGAAGTGGTGGCATGCCATCAGCAACATCCTCCTTCCGACCCGTAACAACTGGTGGCAGCGGTGGGATGCCATCTGGAACTTCCTCCTTCCGAACCTGAGCAGTATCCAGGAATGGCGAGAATACTAGTGGGCAATTTTAACGCGAGAGCTTTAAGAAATATCCGACATCGGTAGCGTCAACCCGACAAATGCAAAAACTAAGTGGTCACAGCTGCGAACGAATCCAAGCGTTCTGCGTAGCAATGATTCATTTTATCACAGATCCATGCCATCTCTCGGAACAACTTTTCAAATAGACGCATATCTTCGTGAAACGTCGATAGTGGTTGCAGTGCTGTCTACCTGATTTGATAAATATTACACCTGTACTCTTTTAATACAGCCACCACGTCGAGTTAACGTCAACTACGATTAGTTGCAATGCACTGAAGTTGATTTATGTAGCAGTGTCGAGGGCCAGCATCCTCGCGAGCATCAGCGCTTGATATGAGCTTCTGCTGTTGCTATTACGCATGTTCCAGTTGGCATCGTTGCGCAAGTGCCAACCACTGGCTATACAAACATCCGCAGCTATTCAAAATATGTCTATGCGTGCAAAATTTGTACAGCTATTTAGCGTCATTTGATGATGTGTCACTCAATAAAAAAAATTTCGCATGGTCACCTTCCCTTCTCATGCGTCGCATACCGTCGATTTCCAGATACGTGCGATCTGCCAAATGTTTTCTTGCTGTCTGTGTGCAGCTTAACCTTTCATGCGAAGCATTTATTAGCAAACTTCGGCAATATATAGCATATCAATCAATCAATCAATCAATCTATCTATGTATGTATTAAGCTGCCTATGTTTCGGCGCTCTCGGGGTCACCGCCTCAACTTGGCATGAACCAAAATTATCATGGGAGCGTAGATGGTTTGACGATTATGACGCACTAGTCAAGACATGAATAAAGTTGCAATCCTGTCGCGTACGTCGTCAAATACTTTCTGCCAGAGAGTGCCACATATTCACGGGCTGATATGTGCCGCTGGTATGCGGGTATGTGCCATAGGTGATTGACACTTAGTATCTCCCCAGGAACGACGAAAACACACATGGGCGATTTTAACAGGCGAGCGTTATGAAATATCCAACATCAGTAGCGTCGACCAGACGAATGCAAAGAAATAATGTCAAGGTCTCAGCTGGAATGGAACTCAAGCATTCTGCGTGACAATGAAGCATTTGACCACAGAGCTACGCCAGGTCTCGGAACTATTTTTCGAATAGACGCTAATCATCCTGAAACGTCATAGTAGTTGCAGTGGTTCCTAACCCATTTTAAAAACATTACACCTGTACTCCTTTAATACAACCGCCACGTCGAGTTAACGTAAAATACGGCTAGTTGCCATGCGCTTAAGTTGATTTATGTAGCAGTGTCCATGGCCAGCATCCTCGCAAGCATCAGCGTTGGATATCAGCTTTTGGTGTTACTAATACGCTTGTTTCAGTTGGTATTGTTCCGCAAGGGCAAACAAATGGTTATATAAACATCTATGACTACTCAGTGTATGTCTGTGCGTGCAAAATTTGTGCATATATTTAGCGTAAATTTGAAGACGTCTCACTCAGTAAAAAATTGCAAAACGGTCACCTTCCCTCCGCATACTTCGCATAACGTCTATTCCCAGGTACGCGGGATCTGCCGAGTTTTTTTTTTCGCTGCCTGTGTGCAGCCTAATGTTGCACTTCCTACGAAGCAGGGAGTGTTCAGACAAAGAAGAGACCGACAGGCGCGTTGCCCTGGTTGAATCACTTTTTGTTCTTTTACTATGTGCTCACGAGCAGCCCAGCCTTGCACCCCCTTTTTCGCGTGTCTTGCACGCAACATGGAGTTTCGCGCCGACGTTTGCTTAGCCGTGGTAGATTCAACACCTTCCTGGTGCCGCGGCGTCGTCGCTTGCTCCTAGTATACACAGCCTATACTAATTTTTCCGAGACGATGTTCTTTATGGGAATACCACGTCCTTCCGGCGGCGTAGCCAGCCGAGCATATCCACAGACAGACAGACAGACAGACAGACAGACAGACAGACAGACAGACAGACAGACAGACAGACAGACAGACAGACAGACAGACAGACAGACAGACAGACAGGAAGGCAGGCAGGCAGGCAGACAGACAGACAGACAGACAGGAAGGCAGGCAGGCAGGCAGACAGACAGACAGACAGACAGACAGACAGACAGACAGACAGACAGACAGACAGACAGACAGACAGATGAATGGATGGACGGACGGATAAATGGGTGGACGGACAGACAGACAGACGCCTGGACGAACGCATGTTCGGAGAGACAAACGCATGGATGGATGGACGCATGGACAAACTTACGGACGCTTCTTTCGACTTCTCATTTGTTCCATGAACATGGAGTAAATTTTTTTAGATCCACATTATTGATGGACAAGGGTTAATCCTGTGTAGTTGCCAAAGCTTGGGTAGGTGTGTTCGGGTATAGCAGCGATACATGGCTGGCGACTTCAAGTGTTCTAATAGTTAGCCACGTCCACTTGGGTTAGGTGGCGGGCGGCCGTCATCGCCGCCGAAGAATACGTACCGCGCATGGCAAACTTTTTTCCCGCACTTCCTTATCGCCCCCTGAAAAGGTGCTGCATTGAAGAACAGTTTGAACTCTTTAAACCAAAAGAGTCCTTCCCCAAATGTCATGTTGTGCATAGCCATAAAGACAATAATACTGTCCGAGCAACCTCACTATTCCTCGTGTCTAAAACACTCACAGAAGCAACTGCCCCAGGCTCGATGTACCCAGGAGCGACCTTTTTCTGCAGGTACTTGACATGCTATATAAAACTTGCTTGAAGTCGTACACTCTAAGGCAAAGTGGTGTTAAAATGGGTGTGTTGTTCGTCTTTTGGGGAATAATGGGGCTGCCACAATGAATAATCGCTTTAAGAACTAACGGCACCGGGTCTAACAGGCAGTCCCCACAGACGAGCTCAAATAACTACCATTAAGTCCTCACATTTACACCTTAGTGAGTAACCATTAGTTCCAAAATTTACCTCAAAAGACTAACATTTAGTCCTCACATATGAACTTTATAAAGCAACTGTTAATCCCCACATTTACACCTTACCGGGCAACTGTTAGTCCTAACAGTTGCACCTTGCCGGACGAACGGTTGATGTACTCAAATACTCCAATCGGATGAACTTTTTGTCCGCAGTTCAAACAATGTTTTTTGTTTATTTTCCGCCAGACCTGCTTTTTGCGCAGTTATCAATAAATTGTGCCGAAAAGAAAACGTGAAAAAGTAGTTAGCCACCTATGTGTAACTGCTTTCGCAGTCACGGCAACATTGAAAGACAAAAGTGAGACATCGAAATCTTTTATTTTTCTACATACAAATGAAGTTTCTATATTCTTTTAAGTGTACAAGTGTATGGTGAAATGTAAAAGTCTAGTCTCTTTGTCAAATCTTGTTCACTCCTTGTGGAGCTCCTCCGGCGGTAGCGATAGATGACAGGCATTGCAGTAGCCAGCGCACGCAGCCTTCTGTCTGTTGTGTTCCCACGGCTGCACGTACAATAATATAGTAAAAATAGTTAGACACACGTTACAGAAGCTGAAGATGCACGCATATGACAAGTACGTGCACGTTAATATAATAAAAAGCGTTGAAATATAACACACAGATAACTTCACCTTCACATCTCGCGCAGTCCTTCTGAAGCTGCTCTGACGAAAGAGATAGATGACGGGCATCGCAGACCCCAGCGCACACAGTCTTCAGCATAGTGTGTGCTCACGGCTGCACAATAAGTATGTAAAATAGGGAGTCACACGTGACAGACGATGAATACAAATGTGCAAACTATGTGCAAAGTGAAATGAAAACATAGGTGAGATATGACATGTAAATAATTTCACCGTGATGTCACACATCGTCAAAGACTCATTTCGATCTCCGTAGCGAAACAGCTTAGGAGCATGGCCGCAGTCACCACTCCGCGAACCATCGTGCCGCTAACAAGTTGGAGAGTCCTGAGCGAGCAAAGTCGTTCAGCTCGAGCAAGCGAACGCGACACCAAGCACGGCACTGCACGCGGAGTGTCTGCCGCCAGCGAGCTTCGAGCAGGAGAGCGAGCATACGCTTGGCCGCCGCCACGAACAGCACCGAGCTGATTTGGAGCTAGCGCCGAAGAAATCGACAGTAATGTGGCTCTTTTCCACAAACTCGAGTGATTGCAGCGCGCAAACGCGAGTCCGCCGCCGCGGCCAACGGACGGCGCCGAGCTGCTTGCGACCGACTGACGGGAAAGCCAACTGTAATGGTGACCAATTTTCAGTGAGTTCCGACGCCAGTGAAAGCCTCGCCAGCTCGTGCTCGTGCACTTACAGCGCAAGACATACTACAACCAAGCTCTTTACGAGAACCCGCAACGTGTTCTCGACGACTACCAACACAGCGACGAGGTCTCGCCACAATATCGTTAGCCCGGAGCTCATCGCGGCGGCGAAGACAGGCGAGCACTCGATGAGCGAGCCTACAGGAGGCCGAAGTGAATGGCGGCCAACCTTCAGGCGGTCGCAAAGCACAGGCGAACTGCAGACGCCGAAGCTGACCTTCGCAATGCATTTCGTGCGTGCGATATACAACACGACCGAGCCCGTTGCCGGCAAGCGCGATCCCTATCGCACACGCGACAAGTAGAGTAGAATAAAGAATGATACCCTACTTGCCTTATATTCCAACGCTGTTTTCTGCCCTGAGTCGAAAAATTCCTTGGATCAGTCTTCATTGACTTCAGTCAAGCCTTTGATTCTATCGATCATGCTATTCTTTTGAGGGTGATTTTACGAGAGATCAACACGGGCAGAAAAGTTGATATTTTAGATTTCATGGAGTATTTTATATTTCGTGCACCTCTCACCAGGTAGCCGGAAAGTTAACTTCGTTTTATGATTAACGGCATAATTACGAGAAAAAAAATCAAACTTCACCAACACGGAGGCACCAATTTCGTCACCCGTCGTTTTCGAAAATTTAAGATGCTATAAAAGGACAAATATTTTTGTTTCAAGGAAGATCTTTTTTTAAATGTATGTCTATTGAAGAATGAATTCATACGGTTTCAAGTTTTCAGATCTTAAGAAAATAGCTTTCAAAATTGTTTAATTTTGCGGCAGTTTAAAATAAGTTACGTATTCCCCAACTTTTTTTTCCGAAAGTGATGCAAGCAGCGTTTTCAAACTTGACTACTTTTAACGATATAGTGTGTTCAATAGGTACAAAAATTATGACTGCCGTAGAGCAAATGTAAATTTTTATATATTGCCTCAAAGTTTTCATACTGGCAAAAGTATACTCCACTGAAATTTGAATAATAACAAAACCCCATCGTCGATGTTTCATAAAATCTCGTAAATAGACAACCGAAGGCCATCGTACAGTAATATTGAAAAACATGTTGCATTATTTAGTTTTTAGCGACAATATTCGTGGTACAAATCGGAGCTTTTCATGAATGCTCTGATAAGTTGAGAAATCTAGAAATCAGAACGGAAAAGCGGCAATTAGCTTCAAACGCGAGTAAACGTGTCCGCATTTGGTGAAGAAAGGCCGTTTTAGCACTGTGACAAATACGTACCCATAAAGGCGCATTTATGCTCCTGATAACACAGCTCTAATGGAGGAAATCTTCGACATTGTAACTCACTTGCAAAACATCTGTCTATATTTGCAGATAAACTCAAACATGGAAATATTCCAACGCAAGTGTTGGGTCTCGCTAGAAAAAGCATATGCGCTTGAAGTACACTCACTGGTATTTTGGTGTTGACTGCGTGAAACAAGAGATGCGCTCAAAATGGCTGCATCTTTTGCAGATCACATTTAGCAGTACGTGACGCTAACAAAACACGACCACGATCAGTGCCCTCAGATGTGCTTAGCCAAACATGCCAAGAACGTATGCCTGGAACACGTGGCAACGATTTCCACTGGCTCTTCTGAAACTGATTGAATGATTTGTGGGGTTTAACATCCCATACCACCATATGATTATGAGAGACGCCGTAGTGGAGGACTCCGGAAATTTCGACCACCTGGGGTTTTTTAACGTGCACCCAAATCTGAGTACACGGGCCTACAACATTTCCGCCTCCATCGGAAATGCAGCCGCCAAAGCCGGGATTTGATCCCGCGACCTGCGGGTGAACAGCCGAGTGCCTTAACCACTACAACATCGTGGCGGGTCCTTCTGAAACTGACAGAATGTTTCTAGCTGGTCTGCATTTGCACACAGCAGCTTGACATTCTTGAGCTTCGCGCACATTTGCGCCAACATTTGGGATGCTGACATAACCACAGCTGAGCTTGCCGCTCCGAGGTTGTAAAGCGTAGCCAGATGCTTTAGTAGGCCACCAACGCCGTCACAAGAGTTCTTGCTATGTCCTGTGGTCGAAAAATCCACTTTGTTGATATATGATCTTTCTGACATAACTCGAACAACTGGTACTTGTTTTTGAAGTGACTGCATGCACCATCAGAAACATAAGTTACATGCGTGTCAGGCTTAAGTTGTTCCTTCATTTAGTTGTCGATTATTTGTATAGCAAAACAGGCATGTGCAGCATCATGGAATGTGGCATCACTGATGACGGCAAAACTTTGAATTGATTTGATTGATTTGTGGGGTTTAACGTCCCAAAACCACCATATGATTATGAGAGACGCCGTAGTGGAGGGCTCCGGAAATTTTGACCACCTGAGGTTCTTTAACGTGCACCCAAATCTGAGTACGCGGGCCTACAACATTTCCGCCTCCATCGGAAATGCAGCCGCCGCAGCCGGGAATCGAACCCGCGACCTGCGGGTCAGCAGCCGAGTACCTTAGCCACTACACCACCGCGGCGGGGCAAAACTTTGAATTGATTGCTTCCTTGTGACGACACACGTGAATATAGACACCTGTCTTTTGTGCCAGTGATACGACTGTACCTCATTCGGTAAAATGGCTGTACAATTTTAATTGGCTGTCCAATTTTAAATGGCTGCCCAATATCTCTTTCGCCTGGCGTATTGCTGATTCTCGAATGTATCTTATGTAATCATGGGTAATTCACTTCAGGAACCATAGACTTAGCTCTCGCAGAAAAGCACTTGCCTGGGCTGTTTTTTTTACTAGATCGCCATTTTCCCATACTGCATAGGCTACCTCAATACCTTCAGGGATTCTTAAACATGTGGCTGTCAAAGCGTCCTCATTAGCACAATAGTCACAACGGTCTAAAAACAATCACTTGTAGGGGAGCTGCAAAGACATAGTTCTTTCAAGAAGTCCGCCATGTAGGCACCATCGGTGACGTCTTGTAGGGCAGAAACACACTTCGTGGTATTAGCACAGTATATACAAAGGCACACTTCTTGGTGTGGTATAAGAAGAACCCACTTCGGCCTGAGTGAATAAAACTTTGAGAGCGCAATAGACGTGTTCAGATTAGCTTCTCTAAAGAGACGGTAAGCCTCTCGCACCGAACGAATCATAGACCTTTTCGAAACAAGCTCCTTTTTTCCTTCAATGATAACATATACTACACCTTTTTTGTTGGGACTCTGCCGAGAGCAGCTATACTCATCTTTGGAGTAGTAAGCCATAGCCTCCTGGACGTCTATTGGGTTCAGCCATGTCCTTTTTACAGCATTTGCTGCTAACCATATCCCGTGTTTTGCACGCCAGCGTCGGGATCTGTATATCATATAAGCTGAAAAGTTTGGTATAAGCGCTTGGAGTTTTTGGCGCTCTATATCGCTCGGCAACAGTGTCAACAAACGCATGCGCTCTTGTTACGAAGAACACGCTTCATAGGCTTGCTTGAAGTTCTTGAACCACTGGGCACACACACTGCATTTTAGATCTGATGGTTGAAAGTGGTGGTTACACACGTTACGGTGGCATTTCATGGTTACTGTAGAATTGCTGCTAAGTTGTCTTGGCTCTGCATTAACTTTGCTATTTTGCGCATGCAGCTTCTCCAGTCGCATATGTGACAATGCTTCCGGCGTGTTTACGCACCGCTCTTGACTTCTGCCTTTTTCTTCTGCTGTTTCAGCTGTTTCAGCTGAGAAGCCATTAGACGAAGACAGCATATCTCTGAGGCGTCTAAAGCAGTTCTGGCAGACGTGGTTGTTGTTATGTGCATGGCGGGCAGCATTCGGCAAGAGCTTCTAGAGGGCAAACAGGCCGATGTCTTCGACCTTGCGGAAGTTTCTTTGATAAGGTATTTTCTTTTTATGCAACATGAGGTAATCTGAACAAAAAACTCTATCCCGGCTGAAGTGGTCAGCCATCACCAGGCTTCTTGAGGCTCAAATTACTGGCAATGCAACTATGCGTGAAACGAGCAGCACAAAAGTGCTGTTCCTATGTCTGTTCCTATGTCTCTCACCTTTAATGAGAACAGACGTAAAACAGCGTGTGCAAGTGTCCACAGTGCGAACGAAAAACTGAAGTACAGTACGTTAAAATGAATTTCGCAATGTGTTTGTCGATAAAATACGGGAGGCGTAATCTTTGTCCCTACTTTGAACTATACGAACTAAAGCATTGCCTCCGAGATGCGGCGCACAGCAATTCATTTGTAGAGCAGACGACGGATGACAACTTGCCCTAAAGCGTGTTCTTCCGTCTAATGCGGCAGTCTTCGTGCCCCAAATGATAAAAATTTGTTATGAATCCTTTATGAACTCATTCAACATTCAATTCTCTTACCTAACGTGTTGCAAACACATGGCTGTCACAGCAGCTCGATCAGTGTGTAAGTAATGGAGAGGCACCACACATTAGAAGTCTCAGTGCTCTACGTATAAGAGTGAATTCAGATACTGTACAATATCGTGTTCAAAATAGTTACTCGTATCTGCTATACAGCCTTTCTTCACCAAATGCGGTCACGTTTACTCGCGTTTGAAGCTCATTGCCTATTTTCCGTTCCCATTTCTAGATTTCTCAACTTATCAGCGCATTCTCGAAAAGCTCTGATTTTTACCATGAATATTGTCGCTAAAAACAAAATAATGCAACATGTTTTTCAATATTACTGTATGATGGCCTTCGGTTGTCTATTTACGAGAGTTTAAAAAAATCGAAGAAGGGTTTTTTTTATTTTTCAAATTTCAGTGGAGTACACTTTTGCCGAAATGAGAACTTTGAGGCAATATATAAAAACTTACATTTGCCCTACGGCAGCAATAAATAATGTACCTATTGAACACACTATATCCTTAAAAATAGTCAAGTTTAAAAACGCTGGTTGCATTACTTTCGGAGAAAAAAAAAGAGGAATACGCAACTTATTTTAAACTGTCGCAAAATTAGACATTTTTAGAAGCTATTTTCTTAAGGTCTGCAAACTTGAAACCGTATGAATTCATTATTTATCGGACATACATTTCAGGGAAAAATATCTTCCTTTAAACAAAAATATTTGTCCTTTTATAGCATATGCAATTTTCGAAAGTGACAGGTGACAAAATTGGTGCCTCCATGTTGGTGAAGTTTGATTTTTTTCTCGTAAGTTATGCCGTTAATCATAAAACGAAGTTGACTTTCGGGCTACCTGGTGAGAGGTGCACGAAATATAAAATACTCAATGAAATCTAAAATATCAACTTTTGGGCCCGTGTCGATCTCTCGTGGAATCACCCTTAAACAAGCTCTCTTCCTATGGTTTAACTGTTCCACCACGAGATTTCATTTCTAGTTACTTACTGAATCGTACACAAGTTGTTTCCATTTCAGGCGTACTCTCAGGCTCTAAAGCTACCAATATAGGGGTCCCACAAGGATCAATATTAGGCCCTCTTCTGTTTCTCATTTACATAAATGACCTGAAGACTGTTTATCCCCCCCCCCCCCCCCCCACAGTATCCTTGCTTTACGCAGACGACACCACCATATTTAGTGCTCACGACTCCATTCCTGCCCTAACCTCCCGGCAAAACAGCGATCTTCATACCGTCAATAATTGGTGTCTTAAAAACAAGCTTTTTATCAATCCCTATAAGACAAAATTTGTTATTTTCAGCTCTAGGTCAAAAAATCGAGATAACGCACTCCAGGTGCATGTTAATAACCATGAAATATTTCCTTCTGAGAAATGCACATTTCTCGGTGTAGAACTGGATTGTCTTTTGAACTTCAACCATCATATTTAGTTAATAAAAAAACCCCGCCTATGGTATTCGTGTTCTGCTCAGGGCCCACCAATTTTTTGCACTTCCTACACTATCTACTCTGTATTTTGCCTTCCTTCCTAGTCATTTCAACTACTGTATTGAATCTTGGGGACTCACGTATAAAACTTATGTAAGCCCATTAGAGCATATTCAAAAACAAGCTCTCCGCATAATAACGCACAGTGATTATCATGCCCATTCAGCTCCACTTTTTTCTTCACTAAATATTCTTCCTATTGCAGAAATGATCGTCTTTAACTTAGCTGTAATCACCTACCACCTGGTACATAATCCGGATCTTCTCTGTATTTTAGGCAATAAAATTACCATTTCCTCAAGTAGTAAACGTTTCTCCTTTCAAAACAATATAGTATTGCCCAAGGCGCGCACTAATTACGAACAAAAAACAGTGAGATTCTCCGCCATCAAGGTATGGAACACTCTGCCTTTAGAGATTCAAACCTCTCCCTCATTAAATGCCTTTAAACATTCAGTTCGCCTTTATCTGAATCCTTCTCTAAACTTCTGACTTATGTGCTGTTACTGTCGTTGCCTTTTTGTCATACATTTTCATGTTTTTATTCAATTTTATTAGTTTATTTTTGTTTTCTAAATATTTGTTAATGTTTATTCCTAGTGGTTGCTTCGTTTGCACTCTATTAGCCTCACGTTTTAATTCCCTTTTTGTACTTCGATTTCAAATATTCTCTATGCTATTGCATACCATAGTACCTATTTTAATATTTTGTACGCATATTCACGTTTTTTACGCGATCCTGCTCCAGTTTTTAGTTTTGCTTTGTGTATTTTATTTATAACAAGAGGTCGCATTGCAGTATTTACACTAAGGGACCTCTTACTGTATACCTCTGCCAATATGTAACTCCCCACCCAATTACCGCTCAATAAACTGAAACTGAAGTATATATCCGATAGGCCTGTTGTCTTCTCAGCCGCCATATTGGCCTTCCCCAACTGTTGCTGTCGTGTGTTGGTCGTGACAATCTTGCAGCCAGAGATATACAGCACGACTCGGTGACGTGTCAAGATTTGCTGCTGACTTCATGGGTGCAGCGAAACTCCAAAGCAGCGGCCCATGCTCATAAGCGTACACACAAGCACCACGTCCTAATTCTTAGATCGTCGAACCCAGGCGGCCGTGTTCGAGCACTCCGGGCGCGACGCAACGCGAACCAGCGCCGGCAAAATACGGGGAAAGAACTAGCCAGCAGAGGAGGAGAAGAAGGGCTAGTCACCTTGGCAACGCTTTTCGCGCTGCCTGCAATCCCCGGGTGGTTCGCCCCTTTGGAGCGTGTTAGGAGGCTAAGTGGTTTCGCACGGCACGCTCCCCTCTGTGGTTGCTTCTCAAGGGTCTATTCGTTCATCACGCGCGCCTATTGGGCTCCGCTACTCCTTTTCGGGTAATTATGTCTTAGAGTGTAGCATTTAAGGTCGTCCCAGATTCAGTAGGACCACACAGGTCGATGAATACAATGCGCGGTGTGGTCTGTGATTATTATCTTTTTGATTTGCCCTAAAGTGAATGATTCGAAGGTTGGCAATACCAGAATGTAGTCAAGATCCAGAAAATAAATATATGACTAGACAGTAAGGAAGCACCCAGCTAACACATAACTATCAACTTCAATACTGGTGTCTTACCCTAATCAATTGAAACCGGCTACGGTAAGCTCCCATGCCAGGACCTATGTGCAAATCCATGCCAATGTTTTAAATTACAGTGATTTGAACAAAAGTGAAAACAAAATCACAGCATATCCACAGAGTGCTTGATGATGAGTGGGGCGAAGCGTACACCCGTCCGTTTGTTCCTGTTTCCGTCAGTCCATGCGTCCATCTGTGTCACCGTCCGCGCGTCCTTCCGTGTGTATGTTCATGCGCCCGTCCGTCTGTGCTTCAATCCGTGCGTCTTTCCCTGCATTGGTCTATGCGTCCGTCAATCCATGCGTCCACTCGTCCGTCCATTCATCTGTTCGTTCATTTAGTGAGCACTCCTAATACCGCCATCTCGCATCTTTTCATCATATGTGCAGCGTATAGAAGTACTGCCATCGAGTACACATTCCAAGGACTAAACAAGAGGTGCCAATCGCGCTTTTTTTTTACAGCCAGTGTTTTGTGTCTACTTCCCACCTTCTACCGCCTATAGTTCCTGGCTATATACTAGTTCACTATATTCATGTCACTGCAGCCCAACCTTCGCTAAACCTTGCTAAAACCAAGGAGCTTACACCCAGCGAGCTTAACGTGGCAACCCTTTCTGGTCAGATAGTGCTCAAAGTGCGTCCATTGAATACTGTTTATTTAATAAGCATCCATTTCAAGGCAAACTTTCTTGAATATGAAGTCACCAATACTCTTCTCTGTAAGTTATTTCATCAAAAACAACCACCTCTTCATATCTACGTTTAACGCCCATTCCTCAATTGGAAAGGGCGCACGCGTGCCACTGCCTGGTCCAGCTATGGAACTGGCTACCTACAACTACGATGACTACTAATATTACTTTATACATTGCTGACGCACGACCAACGGCATAGGGAGCTTCGCCCCCAAAAGTTGAGGGGACGCCCTACGTGTGAAAGATGTGCATTCAAGGAGCACTTACCAGAAACTTGTGCTTGAACAGTCTGTTGAGCAAACTTTAAGAAGAGCATCCTGACTACTCGATATAGTGCCCAACCTGGTGAAAGGAAAAGTAAATCCTTGAGAATAAAATGAAATTCAGTCTGTCCTTTCAAGAGGCTTGTAAACGGATCTCACTCCAACAATTCAGCCCCTCCCTTGCCGTTGTTATGTGCCGGTGTACCGCGACACATCTTTCTGTGCCCGCCAAAGCCTCACAGAGCTAGGAACTGTGGCCACGCCACCAGCGCCCCAAGCTGGAGTAGTCTGTACTGCTCCGCCTCTTACCAAGCAGGGCCCAGGAGACTCCCGAGTCTACCCGACCCCAGGCCACATCAAGTACAGTAAGGTCCGAAAGCACTGTGAGTGTGCCTGCCGAGCAGGATCCATCTGTCTGCTCAGAATAGATGGTGGATACAAGCCACAATCCGCCGGCACCTACAACGCCGACGGACAGGCGCAACTCTTGGGAGTGCGCCAAAAAAGAGAAACTCTGCATCAAAGGGCACCGAATAGGGCCTGTTGCTTAAAAAAACGCATTTTACACAGATCACAGAACCACAACAAAGTTAAGACACAAATATAGCGGAAGGTGTAAGGACTGCTAGGAAACCTCGACGATATGCAAGAACGTTTCCTTGAACACTCACCAAAAATGTTATGTGTACAAGAAACACACCTACGATTCAAACACATTAACTTCCTACGCAGTTACACTCATTTTCGAAAGGACTGGGATGATTGTGTCACGTAATCTGTTGGTGTTGCTCTTGTAGTCAATCCACCCGTATACATATACTGCTTCAGACACCCTTTGAGGCAGTAGCCGTCCGAGCGGTTACCTTCAACAAACTGGCTATAATCTGCTCTATTTGCATAGCTTCATACCACCAGCTCAATAAGCACGAATTTCACTATATATTTGATGAACTTCCGCCACCGTATCTTCTCTTTGAAGACTTCAAAATGCACATAACCTTCTATGGGCTGACTGGCGCTGCGAAGCAAAAGGTTGAGAAATAAAACAACTTTTTTCTCCTCTGCCCCGTGTCTCTTGACTCGGAAGGAGCAAGCGTAACGCTGAATCAAGTGCGACTGACCCGAACCCACCGTTGACGCTTCCTACTAATAAGAATTTGATCGAAGTGCATGTGGACTCTCTTCTTTGACGGTTTTAGTCGGCACTCGAGCTCAGGTGTTGGTAATGAGTGCTCATCTCTGTCACCGCCCAAAAAAACTACTTATGCCTGCCAAAACTAAAGCCGTCCGTGTCACGAATGATGGAACAGCGGCTGTCACTGGAATGTGTATCGCTCGTATTAGCCACGCTGGCCACCATGCTCCTGATTTATTTACAGTGCTCAAAGCTACCCTCACGACCTCATCTTCTGGATGAACCTAATATCGACGCACTGTGCCCTTAAGGACTGCTCCGTCAGCACTCATTGTTTTAATGTTTCTCCTCTTGCAAATCATCGCCCCGAACTCCCGAACAGCCTCTGTACCACAGACTTCGGTTGGGTACCACCGAAAACTTTCACACCCGTTCAACTGGCAACACCCTCTCCCTGTTCTGGACAGCAACTACATCGAAACGCGTATTCCTTGCGCGTGACATCACTGTGCCACGCTCTGTCATAAGCACGGCCTCTAACTAGACATGTCTCCCTAATATCGACTTCGATTTTACGAAGCAAGTACTACCACAAGGAATCTCGCCCGCCTCTCTACGACCCTTATAGACGACCACGTAACCAGTTTTGCGGCAGACGCATAATCCAGTTTTTCATGTCGCCCGCTGGATGCCACATCCCTCGATGTGGCCTTACGCACCATGATCGCCCCGGAGCTCAAACTTCAGCAATCAGACACTCTAAGACGCTATCTGGCTGCCTACCACGACTTATTTTACATCCACAGCTGTCCACTCAGCTAGAATTCAATTGTGAAGCACCGCACTTGTGATTATCTTACAATTCACCGCCGACAATACCGAATGTTTTCCACAAACCACAATGTAATCTCACAAAAAGTCAGCAAGCTGCTAGCTAAAGCAACTATTCAACCCTCCTGGAGCTCTTAGGCACCTGCCGTTGTACTCACTATAGTAAAGATGACACGTGGCTCTTCTGCGTGGATTATCGCCATCTTTCTCGAAGCACGAAAAACGACGTTTACCTTTTGCTCCTCCTTAATGACACCCTCGGTTGTCTGATTGGTGTGCGATACTTTTCGTCTGTAAATCTACATTCTGGCTATACAAAAATGTGGTGGACAAAAATGATCAAGAAAACACAACGTAGCTACCTTCCGACGGCCTATGCGGTCATGCAACGTCCCAGGCACGTTCGTGCGTATGATGGGCTCTCGCTGTTACAAGGATCCAAGTGATCAACATGCCTGTTCTGCCTAGATAATGTTCTTGTATATTCACCCACATATCGCACCCAGCTTCAGTGTTTTTCAGCTTTTCTCGACATCATCCACACTGCTGGCCTTCAATTAAACTCCTAGAAGTGTGCCTTCCACCGCCGGCAGATCACGGTGCTCGGCCACTCTGTCGACGCATCAGGTGTGCAGCCAGACCCAGAGAAAATTTGTGCAGGTATAGGGTTTCCTGTGCCCCAGTTCGTCAAGGACGTCCTGGGTATTGTGGAACTTTGTTGATATTTTAGAAGGTTTGTGAAAGATTTTGTTACAATCGCTCGACTACTCACCGGCTTTCTGAAAAAAGACATAACCTTTACGCAGGGTTCCGCTCAAGCTGCCGCTTTTCCTCACCTCATCTCATTGCTCACAACCCCACCTATATTGGCCTACTTTCAACCAACCACTTCGACAGAAGTGTGAACCGATGCGAGTGGTCATGGCATCAAAGCCATCCTAGCCCGACACCAGTGGGGACACGACTGAGCTATCGCCTACGCTAGTCACCTCTTTACAGCTGCTGAGCGCGACTATTCCATTACAGAGCATGGATGTTTTGCTCTTGTTTGGGCAGTCTCGAAGTTCAGCCCATATTTATATGGGACAAGTTTGTAATAAGAAAACACCATGCGCTATGTCGCTCGTCACTGAAGGCTCCTACTGGGCGGCTTGGGCGCTGGGCTCGGCGACTGCAAGATATACGCATACAGTCACGTACAAGTTGAGGAACCTACATCAGAACGCAGATAGCTTCTCCCGCTACTTTGTCGATGAATCAAATGCCATTCCAGACACCAACGCCGACACTTGCCTCTTTTCCGTTTCAGAACTAACCCGCATCGCTGACGAGTTATGCCGTGATGCATCCTTACGTACTATAATCGAGCGTCTCAAATCACTATTTTCCGGCAAGTGTCATCGCTCATTTGACCTCCACGATGGCGTACCATAGTGCCAAAACTTGTACCCAGATGGACCAGCCCAGCTGCTTTTCATTCTAAAACACCATCGCTCGCATGTTCTCCTTGAACTCAGTGCCGCAAAACGCCCTCGACGCTTTTTGCCGGACATCTTCAATTATTTGACATTTCGCGAGAACCTTTTCCCCCTTTCGCTTACACATATAATCCCCGTTTTCTTCTGTCTTGTTCTGGCAAGAGGCGGATAGCTGTGACCACAGACTACGACACCCGCTAAGCCATCACACGAGATGTTCCAAGAAGCTGCGCCACAGATGTCACTGACTTCATCCTACACGACGTCATTTCGCAACATGAAGCTCTCCGCCAGTTGATTCAAGACTATGGCCGCGCCTTTCTATCCAAGGTAATAGCCAATATTTTACAGTCATGGGAAACGAGGCACAAGCTAACTACCTCGTACTGCGCACAGAAAAATGGACTCAAGGAGCGTCCGAATCGAACACTTAAAGACTTGCTTAGGAAGAAGGTTTCTTCCACCCACTCTGAGTGGAACCTTGCTTTGTCATACGTGGCATTCGCATACAAGTCTTCCCACCTACATGACCTCTGAATGCAGGCGTCCCGTCTACCACGGCACCGACTAGCGAATATGTCGTTGACACCATCAATCCCGCGGCCCATGTACGCGAAATCGCCCGCATTCACCATCTGGCCTCTCAACAAAACCAGCGCCGTTTGTACGATCTACGGCACCACAACGTGAACTTTTTACCCGGCTCATTGGCCGTACTGTGGTCCCGAACCGGTGAAGTCATCTTCACGGAAAAACTGTTTTCTCGCTAAACAGGCTCATACCGCGTCCTTCGTGAGGTTAGAGAGTGTGACATACGAAATTGCCCCTGCTGCCTCAACGCCTTCAACGGCCCCATAGACCACCGATATCATACGTGCCTTACCACTCTCCCGATGACATTTTCATCCAGGTGCGCCAAGACGGCGCTTCCACCGATGGATATTATGCTACATGCATGTTGACATTGTCTGCGATAATGCGCGTGCGTGCCTGACGAAGAGGATGAAGGGCTGTATTTGGTAGGTGGCTGCACAACCGGTCACGCCAGTTCTGCTTGTGTGACATATATTTTATCCTCAGTCCCGTAGACCAGTCGTCTCTTCTCTCCCGTGAAAATAATAGTCGTGCTAACAATGCATACTTGTCCATCGACCTCAGTATTACATCTTTATCACATGTTGCCCTGCTCGAATAGAAAGTGATCAATAATTTATACGGAAGCTACACTTTCTTTTTTCTCTCAGCATACACATAGCATATGAAGTACCTCAACAGATTCCACAGTGGATCGCCGAGAAATTTGATTGGGAAAAGTTGCAAAGAGATACTCTCCAGTGTTGTGCAGTTGCCACTCCAGAATTTGAATGATTCTGGAATCATTCCACATTTTTGTGACCCTAAGATAGAATGGGAATAGAATGGTGACATTGCTGGGAATAATGGAAAAGAATTAAGCGGCTTTTGCCCGGAATAGAATCGGAATAAAATTTCGTCTTTGACCAAAAATAGACAACGTTTTCGTCTACGTGCTGTTTTTAAAACTTCTAATACTAGTAAAACAGAGCTGCGAATTTAACAATAAAGCAACACTTTTGAAATGGCTTGGCTGATTATCAGCACAATACATTTACAAGCAACGCGCCTACTTCAAGTTCGTCCTTATATTGACTGTGCTCCTGTGAAGTTTCTCTCTATTTTTTGTGTAACCGCGTTCGAGCGCAACTCCAAAGGCAACATGCCCACTCCCCACCTCGTTTGATTTTCTTTTCGCCCTTGGTGGGATACAAGCTACAGTCCCCAGCCATCTGTTGTTTTCACATTCTTCACGCCTCTGTCACCATAGGACCACTGGGACGCATATTTGATAAAGCGAATTTTTAAGCTGTGATGTGTATTAACGCTGGCATGATCCTTTTGTTCACTTCAATATAACCTCGTACCCCACCCACATCGAACTTTTTTCCAGACTCCACCGCCCCCTTGCCCTCTAGACACATGAGCGCTTTCACCAAAAGTTTTTTCGGTGATCAGAGCAGCACGCATTCGTACAGGAGGAACTGTGCACTCCCCTTTTGTTTTGACAGAAAGAGAGAAAAATTGCAATATATCCACGTAGTGCATGATGATGAGTGAAACGAAGCGTCCGTCTGTCCATTTGTTCTTGCTTCCACCTGTTCATTTGTTCTTGCTTCCGTTCATCCGTCTGTGTGTTCGTCTGAGCTTCCGTACGTGCGTCCATCAATCTGTGCGTCCGTTGGTGCATCTGTCTGTCTGTCCATCAATCCGTCCGTCTGTGCGTTCATTCGTGCGTCCGTCATTGCGTTCATCCGAGCATCCGTTCATGCTTCCGTCTGTTCATGCGTTCATTCGTCTGTCTATTCATCTGTGTGTCCGTCCATGCATCTGTCTGTCTGTCCATCTGTCCATCTAGTGAACACTCCAAATACCACCATCTCGCATCTTTTCATGATATATTCATCACATAAAATAACCAGCATCCAATGAATGTTCAAGGAGTAAAGGAGAATTGGCACTCGTGCACTCTCTTGTGGCCTGTTCTTCGTGTCTACTTCCCACCTTTCACCATTTGCAGTTCATGGCTATATACTAGTTCATTATAATCATGGCACTGCTGCCCAACCCTCGCTAAACCTTGCTAAAACCAAGGAGGTAACACCCAGCGACTATAACGTGGCATCCTTCTTGATTGATAACTGGGGTTTAACGTCCCAAAACCATCATATGATTATGAGAGACGCCGTAGTGGAGGGCTCCGAAAATTTCGACCACCTGGGGTTCTTTAGCGTGCACCCAAATCTGAGCACACGGGCCTACGACATTTCCGCCTCCATTGGAAATGCAGCCGCTGCAGCCGGAATTTGATCCCGCGACCTGCTGGTCAGAAACCGAGTACCTTAGCCACTAGACCACCGCGGCGGGACTAACGTGGCAACCCTTTCTGGTCAGATAGTGCCAAAGTGCGTCCTTTGTATACTAGTTTTTTTTAATAAGCATCAAGTTCGAGGGACATTTTATTGAAGAATAAGTCATCAATACTCACTTCTGTGTGTTGTTTTATCAGAAACAACTATTTTTATTTATAACTAACGTGAACTGGCTTCCTCCTCAATTGAAAAGGGTGTGGGCATGCCACTCCTCTAGTCCTGCCGTATAGGCAGCTGCTTACTACTACTACGTTGACTACATCGCGGACGCACGACCCACAGCTTAGGGAGCTTCGCCCCCAATAAACCTTTAAACGCATTGGTTATGGAAACCGCCTGGAGTATATAACCCACGTAACCACGACCAAGGCATCGTTTCCCCGATTATCAAAGAAAATGCATCCGCCGAACTAAACGCACATTCGCTCTGTTCTATGGGGTGGGGGTGCGTGTGGGCGTCTAGTGCAGCACAACCACAATGCACTACCACACTGGCTGCTGTGTCCAGTGGTTCACGCTTGAAAATCTCATGCTTGTAAAGCGCTACATACAGCTGGATAAAAGGCAATTGCGTTATCTCATTATTTTTTTAAACCATTCATTCAAGGAGCCGTCCGAACACAGTTCGTGTTTCTAATATAAACGGCAAACCAATAATTTAGCTCTTAACATTTCGTTGTGAAATTTAGATGAATAAAAGCAACATAAAATTCTCTTAGCCACTTGCAGTGCTTGTGAGTCTTGAGGACGCTTAAGCCGTTTTTATGTTGTAAATCTAGTGACGAAACAACTCGTGAGCGATTGCCGAACGCGTTCAGAAAATCAGGCGTTTGGGAGATCAAGCTCAGGAGATTAGACGTTCTTAATTTCGACCTGACAACTGGTCATCCCGCGCTCCCAGTGCTCCGGAGTAGGATCATTTCATTATTTTTGTTATAGTTCTTTTGGAACTTCGCTTGTTCTTATGACGCGGCACAAGAGGTCTCCAGCTCGTTGTGTTCAGATCACAAAGAAATGAAGGCATTGGGGAGTTTTTGTCTACACTCTACACGCTTAATAGCTACTACTGTAATATGCTCAAATCAGTCATGTATAGACCGGAGTACATGATCTATTGAAGTTGAAGGCCACAATACCTTCTCTGCGTCCACATTTAGTTAGCCAAATCCAAGAGTAGGCGTGATGTAAAAGTGTGAACAATGTTTCAGTTCGTAAAAAAAGAAACCACGCCAAAATTTGGTGTAAAAAGAAGCGCAATATACCAACAGATACTGAAGGGCGAAACAAATTATCCTGGCACATTGGTTCTCATCGATAATCTACACGAAAGGGAAGAAAACTCTATGCATGAGCTGATCTTTATCTCACGAGCAGTTTATATCTGACGAACGTAAATAACCTTTGTGATCAGAACGACATTGCACACCTGCGTACAGGCAAACACAAAGTTTTTTTCGCCCATCCATGCTTGCTAGGCGCGCTCGACAAGCGGGAATGCTGACGAATAATAGGGCGGCCCTCTGCTCCTTGTTGGATGCAAAGGCACAAGCTGCCCGAGCGGTGGCGAATTGTTTGATCTAATACCAGCAGATATAGAGTGTTTGCTTTGCATTAACCACACGATAGTTTTCTTCATTATCACGACCACTCGAGACGCGAGACCAAACTGCTCAGTCTTTTTGAACACCTCTTTTGTCAATATAAAAGCACGTTTTATCATCAGTTTATCATTGGCAAACTTAAGCTGAAACAATTAAACTATCACCATTTTCTCAAAAATGCTGACTATGCGAATACTATATGAGCGGCCAAGCGGGAGAACTGCTCCTATGAAAATTTGTGGGGTGGTTATAAGTATGGTAGAATATATGCTACCGCAATATTAACCGTCAACCTTGGTAGCATGTTTTTATTGCTTTTGCAGTACCTAATGCATTTGTTCACCCTTTGATCGTGGTATCGTTCATTCTCAACTCAATAAAACAATCAAGATGCACTTGCTACATTGAGGATTTGAAAGAATGAAATTGAACAGTCCCGTTTATCCCGCAGTGTGAATGGGCTTTTTTTCATTCTGATTAAATAAAGGAAGGAAATCGCGGCAAATCCTCATTCCTCGGAATGAAATTTGAATATACTGGAGGCGCCAATTCCGAAACACTGATACTCTCTTAACCTGTGCTGACATTTATGCATTAACCATAGAGGTTGCGGAGGACTATACTTCAAAGCTTTTTTGATTGACGCAGCAACCAAGTGCATTTCACAAACACGTGGACTGTCCAGCAGTTGATAGCCGCTTAATGAAATAGTGAGCGCCGAGATGCACGCAAGCAACAAAACAAAGTATGGAGGTTTCTACGAAACTCATTGAGGTTCAAAGTTCTTACAACATAAAGAACAATAGGTCGCAGGGCAAAAGGACATACAGACAGGCTAGAAGGAATAGCTGAGACATGTTTTTAAAGGGCATTAATTTGTATACAGCTGAGATGAAAGTCTAGAACATGGTTGATGAGGTGGCAGGATGACAACAACACTCACTTCCTGTAGTTAACCTACAAGGCGACAGTTTGGAACACCTGACGAGCTCCCTGCAGGCGCACCTCGAAGAGGTCTCCAGCTCGTTGCACTATAGTGAAGCGTTCCAACAATACAAAACCAGAATTGAAAACAGATATTAGAGCCGATACCTACGACACATGAGACATGGAATGAATATTTTTTGCTTGACTCAACTACAAGCCTGACTTAGGTGATGCAATGAATCTACTCCAGAACCAGGCCATGTGGCATAAGAAATGTACAAACACCTGCCTACTGAAACCCCCGAAAAGCCCTCCTCTCTCTGTATAATGCACTGTGGTTCTCCGGTGAGCAACCCTCAACTTGGAGTAACGCATCGGTACTCCGATTTTAAAACAAGGCAAGCGTTCGTACTCAGTGTCAAGCTAGAGGCCAATAGCGTTAAGTAGTTGCCTTTACAATATCTTTGAGACAATGATAAACAGGCGACTGATGCATTTGCACGAGACTAACGGTTTACTTGACCCATGTGCCAGAGCTGATTTCGACAGGCAAGTTCCACCACTTACCACCTTCTCCTTATTGAGGCACGAATTAGCGACGCTCTTGTTCATAAGCAATGCTTTCTTTCTGCGTTTTTCAATTCGGAAAACGCCTACGACACTACATGTTGATTTAACAGTCACCGAAACCTACTACATTTAGGTGAGTGGGGAACAATTTTAACAATCATCAAAAGCTATCTGTGGAACAGGAGATTCTGTGTTCGAACACGCAGTGTTCTTTCGAATATTTTTCATACAAACAGGAGTGAGACAAGGATGTGTCTTGAGTTGTACACGTTCCTTAGTCAAAAAGAACTACCTGCGTCTATCCTTTGCAATACAGCTTATTTCTCATATAATGATGATGTACAGGTAGGTTTTAAATATTCCAACCGTTCAATACGTTAACGTCAGGGTCAATTAGGTTTGAACAGGGCCTCTCGATGGGCAGAAGAGAACGGCTTTAAACTGCACGCAAAAAAGAGCACTTTTGTCCTAAGGGCCTCAATCGCGACTCCGACCCTGACCTGCATGATCAACGTCCGCGTGTATATATATACTGAGTACAAGTTTCTGGGCCTAATATTTGACACAAAAGTAACATTTACACCCTACATAAAGTGTTAAAAAAGCGGGTGCTTAAAAAACTTTAAGCCTGCGTGGAAGGTGCAGCACAGTCACAGCGAAAATATGAACAGTGGCCTTTCAGAGCCTTTTCTAAGCACTTTTTGGGTAAATGCTAGAAGCACATATGCAGGGTACCCACGATACCATAAGTATTCGTATTTCTGCGCAGTATGGCGGCATTCACTATAACAGCTTTCATCATTCACTATATGCCAGCATTCGCCATTCTTCGGAGAAGCTTGGCATCCGCTAAACGCGTGTAACGAATTTTAAGTAGCATTTCGTGGCTGACAACAATGAATAATTGCGCTTGAAAGAGATTGCGCTTCGTCCGATCACCGAAGCGCTTGAAAGAGATTGCGCAAAAAAAAGAGCACAATCCCGCATTGTCCGGACGTTGAGGTGTTTGTATATGCCGATGATATTGCATTTTTCATGGCACATAGTGACATATAGCCTTTATATCAATATATACAGAGATATGTGAATATGCTGGAGAAATGGCTAGATGCAATCTGCATGACCATAAATGTAAATAAGAGTGCAGTATTGATAATATTGTTATGAGATCCCATCTCAATTTCAATAGGTTTTAAACAAGAGCTCATTCACAGATGAAATCTCTTAAATATTGGGGAGTAATTTATAATGCATGGCAAGAAAGCATGGCAACTATAGAACAACGCGCCTTGGAAATTGTTCGTAGACTGAGCACCCCTGGATATGGTCTGCGCAGAAGCACAATGGTTATGATACATAAAATGTATGTGCGACCAATGCTAGAAGCTGGGTGTGTTTTGTTCTCAGGTGGCCCTGCTTACAAAACAACGCCTCTGGTTATGCTGGAATGAGAAGCCTCGACATTGTGCCTAGGGCTTCCTAGGTTTGTAACAAATGTTTTGTAACAGGAAGCACGATTACCTACATTGCATTGTCGTTTTCGTGCCCTCACTGTTCAGACATTTCTTAAATTTTATAGTTACGCGCTAGGTTGATCTGAATGTGTTTTTATGAATGACCCAGCTACATTTTTTCTTGTTCATTGGCCACGGTTTCAAACACTTTATATTACACTTTTGTGCAGAAACAACTAGATCAGATAAATGTGAAAATTCGAGATGTGATTGTGGCGCTGGTTACAAATCATATTCTTAAGATAGAATTCGATGAGATTTTTCCTTCTAAGCCCAAATTACAATCCCATAATGTCCTAAATAGCCGACTACAGGACTATTTTGCACACGCACAAACGAATTTTGTTATAGCCATAGATGTTTCAGTAATGGATAAAAACACAGGTGTGGGTATATACTCCCATTCGCTTGACTGATCTTTTTCATTAGGACTACATGATTTCACCACCATGTTTGAAACGGAACTGTTGGCAATAGTTGTAGCGCTGCGAAAACTACCTTTGAATGCGTCTAACACGATCATATTTACGGATTCCCTGTCAGTATGTACGTCGATTACGGCATTAACCAAATTGATGGCCTTAGAGACGCTGCTTATGCTAGTCCCTGCTCAGCTGCAGCTACTGAAATTAGTATGGGTACCTCGTCATTGCAGCTTAGAAGTAACTGAAATCGCCGACTCTCCAGCACGAGCAGCATTGGAAGGTCCAGTACTACCAGTCCTTCCCGAAGTGGCCACTATTAGTGCGACAAGATACAAAAAGCTTTTGATTCGTGCAGACGCCATAGAAGCGATAATATCAACACCAAGAATTTACTCACCTAAAATTTTTGTGGAAAATTCATTGGTGCCCTACAAGACAGTTGGAAGCCATAATAGCCAGATTTAGATGTTGTGTACCCCCGTTAAACTTCTATTCACACAGGGCTAGTCTGGCGATATCACCGCAATGCAAGTTTTGTTCAGTATCAGAAACAATAGAGCACAATTTTTTTATCATGTCGCCAGTACGAATTGCTAAAAAGATACCTTTAGTCATATCATTAACAGGCATGGGGCTGAACTTCACAATAGAAAATACACTTTTCTTTGGTCCTTCAAATCTAGGCTTCAGCCACGAGAACGTTTTTGATACAGTTTGCAAGCACCTTAATAAAACTAAAGGCATTAAGCTTTTAAATACGTGATCATTATTGCTGCAGAAATAATCCAACATAAAAAAGAGCTTTGTTTAACCACACAAATTCCTAATAAAAGTAGTAAACGCATTGCCTGATGTGAACGAGTGATAAACAAGTATTGCCCTGCTTTCATTCTATCTAGGGTGTCTTTTTTTTCTCTGGTGGGGGATATCAATACAGAATATGGAAAAAAAATCTCACTGAATTAAGTAATCAATTCTTGGCCGATCCCCCTGAGTGTGTACAAGCCATGACTGTGGATTCATAATCATTATCATCATGAAAAGGGGGATGCGTTACAGTTAGTAGGTGATGAGAAACAAGCTTTTGTAATGTGTGGTAGCATTGGATGACCAACTCGTTACGCGACTCACACTGTGTGGCACCTGGTTGTTCTTTTGCTGTTCTTAAACGTTTTATTACTGAAATTAACCCGACTTTTTTACCGACATGTAGCCTGCCTAGGGCAAGTTCATGAACGAGTCCCAGGCACCGACACCGCCATGTGAAAGCCAGATTTAGTTTAGTATATTTTAATGATAATGACAGAACAAAGTTGACCGCTTCTGAATAACCTTTCCCTGAACCAGTTTATCGAATGCCATATTCGCTTTTGCCTAATCACGATGTATTATTTCGTGTACGTATATATATAGAATGGGGATAGTTCCTTCAGCGAAAAATACTTTTTCTTGACACTGCACACTTTCACTTTGCCAGTGAAAACGTGGCTGAATGAAAAATCAGCATATGTGCCCTGGAGTGAGCTGTAGACTCGCAACCAACCTGCGACAATAGAACATTGTTTCATTCATTGTGGTGACACATTTTATTTTTGCGACATTCTAAAAAGAACAATCAGAAAACAACTTCCAATCACACCCTAATAGTATTGTCACGGGGTCGTGACGTGGCCGAAGACAGGAGACTTCGTGTTGGGATTTGACTGTTTATTTGAGCGAACCTGTGCCCTGTAAACGGAAAGTCCGATTACAGCAGCAGTCTTGCACAGATAGCAGTCTCGGACTGATAGCGGTGAACGGAGCGTCGGCCTTCGTTCAACAACTACTGACAAGTGGCGAAGCGCGTCGGCATTTATACTCTTTCCATCGAATGTTCTAGCGGTATCGCTGGCGGTGGCATAGGTTCCAGAACAATCTGTACCGTTCACACAGTGGGCATGATCTTATCGAAATGATCTACTACAGTTCGGAACCTTCTAGAAAACTGCAGGCGCGGTTTGCGCTGAGAATCGAGTGGTGTTTTGGGACGATAACGAAAACTTGGGAAATGGAACGTGGCATTGCCCCCCTCTGAAAAAAGGCATCGTCCCGATGCTTTAACTAAAGATGAAGGTACAATAATAATGCAAGAAAGTACAATGAATAAATTACGATGAAACAGTAATACAAAAAAAAACACTGTTTCAGTTTGTTAACGCGCATGAAACGGCTTGAGGCGCGCGACATGCACGACTTCAGGTCGCGATCGGCGTCGTTGAGAGTTCGTGATGCCGTCGGGGACAACCTCGTAATCAAGTGGGCCGAGACGTCGAACCACCCTGTACGGTCCGAAGTAGCGTCGCAGAAGCTTGTCACTTAGTCCACGTCGGCGTATCGGCGTCCACACCCAAACACGTTCACCGAGCTGGTATTCCACGAAGCGGTGAAAAGTTTTTCTTTTGTAGAAGACCGTTTCGTAGGAAGAACGACGCAAGTGCGCGCTTGAATACCTTCGGGACTTCGGCGGTCCTGCCTTCGAGGTATTCTATTAGGGCCTTAAGTTCCGGGTCGGCCCGCAGTCGTTCAGCGAAGTCGTCTGTAGTTATGGTTGCCAAGAAGTAGTCGTCATCCGGGTCGTCAGGTAGCGGTTGGTCGACAGGCGCACGAGAGAGACAGTCGGCGTCGGAGTGTTTTTTGCCGGACTTGTAAATGACAGTAATGTCATATTCTTGAAGTCTCAGGCTCCATCGTGCGAGGCGACCTGAAGGGTCCTTCAAGGTGGCTAGCCAACTCAAGGCGTGGTGGTCGCTCACAACTTTAAAGGGCCTGCCGTAGAGGTAGGGGCGAAATTTCGACGTAGCCCAGATGATGGCGAGGCACTCCTTTTCTGTTGTGGAATAATTTGCTTCTGCTTTGGATAGCGATCGGCTAGCGTAACCAATAACCCTTTCAAGTCCGTCAGCCCTCTGCACAAGAACGGCGCCAAGACCTACGCTGCCTGCGTCAGTATGTATTTCTGTCTCGGCGAATTCGTCGAAATGGGCAAGTACCGGAGGCGTCTGGAGGCGATCTTTAAGCTCCTGGAAAGCGTGTTCCTGTGGCGTTTCCCACTTGAATTCCACGTCGGCCTTGGTAAGGTTAGTGAGAGGATCGGCGATGCGGGCGAAGTTTTTCACGAACCGCCTATAATACGCGCACAGGCCCAGAAATCGGCGCACGGCCTTCTTGTCAGTGGGCGGCGGGAAGTTGGCGATGGCGGCTGTTTTCCGCGGATCGGGACGAACTCCAGACTTGCTGATAACGTGCCCCAGAAATAAGAGCTCCTCATACGCAAATCTGCACTTTTCTGGCTTCAGTGCGAGTCCGGACGTCTTGATGGCTTGAAGGACAGCTTCAAGGCGCCGAAGATGCTCGTCGAAACTCGAGGAAAACCCGACGACGTCGTCCAGGTACACAAGGCAAGTCTGCCACTTCAATACTGCCAGTACTGTATCCATAACGCGTTGAAAAGTTGCAGGCGCTGAGCAAAGGCCAAAGGGCATCACCTTAAACTCGAAGAGGCTGTCCGGTGTTATAAACGCCGTCTTCTCTCGGTCTCTTTCGTCGACTTCGATTTGCCAATAGCCAGTCTTGAGGTCCATTGATGACAAGTACTTGGCGTTATGGAGCCGATCAAGTGCGTCGCCTATTCGTGGGAGAGGATACACGTCCTTTCTTGTGATTTTGTTCAGGCGGCGATAATTGACGCAGAAACGTAGGGTCCCATCCTTTTTCTTCACTAACACCACGGGGGACGCCCATGGGCTCTTGGACGGCTGGATAATGTCATCCCGCAGCATTTCATCAACTTGTCTCTTCATGGCCTCACGTTCTCGCGTCGAAACCCTGTACGGACTCTGACGGAGTGGTCTGGCATTTTCTTCGGTTATGATGCGATGTGTCGTGATTGGGGTCTGCCGAATTTTCGATGACGACGAAAAGCAATCTTCGTATTGCAGGAGCAGGGCCTTGAGCTGTGCTTGCTTATCGTTCGGAAGTCTGGGATTGACGTCGAAAGCCATGGGAGGGGCTTGGTTCCTCTGAGCAGATTCCGCAGAATCGGCGAGGGCGAAAGCACTGGTGGCTTCGACAATTTCTTCGATGTATGCGACCGTTGTTCCTTTGTTCACATGTTTGTACTCATTGCTGAAATTCGTGAGCATAACCGTTGCTTTGCCTCCCCGCAGCTCTGCAATTCCTCTTGCGACGCAAATATTTCGGGGGACCAACAGATGCTGACTGCCTTCAACGACGCCTTCCAAGTCAGGTGATTTAGGAGCGCCGACTGAAATAATGACGCTTGAGCGAGGCGGAATGGTGACTTCTTCTTCCAGCACATTCAAGGCATGGTGTCCTGACGGCGTGCGCGGCGGTAGTGCTTCTTCTGTGGATAATGTTATCGACTTTGTTTTTAGGTTGAGGACAGCACCATGGAGGCATAAGAAGTCCATGCCAAGGATGACATCTCTCGAGCAACGCTGTAGGACTACGAAGTCTGTAGGATAAATACGGCCGGTAATGGTGACTCTCGCTGTGCAGATTCCTGCAGGCGTTACGAGATGACCTCCAGCTGTGTGGACTTCAGGGCCTTTCCAAGCTGTCCTAACTTTCTTTAACTTCGCGGCGAACGACCCACTGATGACAGAATAGTCAGCTCCAGTATCGACGAGAGCAGTCACACTGTGGCCGTCGATAAGAACGTCGAGGTCGCTAGTTCGCCGTCTCGCATTACAGTTAGGGCGTGGCGTCGGGTCACGGCTGCGTCGGTTTGTTCCACTGCTTCCATGTTGCGCCGTCGGGCCACCTTCGGTAAGTGAGCTTTCGCCATCAGGGCTTTGCCTGGTTGGCGTTGTGTTTGGAAAGCTCCGTCACGGCGTCGTCGTCGTCGGAGGATCTTCGGTAGTTCGTCGCACAGCAACCGCACCTCCACCGGTTGCTGCCCTTAAATTTCCGGATACGGGCTAGGAGACCGGCCCCGCGTTGGGCCGGGGTACTGCCGGGGGTGCGGTGAGATGCGGCGGCTGGGCGACGGCGAACGGGAAGGACTTCGTGGTCTCCATTGAGTTTCTGTCAGGTAGTTGGCGATGTCACGTGGTCGTTCTCCTGGCTGCGGACGTGGTGCATCGACGGCGAAGCCACGCAGTCCCATCTGTCGGTACTGGCAACGGCGGTAAGTGTGCCCGGCCTCGCCGCAGTGGTAGCACAGTGGGTGGTGGTCAGGGGTGCGCCGACGTCGGTTTTCCTCGGCGCACTGCGCTGGCCCGCTGGCGAACGGTAGGTCGTCGGTGGGGGTGGTGGCGGCGGTGGTGTCTGGCGACGGAAGTGCGACGGGGCAGCGTTTCGGCGTGGACGGGGAGGAGCGTTGTGGCGCACTGCGGCGGCGTAGCTCATAGTTTCTGGCCCGGGCAGTGGTGTTTGAGGAATTCGAAGCGATTGCCGAACTTCTTTTCGCACAATGTCGGCGATCGAATCCACTTGAGGTTGCACCGAAGGCAACAGTTTGCGCAGCTCTTCCCGCACGATCGCTCGGATCGTTTCGCGCAGGTTGTCGGAGTCACTGGCTGGAGCAGCAGCGCATTCTGGAGTCAGGCGACAATTATACTGTCTGGTGCGCATGTCCAGGGTTTTTTCGATGGTGGTCGCTTCGGCTACAAATTCTTGGACGGTTTTCGGTGGGTTTCTCATCAGTCCCGCAAAGAGCTCCTGTTTGACCCCTCGCATGAGGAAACGAACTTTTTTCTCCTCAGGCATGTCTGGGTCAGCGTGACGGAATAGTCGGGCCATTTCTTCTGTGAAAATGGCGACATTTTCATTTGGTAGCTGAACCCGGGTCTCTAATAAAGCAGCGGCCCTCTCTTTGCGAGCGACGCTCGCCAACGTTTGCAGGAATGCGCCGCAGAAAACATCCCACGTTCGGAGCGTGGACTCCCGATTTTCGAGCCAGGTCCTTGCGGTGTCTTCCAAATAGAAGAACACACGTCGCAGCTTTTCGTCATGGTCCCAGTGGTTGAGGGCGGCCACATGGTCGCATGTTTCTAGCCAGGACTCCAGGTCTTCGAACGATGACCCATGGAAAACTGGTGGTTCCCTGGGTTGATGCATGACCATCGTGGGCTGGGACGCTGCGGTTGTCATTGTCGCTGCAGTCGCGGTCATGGCCTTGGTCTTCCGCGCCTTGTCTTGCAGAAGCCCGTACTCCGGTGGTAGCCCTTGCTGTCGGCGGCTTGTTCGCTGCTCCTGGTTGGTGTCGGTATCTTCTCCGCGACGTGGGCTGGGTTCACGGCTTGACGGGGGCGTCCGGTACAGGAACGAAGCAGCACCTCCACCAGATGTCACGGGGTCGTGACGTGGCCGAAGACAGGAGACTTCGTGTTGGGATTTGACTGTTTATTTGAGCGAACCTGTGCCCTGTAAACGGAATGTCCAATTACAGCAGCAGTCTTGCACAGATAGCACTCTCGGACTGATAGCGGTGAACGGAGCGTCGGCCTTCGTTCAACAACTACTGACAAGTGGCGAAGCGCGTCGACATTTATGCTCTTGCCATCGAATGTTCTAGCGTTATTGCTGGTGGTGGCGTAGGTTCCAGAACAATCTGTACCGTTCACACAGTGGGCGTGATCTTATCGAAATGATCTACTACAGTCCGGAACCTTCTGGAAAACTGCAGGCGCGGTTTGCGCTGAGAATCGTGTGGTGTTTTGGGACGATAACGAAAACTTGGGAAATGGAACGTGGCAGTATCAAGTTCCCCCCTTTTAAAAACAGCTCACCGATAATACTTCATATGACCTGCTCATGTTGTTGGGACTAAATTCAACATGGAGAAGTCGCATGATTAGTAGACACGCCATGCCACAACGGTTGGTGAGATCCGTTTTCCGAGAAGCAGCTGCTCAAGTGCGCAGTGCAGTTGAGACTTTTTACCCCATTCCGGAGTGGCTTCCCTTCAGGACGCTTGTGTGTGTTTGCCTGACTTCTGATGACGTATGTTGTGCGTAGTTCATCACTGGGGATGATTTCATGCGCCAGTGGTAGAATACTGCGCTGGTGCACAAAGTTCCCGGTTTCGAATCTCACTATGGCACCAGATGTCTGTGGTACTTTTTAATTGCGTTTTTGTTTTCTTATTTCTTGCAATAGTGGTTACGCGCACTGGCGGTGGTGCTGGCATGATAATTACGGCGCTGTGCGTCAACCGTGTTGTGCTCTCGTACCATATTTCGCTGTAAAACCATGAGTATATTGAAAGTGTTGTTGCGCACTGCCTTGGGTGTCACAGGAAATGCCTAATGCATTTGTGTAAAAGCCACGTACACAAGGGCCCAAGACTACGGTGCTTTAACCTATCAGCCTGCAACAGCATCAGCTTTTGGATGCTCAATCCTGTCGACATCTAGACATACGCCTTTCTACACTCTTAGGCAAAAGGGCGCTACATGGATGTGTGGTTCGTCCTTTCGGGAACTAATGGGGCTGCGTCAATCGTTTATCATTTTAGAGGCTAACGGCACCAGATCTTAGAGTTAGTCCCCACAGATCAGCTGAAGAGACTAACATTTAGACCTCATATTTACACCTTAGCGGGTAACCATTAGTACCAGAAATTACCTCCAAGGACTAACATTAAGTCCTCACGTTTATACCTTAGTGGGCACCCATTATTCCCCACAATTACACCTTATCAGTCAACCGTCAGTCTTCTCAGTTGCACCTCGCCGAACAAACGGTTGGTCCACTCAAGTACTCCTATCGGATGAACTCTTTATTCCCACACTCTAAGGCAAGAGGGTGTTGAAAGGGAGAGTGGTTCGTCATTTTGGGGACTAATGGGGCTGCCACAACAATTTATCCCTTTAAGGACTAACGGCACTGGGTCTAACAGTTTGTCCCCTCAAGGGACTCACATTTAGTCTTCACATTTACACATTAGTGAGTAACCGTTAGTCTCATAGTTCTCCCCAATAAACTAACATTTAGTCCTCACAATTGCACCTTATAGAGCAACTGTTAATCCCTACATTTGCACCTTACCGGGCAACCATTAGTTCTCACAATGGCACCTTGCTGGACAAACGGTTGATCCACACAAATACTCCAATCGGATGAACTTTTTGTCCCCAGTTCAAACAATGTTTTTTGTTTATTTTCCGCCAGGCCTAATTATTTTTTGCCTGTTTTTCTGTGCAGTGAGCAACAAATTCCGCAGAAAAAAACATGCAATGAAGTAGTAAGCCACCTTTGTGTAACTGCTTTCACAGTCACAGCAACAACGAAAGACAAAAGAGAAACCTCGAAATCTTTCATTTTTTATTGTTTATTTAAAATTCTTTACAGGCCCTTTACAGGGCATTGAGTAAGGGGGGTAATTGGTGAAGATTTAAAGATCACACAAAATAATTCACGCGTTACAAAGCGTATCAGCACAATGAAAGTATGACGCGAATTGCAATATAAGTTGAAGTTAACAGGCAAAGCAAGAAAAACGAAAAGGCGATTTCATAGTGCATACACGACAGTGGGAACTGAATACAGTCATTATAGCATATGAAGGCGACATCAACCAAAGATAGCCAGCTGGCTTTACCTCAACGACGTGCCATTATTTGTTTATAAGTTGCAGAACATACAATAGAAAAAGCACCAAAAAACGCAGAACCTATGCCCATATACAGAAAACATTTCCAGTGTGCAACAAACATAATCGGGCACAAAATCCGACACGTGCAGAACAGTGGCAAGTCTATTGTGAGAAGAGAGTAATCAGCAACTGACGGAAAGAATTATTGTCTGATACAGATGCGATGTTATCTGGAAGACCATTCCACAAACGTATGGCGCGAGGAAGAGCAGATGAGTTGAATGAATCAGTTGCCCCGTATAATCGCTTGAAACTGAAGTGATTATGCAACCTACGTGAAGTAATGGAAGGAACATCGAGGTGGAGTTGGGGGGGTCTGTTGGTGTACAGGTATTTGTGAAAGAGGCAAAGAAGGGAAATGTCGCGACGAGTGCTCAGAGGTTGAAGAGAAAGATTGTTTTTAATTTGCGTTATGCTGCTGCGATAGTCATGATTGCGTGAAATGAAACGGGCCACCCTATTCTGAATAGCTTCAAGCATGTTAATTAAGTAGTTGTGATAAGGGGACCAGATAGGAGCGGCAAATTCAAGCTGGGGACGGACAAAGGTTTGATAGGCTAGTTGACGGACGTGAGCAGGACAGCTATGTAAATTACGGCGTAGACATCCTAAGGACTTGGAGGCTTTCGCGCTAATGGTGGTGATGTGGTGAGACCAGGAGAGATTGGGTGTGAAATGGACACCAAGATACTTATAGGATGATGCCTGTGATAGTGCAGAATTATTGATAGTGTAGTGGAAAGTGCAAACGTTTTGTTTGCGCGTAAAGGAGATTATTTTACATTTTTCTGTGTTCAGGGACATTAACCATTTGTTACACCAGTCATTAATGCGGTGAAGGTCGCTTTGTAGAGTTAAGTGGTCATCGGGGGACGATATAGGACAGTACATTATGCATTAATCTGCGAAAATACGCATGCAGGAAGATATGTTATTTGGCAGATCATTTATATAGATTAAGAACAGTAGGGGGCCGAGGACGCACCCTTGTAGAACGCCAGAAGTTACGTGGGAAAGAGGGGAAGGGGAATTGTTAATTATAGTAAACTGCTGACGAAGTGAAAGAAAGTTGCGAAGCCAAGATAGGGTAAGAGAGTCTAATCGGAGGGCAGATAGTTTAGAAATCAGACGGCGATGGGCTACGCGATCGAAGGCTTTAGAAAAATCGAGGAAGATACAATCAGTCTGAAAGTTACTGTTCATATTGGAATGCAGCTCGGTTGTTAGTGCTAGCAGCTGTGTTTCGCAAGAAAAACCTTTTCTGAATCCGTGTTGGTTAAGAAAGAAAAAATTATTTGATTCTAAGTGTCGGAAAACATGGGAAGCGATTATGTGTTCAAGAAGTTTGCAGCATATAGATGTAAGAGAAATTGGACGGTAACTTTCGGGTAAATGCTTATTACCGGCTTTAAACACAGGCACTATTTTACCAATTTTCCAGTCAGAAGGGAGTTGACCTGTCGCTAAAGATTGCCTGAAAAGGTGATACAAAATGTTAACAGAATAGGAGGCGGTGTTTTTGAGAATTTTAGAAATAATGTCGTCGATGCCGGCTGAAGTGGAAAGCTTGAGGTTATTAACTAGAAGAGCAATACCCTCGGCAGTTATTTCTATAGGTTCCATGTATGCAATGTCAAGTTCGGCAACGTATGGTACGTCGGAATGGTCTTCCAGGGTGAAAACGGATGAAAAAAATGCGTTAAATGCCGATGTGCAATGACTATCTGAAAGAGGGACATGGTCGTCATCTAGCAAAGATATTTGTTGGCCATGTTGTTGAGGAAAAACAAGTGACCAGAACTTCTTGGAATTTGATTTCAAGAGGGAAGGTAGATCGACACAATAATATTTAAGTTTAGCAGATGGTACGGCCGCGCAGTAGCTTTTCATAAAATTCTTGTATGTCTGCCACGCAGAGGGCGTGTCATGGCGTTTAGCTGTGTGGTATAAACGTTTCTTTTTATTTCTGAGTTGCCTGAGAGATTTCGTAAACCATGGGTTTGTTTTATCGTTTTTCACTTTTATGAGGGGGACATGCTGATTAGTTAGTGTACATAGTTTATCTCGGTACCGCACCCAGTTATCATTTACCGAACGACGGTCAAAAAGGGGTAGGAATGTGTCGTTGTAAAAAATTTCGAGTTCGGCGTTAAATAGGCTGTACTTGGCCTTACTATAGTTGCGAATATTTTTGTGGTCGGTGCCGGAGAAAGGTAGTGGAATGTTAAGAGTTACTTGGAGGAGGCTGTGGTCGCTAAAACCATCTATGTGAAGAACGGTACCTACTGTTTCAGGAACTGTCGTAAGAATTAGGTCAAGGATGTTAGAGCCGCGCGTAGGTTTGTTTACTATTTGAGATAGGTTAAAATCTAACGCAAGGTTTATAAATTCCGTGGAATTGCGGCAAGAGGAAGACAATTGGATCCAATCTATTTCGAGAAAGTTAAAGTCGCCGAAAATGTAGATGGCGTCGGTGCGACATAAATTAGTGGCCTGGGTTATGCTACTGCGCAAGTCGTCTACAAATGAATGGGAACAATCAGGGGGCCGATAGCAATTGCCGATAAGTAGTGTGGTGAACTTTGTAACACAGGCAACCCAGATCATTTCTAAATCAGAGTGAACATTGAAAGCATATGATTGCACAGTCTTTCTTACTGCAAGAAGTACACCTCCGCCACGCTTATTTTTACGGTCATTTCGATATATGTGGAAGTTTTTACGATCGGGAAAAATTTCGATATCGGTGATATCTGGGTTTAGCCACGTTTCAGTAAGGGCAAGTATGTCGCAGTCGCTGTCATCTAGAAATAAGCAGACTAAATCCCGTTTCGGCACCAGGCTGCGGATATTAGTAGATGACAGCGATAATGTAGGAATGGTATGAAGTGAAGTCACATTGGGATCTTGCAAGGACTTGTTCGGCTTTAGCTATCTGCTTGATAGCACAACTGCGTCCGTGTTGATGTCATAGACGTATGTTTTTTTATCAATGTGCAACCTGTCAACTGACACTTTGAAAGCCTTATTTTGGGCTTTGGCAAAGCTCACTAATTTGCGCCTGGCCTGTCGCGTCGCCGGCGAAAAATCTTCGCCGATAAAACGGTGAACCTTTTAGTTTCTGTGCAGAGGACAAAATCTGCTGTTTATCTTTGAAAAAAGTTAGTTTTGCAATTATTGGTCTGTTTTTTCCCTCGGTGAACCTGCCAAGCCTGTGAACCCGTTCAAACTGTGCACTAGTTGTTATGTCGAGTCGTTCAGAACAAAAGTTAATTATTTTTTCCTCGGAATGGGCCCAATCCTCTGGTTCGCTATCCTCAATTCCAAAGAAGAGAAGGTTTGACCACCGCTGCCTATTTTCAGCATTGTCGCATCTAGACGTGATTTTCGTCAGCCGATCCGAAACGTGCAGCAGAGCATTGTCAGTGGGTCCTCCTGCGTTATTTTGCAAAGCAAGTGTTGCCTCGAGGGCAGCGATTTTAGCATGGAGTCATTTGATCTCATTTTTAGTAGTCTCGTGCTCGCCACTTAGTCGTTTCAGGTCAGCTGACATCGCGGTGTGATCAGCTTCAAGTTTTTTATCGTTTCTAATGCCGAAGCAAACGAATCAGCTTCAGTTTTGCTCATTGGTCCCGAATTCGACTCGACGTCACCAGAAAGCATGAGCAATGTCCTCAAGGCATCCGAGCACAACTTATACGGCAAACACAACACTCGCTTCAGCACATCGCAAAACTCTGGTGGGCACGACACCGCAATGAGACAGGAATGACTACACTTGGTACAGGCAGCACCCCTCATATAACTAACCTGTAACAGCAGTGGTCGTGAGTCACCCATCCCAGATGCGGCGTCGTACCCAAAGTAGGCTGCTGAAGGATGGCGCTTATATACTCCCCAGTTGACGTCATGAGGCGATACGGAAGTTCCGCGTTGCCAGATTGAGGCGCCCATTTCATCTAAGTTAGGCCTCAGAAGGGTTTCGGTAGGCCAAGGAAGAGGCAGGCGGTCGGTGCCAGCCAGCTCGCAGGATCCGGGGACCCAGGAGCAAGCAGCCCAGATGACCGCAACCTGTAACAGCAGTGGTCGTGAGTCACCCATCCCAGATGCGGCGTCTACATACACATCAAGTTTCATTCATGGTGAAATGTACAAGTTCAGTCTCGTTGTCAAATCTTTTTCACTCTTTGGGGAGCTCCTCTGGCGGTAGCGATAGATAACAGGCATTGCAGCCGCCAGCGCACGCAGCCTTCTGTCTGTTGTGTTCCCACGGCTGCACGTACAATATTATAGTAAGAATAGTTAGGCACACGTCACAGAAGATGAAGATGCACGCATATGACAAGTACGTGCACGTTAATATAAAAACGAGCGTTAAAGTATGACACACAAATAACTTTACCTTCACATCTCGCATAGTCCTTCTGAAGCTGCTCTGACGAAAGAGATGGATGACGGGCATCGCAGAAGCCAGCGCACAGTCTTCAGCACGGGGTGTGCCCATGGCTGCACAATAAGTATTTAAAATAGTGAGTCACACGTGACAGAGGACGAATACAAATTCATATAATAAATACGTGCAAGGCGAAATGAAAACGTATGTGAGAAATGACATGCTAATAATTTCACTGTGATTGCACACATCGTCAAAGACTCATTTCGATCTCCGTAGCGAAACAGCTTAGGAGCGGTGGCCGCAGTCACCACTCCGCGAACCACCGTGCCGCTAACAAGTTGGAGAGTCCTGAGCGAGCAAAGTCGTTCAGCTCGAGCAAGCGAACGCGAGACCAAGCACGGCACTGCACGCGGAGTGTCTGCCGACAGCGAGCTTCGAACAGGAGAGCGAGCATACGCTTGGCCACCGCCACGAACAGCACCGAGCTGATTTGGAGCTAGCGCCGAAGAAATCGATGGTAATGTGGCTCTTTTCCACAAACTCGAGTGATTGCAGCACGCAAACGCGAGTCCGCCGCCGCGGCCAACGGACGGCGCCGAGCTGCTTGCGACCGACTGACGGGAAAGCCAACTGTAATGGCGACCAATTTTCAGTGAGTTCCGACGCCAGTGAAAGCCTCGCCAGCTCGTGCTCGTGCACTTACAGCGCGAGACATACTACAACCAAGCTCTTTACGAGAACCCGCAACGTGTTCTCGACGACTACCAACACAGCGACGAGGTCTCGTCACAATATCATTAGCCCGGAGCTCGTCGCGGCGGCGAAGACAGGCGAGCACTCGATGAGCGAGCGTACAGGAGGCCGACGGGAATGTCGGCCAACTTTCAGGCGGTCGCAAAGCACAGGCGAACTGCAGACGCCGAAGCTGACCTTCGCAATGCATTTCGTGCGTGCGACATACAACACGACCGAGCCCGTTGCCGGCAAGCGCGATTCGTATCACACAAGCGACAAGTAGAGTAAAATAAAGAATGATAACCTACTTGCCTTAGAATCTAGCGCTGTTTTCTGCTCTGAGTTGGACTGACGTATATATCCGATAGGCCTGTTCTTCCTCGGCCGCCATATTGGCCTTCCCAACTGTTGCTGTCGTGTGCTGGTCGAGACTATCTTGAAGCCAGAGATATACAGCGCGGCGTGGTGACCTGTTGAGGCTTGCTCCAGAGTTCATGGGTGCAGCGAAACGCTAAAGCAGCAGCCCACGCTCATCCAGGCGTACACACAAGTGCGAAGTCGTAATTCTTAGATCGTCAAACCATGCGGCCACGGTCGAGCACTCCGATTGCAACGCTACGCAACCGCCACCGGCAAAATACCGGGAAAGACTGAGCCAGCAGAGGAGGAGAAGAACATGTGTTCTGTGGAAAAGGAGGGCTAGTCACCTTGGCAACGCTTTTCGCGCTCCCTGCAATGCCCGGGCGGTTCACTCCAGTGGACACTACGTGGTTTCGCGCCGCACGTTTCCTCTGTGGTTGCTCCTCAATGGTCTGTTCGTTCATCCCGCGCGCCTATTGGGGTCCGTTTCTCCTTTTTCGGGTAATTTTGCCTTGAGTGCAGTTCTATTATTGTTTTTCTTCCTAATATTTTTTCGCCTATTTTTCGGCGCAGTGACAAACAGATGGCACGGCAAAGAACACGCAAGAAATTATTTAGCCACCTGTGTGTCACTGCTCCCGCAGTCGCTGCAAGAACAAAAGACAAAAGAGAGACATTCAAATCTTTTATTTTTCTCTATGCAAATGAACTTTCTCGATTTTTTAAGAGAATTCATGGAGAAACGTCGAAACCCAGCCTAATTGTGACATCTTGTACAGTCCTTGTGAAGCTCCACCCATGGAAGCGATAGATGACAGATCATGAAGACGCCATCGCACGCAGCCTTCAGCACGTTGTGTGCCCACAGCTGTACAGCAGGATAGTACAAATAGATAGTCACACGTGACATGAAATAAGGATCCACGCATATGATAAGTACGTGCATTTGTTTTAAAAGTATACATATTAAATATGAAACGCAAATCACTTTACCTTCCCATCTATTACGCTCCTTCTGAAGCTGCTCCGACGAAAGTGATAGATGACAGGCATTGCAGACGCCAGCGCACACAGCCACAGCTTGCTGCACGGTGTGTGCCCTCGGCTGCACAACAGGATTGTAAAAATAGTTATTCACACGTGACAGAAGATGAATATGCATGGGTATGACAAATACGTGCAGGGTGAGATAAAAACATATGCGTAAAGCAGGACGACTTAGGGCAACAGCTACAGGCGGTCCAGCGGATCGAGACAGCTCTCACTCACCAAACGCACAGGGACACACCTGACAGGACCCAAGGGCGATAGCTTTGTGGAGAACGTTGGGTCCCCCAGCATAAGCGTCGATACGCAACATGATGACTGCAAAAGTCGGGTCACCCTGCTACCTCACCCTGCTACCTCCGCCGGTGCTTTAATAAAGTTCACTTCTCTCTCTCTCTCTCTCTCTGTGAGCTCGAGCAAACAAACGTATCAACATATTTGCACAGCGCAAGGCTACGAGTAGTTGCAACGTTACTACAGAAAAAGAGACAAAGACAGAAATAGCGCTGACTTCAACTGAAATTTTATTAGCGAAAACGCTGCAAATATATACTAGTGACAAGACATCAGTGCACGATCGCGCAAACTATTGGATCCCAGCAAGATAATCATCATCTCGTTATATGGTTACAACGCCACAGCTCCGCACAAGTTCACAATCTATTGCGTCAAAGCTAGAAACTCAGTTTTTTTTAGACGGAAGATGCCAAGGCATGCTGATACATCAATCACCCAGCATTTGCATTTCATTGGCCTCCATAAGCTCTCACGTTAGCTGGTGACAGTGTTTGGCTACAACAGTGCACTTTTCGAATTCCGGTATGCAACCACAAAACCTACAATGAATGCGCAAATGACCTTGCGCAGCTGAGTATACATTGTAATTATGCTCCTTTAAACGCGCCTTCTTACACCAAGTTCGGTATTACGGGACGTGAATGGATGACGAAGGTATGATACTGGTGCAAACAAGATAAAAATGAGACGCGTGTCATAAAACATCATGACTACATGCTTCGCTCTCGATGCGCTCGTGGCTGTTTCGCAAGCTTCACATGTACCAAACTCGGTATTGCTTGCGAACGGACGACATAGGCAAAAGACACGTCCAAACATGATAATCACGGCATGCGTGTCATAACACAACATGACTACATGTCACACTCATGATGCGCTCCCAGCCGTTTCGCTGGCTCCACATATGCCAATTTTGTTATTACGTGACGCAAATGGATGACGGAGGTATGTGATTGGCGAACACAATAATCATGAAATGCGTGTCATGTGAGAATATGACTACATACCACAGTCAATGCCTCAATAAATTTCGACATGACGCGGTGCGCTTGCTCACCGGCGTTCATTTCATCGCGTCACGCAATGGTTGCTACGCCAGGTGCCAGTCCTGCCACATTCGCAACTCAAATGAACATGGTAGAGATCGCGGAGTTGCAGCATGTAAGTGAAGCTAGCGAAACGGCTGCCAGCGCATCATGAGCGTTGCATGTAGTCATGTTGTTACATGACAGGCATCTATCTCATGATTATCATGTCTTCACCAGTCACATATCTTCGTCATTCATTCACGTACCGTAATAAAAAATTTGGTATATGTGACGCTAGCGAAACGTCCGCGAGAGCATCATGAGCGTAACAACTAGTCATGTTGTTAGATTACACGCATGTCATGATTTTCATGTTAGGTTCTGTCGCTTGTGTTCGCCATGCAATCATGTTATACCATACCTGTTTTGCAACATGCAATGTGAAGGAAACTACTGCAAGAGCTGCAAGACCATGAATTTAAATCATGACATTCATGACCTACATACCACGAGTTTCATGTTATGACTAGTGAAATATGTTCTTCATACAGTCATGTTATGCCACACCAAGTTTGGTATCGATACCATTATCGAAATGGCCAGGAGAGCTATAAGTCGTAGGCGGCTAAACATACATACAGACCGACACAGACAGTCAGACAGACAGACAGACCGACAGACAGACAGGCAGGCAGGCAGACAGACAGACAGACAGACAGACAGACAGACAGACAGACAGACAGACAGACAGACAGAAAGACAGACAGACAGACAGACAGGCAGACAGATAGATAGATAGATAGATAGATAGATAGATAGATAGATAGATAGATAGATAGATAGATAGATAGATAGATAGATAGATAGATACGCTCAAAGTCGCCGAAGTTCGCTAAGAATTGCTTCGCATTTGATAGAACCAAGCTCCTTACGAACAACCGCAACGTTACGAGCAACTGCAAACAGCGGCAAGGTCTCCGCTCAATATCGTCAGCCCGCAGCTCATCACGGCGGCGAAGACAGGCGAGCGCTCGATAGGCGAGCGTCCGGGTGGCTGAGGGCAATGTCGGCCTATTGCCAGGAGGTCAAACAGCACAGGCGAACTACAGGTGTCAAGGCCGACATTCGTGGTGCATTTTGTGCGTGCGATATACAAAACGACCAAGCCCGTTCACGGTGCGCGAACCGTACTACACACCCGACAAGTACGGCAGAGTGGAGAATGATTACCTACTTGTGAAAGAATCCAGAGGTGGTTTCTGCCATGAATCAGACGACTGATATAATGCATATGATAGGCCTGCTGTCTTCTCGGCTGTCATGTTGGCCTTCATTCCAAACCGGTGGTGTCTCGAGTGTGTCGTGACCATATGACTAAACGAGATATACACAGCGCGGCGTGGTGACGTGTCGAGAACTTGTCCAGATTTCATGGGTGTGGCGAAACGTAAAATGCTGTGCTTTGTGCGCACGCTCATCCAAACGCGCGCACAAGGCACAGTGATGCGATTCCTAGATCGCTGAGCTCTCCGAGCACGACAGAATGCCAACCGTCACTAGCAAAATAAGGGGAAGACAGCGCCAAGAGAACAAAGGACAGCTATAGTTTCCTCGAAAGCGCTTTGCGCACGGCCCAAATCTCCCCCGTGGTTCATCCCTTTGGAGACTAAGTGCTTTGTGCGACACACGCCTCCCACGGTGGTTACTCCTCAACAGTATATCCCTTCATCGCGCGTGTCTATTGGGGTTTGTTACTCCTTCTTCGAGTAATTTTGCCTTGGAGTTGACAATTGCTTTTCAATCTAGCCCTGTAGAAAACTTGAACGTAAAATCCAATAAATGGTCGCTTTATCCTCAGAGACGTTACATGTCTTTTGTATACTGCTCCAGGTGAAGGAAGACAAGGAACACTTCAAAATCAATGATTTATCGAGTTCTCTTTTGCTCCACAACCATTCTTTGATACAGCATGCTCTACTCGCTCCGTATGAGAAGCCTCACTCAGAAAATGGGAGTGCCACTTCTAGAACACCATTTGATGTTTCCCGCAGCATTTCTGCTCCCATGGCAGTGAAAGATTATTGACTGCAATGTATATTTCGCGGAAGGTAATAAACACGCACTTTCTCAAAATCCAACAAAAATACATTGGCCCAGTATTCTCTACAGATGCCTCGAAGTCGCACACTGGTGTTTACTAATCAGCTGCTAGCTTATCTTTTTCATATGAAGGTATTCAGCACTACCAAACAAGAATTATATCTGCAGAAGCTCATTCAGTATCTGCGAACGTAAAGCACAATACGTAATTACAACTACAACGTGTGGTTATCGGCACAGATTTGCAGAGTGTCGTAGCAGCATTGAATACAATAAAGAAACATAAAAAACCTGTTATTGTGTTTTTTTTACAATCTAGGCGCAAGATCAACCTTTTCAAACTACAAGTTGTAGTGTGCTGGGTGCTAGGGCACCGCTAGGTCGCTGGAAACATGAAGCAGACCAAGTAGCCTCATCTAAGCACGACAACGCTATCGCCAACACGTCTATTGATGTCCCTGCACTACACATGAAGCCTTTCCTTTGATAGGAGCTCATGCCATGTTGGAAGCGCCAATGGGATAGGAAAACGCTAAACAAACTTCATGTTATCCAACCAAATTTTAAAAATTTCCCACCAGTTTGGAGATCGCGCAACGCACAAGCAACACTTATAATGCTAAAGGTAGGAAACACACACTTTACGCATTCATTTCCTCTGGAGTATAGCTTTAGGTTGGGCAAGTTAGTGCATTCTTCAACACATACTTGGGTTGCGCGAAAAAAACGTCGACGAAGGAGAGTAAACAGTACGGGCGCAAACTTCAACTGTGTAAAGCGAACAACAATGTAGATCTATAAAAATAGACAACAGATGACACCTGCGTTAGTATCACATTGTGGCGTACCAACTCTTGCGTAGGGGGGGGGGGGCAAACCTACTTCACTCATAGGCCGACACACTATATATGTATGTATATATATATATATATATACATATATATATATATATATATACATATATATATATATATATATATATATATATATATATATATATATATATATATATATATATATATATATATATATATATATATATATATATATATATATATATATATATATATATATATATATATATATATATATATGCAGGCATGGTGGTTGAGTGGCCGTAGCGTTGCATATAGTACAGTAGATCCTCCGTGAAACCACGTTGTGACCGCTCACGGAGGATCTACTGGACTATATACACACACACACACACACACACACACCCATATATATATATATATATATATATATATATATATATATAAATATATATATATATATATATATATATATATATATATATATATATATATATATATATATATATATATATATGGGAAATAGGTGTACACTAAAGGGCTCCTTTTTTTCGTGTTTACACAGAATATTGATGACACCTAACAATAATGCCAAGGAAATCATAGAGGAAGTTATCAGGCTAATTTAAATGTAAATGTGAAGAAAGCAAAGCGGATAAAAAGATAACTTGACGTGGGCAGCATATCATCATCATCATCATCATCATCATCTTCAGCCTGACCACGTACACTGCAGGACAAAGGCCTCTCCCATGTTTCACCAGTTAACCCGGTCCTGAGCTTGCTGTTGCCAATTTATACCCGCAAACTTCTTAATCTCATCTGCCCACCTAACCTTCTGTCTCCCCCTAACCCGCTTCCCTTCTCTGGGAATCCAGTTTTTTACTCTTAATGACCAGCGGTTATCCTGTCTACGCCCTACATGCCCGGCCCATGTCCATTTCTTCTTCTTTATTTCAACTATGATATTCTTAACCCCCATTTGTCCCCTAATCCACTCTGCTCTCTTCTTGCCCCTTAAGGTTACACCTACCAATTTTCTTTTCGTTGCTCGCTGCGTCGTCCTCAACTTAAGCTGAACCCTCTTTGTAAGGCTCCAAGTTTCTGCTTCATAGCTAAGTACCGGCAAAATACAGCTGTTATATACCTTCTTCTTGAGGGATAGTGGCAATCTACCTGTCATAATTTGAGAGTGCTTGCCGAATGTGCTCCACCCCATTCTTATTCTTCTAGTTACTTCAATCTCGTGGTTAGGCTCTGCGGTTATTACCTGCCCTAAGTAGACATAGTCTTTTACAACTTCAAGTGCACTACTATCTAATTCGAAGCGCTGCTCTTTTGCGAGATTGTTGTACATTACTTTTGTTTTCTGTAGATTAATTTTAAGACCCACCTTTCTGCTCTCCTTGTCTAACTCCGTAATCATGAGTTGCAATTCATCCCCTGAGTTACTCAGTAATGCAATGTCATCAGCGAAGCGCAGCTTACTAAGGTACTCTCCATTAACTCTTATCCCTAACTGTTCCTATTCTAGGCTTCTGAAAACCTCCTGTAAGCACGCGGTAAATAGCATTGGGGAGATTGTGTCTTTCTGCCTTACACCCTTCTTCATTGGTATTCTGATGCTTTCTTTATGAAGCACTATGGTAGCAGTTGATCCCCAGTAAATTTCTTCCAGAATGTTTATATATACTTCATCTACACCCTGATTCCGTAGTGTCTGCATGACGGCTGATATTTCAACTTAATCAAAGACCTTCTTGTAATCTATGAAGGCTAAGTATAGTTGTTGGTTATATTCTGAGCATTTCTCTATTACCTGATTGACAGTATGAATGTGGTCAATTGTTGAGTAGCCAATTCGAAATCCGGCTTCTTTCTTTTGTTGATGGAATTCTAATGTTTTCTTTACTCTGTTAGCAGTAACCTTTGTAAATAGCTTGTATACTACAGAAAGCAAGCTGATCGGCCTGCAAGTCTTCAAGTCCTTGTCATCTCCTTTCTTATGTATTAAGACGATGTTAGCGTTCTTCAAAGACTCTGGTACTCTTCCCGTCAGGAGACACCTCGTAAACAGGGTGGCTACTTTTTCTAACACAATCTGTCCTCCATCTTTCAGCAGATATGCTGTTACCTGATCCTCACCAGCAGCTTTGCCTCTTTGCATGCTCTCCAAAGCTTTTCTGACTTCTTCTATCATTACTGGTGGGGTGTCATCTGGTTTACTGCTAGTTCCTGTAGCATTAGGGTCGTGGTTGGCTCGGCTACTGTACAGATCTCTGTAAAGCTCCTCCGCTTTTTTTAACTATCCTATCCATATTGGTAGTTAATTTGCCTTGTTTGTCCCTTAGTGCATTCATCTGATTTTCACCTATCCCAAGTTTGCTCTTCACTGATTTGACGCTTCGTGCGTTTTTCAGAGCGTGTTCGATTCTCTCCATGTTATACCTTCATACATTGCATACCTTACGCCTATTATTCAGCTTCGAAAGCTTTGGCAGTTCTATTTTGTCTGTTGTACTTGAAACTTTCTTGATTTGACGCTTCTTAATTAGATTCTTCGTTTCCTGGGAAAGCTCGGCTGTGTCCTGTCTAACTACCCTGCCTCCAACTTTCACTACACACTCCGTAATGATACTCATCAGATTATCACTCATTGTATCTACGCTAAGGTTGGTTTCCTCTCTAAGAGCCGTGTACCTGTTCTGAAGCCACACTCTGAAATCCTGTACTTTCCCGCTCAATGCTAGCACAATGATTGGATTCTTGCGTATCAGTTCCTGTCGAACCTTCTTCAAGTCTAGGCGAATTCGAATCGTACCATTCTATGGTCACTGCATCGTACCTTGCCAACCACACACACATCCTGCACGATTCCTGGGTGTGCACTCTTTATAAAGTCTATTTTGTTCTTAATTTCACCATTAGGGCTCCTCCATGTCCACTTGCGGTTTCCTCGTTTTCGGTAGAAGGTATTCAAAATCCGTAAATTATTGCGTTCTGCGAATTCTAATAGTAGTTCTCCTCTGGCGTTTCTAGTACCGATGCCATTATCTCTTACTGCCTGGTCTCCAGCCAGCTTCTTCCCTACCTTTGCATTAAAGTCGCCCATCACTATAGTATAATATAGTGATATCTTCATGTCTAGGCGAATTCGAGACCGTACCATTCTATGGTCACTGCATCGTACCTTGCCAACCACTTCCACATCCTGCATGACTCCTGGGTGTGCACTCATTATAAAGTCTATTTCGTTCTTATTTTCGCCATTAGGGCTCCTCCATGCCCACTTGCGGTTTCCTCGTTTTCAGTAAAAGGTATTCAAAACTCGTAAATTATTGCGGTCTGCGAATTTTAATAGCAATTCGCCTCTGGCGTTTCTAGAACCGATGTCATAATCTCCTACTACCTGGTCTCCAGCCTGCTTCTTCCCTACCTTTGCATTAAAGTTGTTCATCACTATAGTATACTGTGTTTACCTTACTCATTTCGGATTCCACGTCTTCATAGAAGCTTTCAACTGAAGTGTCATCATGGCTGGATGTAGGCGCGTAAACCTGTACCACCTTCACCTTGTATCTTTTATTCAATTTAATTACGATACCTACCACTCTTTCATTATTGCTATAGTATTCATCTATGTTGCCAGCTATGTTTCTGTGAATTAGGAGCCCCACTCCCAGTTCTCTTCTATCTGCCAAGCCCCGATAGCAAAGTACGTGCCCATTCTGTAGCATTGTATAGGCCTCATCTGTCCTCCTAACCTCACTGAGCCCTATTATATTCCATTTACCACCCTCTAGCTCCTCGAATTGTACAGCTAGACTTTCCTAACTAGATAAGGTTCTAGCGTTAAACGTTGCCAAGTTGAGGTTCCCATGGCGGCCTGTCCGGATCCAGAGATTATTAGCACCCTCTGCTGCGTTGCAGATCTGACCGCCACCGTGGTCAGTTGCTACGCAGTTGCTGGGGACTGAGGGCCGTCAGTTATTTGACGTATGAATGTGGGAGGTAGTGACCAGATACTGAACCAGGGTGGCCAATCCTTCTTTGGTGAGGGAGTGTGTTCCCGGTGGTGGTTAACGGTGAGGCTGCACCCCAGGCCTCTTTATGCAGTTCCATCACCACGCGGAGTTTTTTTATCTGGTTAGGAACTGCGCGGCACCGGGATTTGAACCATGAACCTTTTGCATGCGAGGCGGATGCTCTAACCACTACGCCATCGTTGCCCTACGCATCGGAGCATATATGTTCTCGCAACTTTATGTTCTTGCATGAGAGCCAGCGAAGCGCCGGCGAGTGCGACCAGCGGCTGTCGGTGACCTTTGGTGGAAGTGCTGCAAGCGCGTCGCATCGATGTTTGTCGCTTCTTGTGCGAACACCATACACAATAAAAAAGGCTTCATTTAGGGTAAATGATGCCGCAGCGGTGCTGTATTGACATTTTTACTCGTCAAAATTGTGTATTCTGAAACCCAGAAGTGCCGATAACACTTGTACGGGCTTGGTCGGTATGACTAACCTTTAGTGGAAATCATGGTGGGAGAACAGAAGGGTGAAAGTCAAATTTGCTGGGGATCATCTCGACGCATGTCGAAAGTGGAAGTTTATGCATATTGGCACGCACTATGTTAACGTAAAGGTGCGGCTCAAACAAAAGAGTGTGCAAGAATTTGCAGAATTGCGTTTCTAGCGTGGCGACATCAAGTGACCGCTGTGTCTTGCTCTAACAATGAAGGGGCAATTGCGGAGTGGAGCCCATTTATTTGTCGACAATTGCTCACCGATGTAAAACATTCATTGACATGTTCACAGTGACAACTCTAGTCTTTTAAACATCCCAACAAAAAAACACATCGTGGATGTCAAACTGATGTAAGTACGTGCGCGAAATGTAAACATATTCCTGGCCACGCATTCTATGCTCCACAAAAACTGAAGCGTTGTTGACACCACAGGAATAAAAAAACTACTAGAAAGCATAATGAGCAGCGTTGGTTTCTTTTGAATGCGAACATATATCTGCGCATTCAAGAATATAACACTACAAATAAGCGAATTCACATGTATACTGTGATGTGCTTTTCATCATGCCACCGTCATCCACCAAGCTTCCATCATGCCACCGTCATCCACTTTGTTCGCCAAGCCTTCCGCCAAACACGTTTTACCTCGCCACCATGAGCCGGCATTTTCCACCGTCACTACGATAGGCTCGCCACCACCACCATCATATGCTACCATTTTTTCCACTATAGCCATCATCAGCGACCATTTTACACCGTCAACACTATTGGCTCGCCACCACCACCACCAACCATCTGCCACCATTTTTTCCACTTTTGCCACCATCAGCCCTTATGCCCACTACAGTTTCCACCATATTCACTAATATTTCCACCATATCCACTATTCTTTCCACCATATCCACCAGCGATTCCAGTATCCACCAACCCAGGATTTTCAATAGGGATGGCTAAGCACTCTTTTTCGGTAACACTGTAGTTTACCTCAGCCTTGTTGAGTGTTCTGCTGGCGTGGGTGACGACATACTCAGGGGATCCAGGCTTGCGTTGAGCGAGAACTGCACCGAGACCGACACCGCTAGCGTCTGTATGGATTTCAGTTGCAGCCGTGGAATCATAGTGGCGCAATATAGGCAGTGATGTCAGGAGACGGCGAAGAGTGGTAAATGCGTAATCACATCTGAAGACCATCATGAGATGTCGTTGGCACTGCTTAAAAGTTAGGTCAAAGGGGCAATTATGGAGGCAAAGTTGCGCACAAACCGATAAAAGTAGGATCACAATCCTACGAAGCTGCGTAACTGTTTTACAATCGTCAATTTGGAAAATTCAGCGACAGCGCGTAGTTTGACCGAGTCGGAAAGAACGCCATCCTTTGAAACGACGTGACCGAGAATGGTGAGTGTCCGAGCCGCGAAGAGGCATTTCTTGAGATTCAGTTGGAGCTGTGCATTCTTCAGACACGTGAGGACATGTTTCAGGCGTACAAGGTGTGTTGTGAAATCGGGTGCAAAGCCGGCGATATCGCCGAGGTAGCAGAGGCATATGTTCCATTTCAAACCCCGCAGAACCGAGTCCATCATGCGCTCGAATGTGGCCGGCGCATTGAAGAGGCCGAAGGGCATGACATTGAACTCATATAGCCCCTCCGGTGTGACGAAAGCTGTTTTTGGACGATCACCATCTGCTAAGGGCACTTGCCAATACCCTGAACGCAAATCTAACGACAAAAAAAAAACTTGGCACCTTCTAAGCTATCAAGGGCGTCATCAATCCTGGGCAAAGAGTATACGTCTCGGCGAGTGCTCTTATTTAAGCGCCTGTAATGAACGCAGAAGCGAATTGTACCATCCTTCTTCCTAACAAGAACGACACGTGATGCCCATGGACTTTGGGAAGGTCGGATAACGTCGCGCTTGAGCATATCGTCAACTTGTTCGGTGATAACCTGACGTTCCATGGCAGAAACACGGTATGGTCGCTGTCGTACTGGCGCGTTGGAACCTGCGTCAATGCAGTGAAAAAAACTGGGAGTTTGGCCAAGCGTAGGTTGAGCAACGTGAAAGGATTCACGAAACTGATAGAGCAGCTGAAGAAGCTAAGAGCGTTCAGATGATAGCAATTCAGATATAGTAGTACTAACGGAGATATGGTTGAATCCAGATATAAGAGATAACGAAGTACTACCTCACAACGACCTTTACAACATTTATAGGAACGACCGCGTAAATAGGCGGGGTGGCGGCGTACTACTTGCTATTAGGAAAATGCTTCATTCGCATTGGATTGATTCGAAATCGTCCGTCGAAATTGTATGGGCAGCTTTGTCTATGTCATCTAGTGTGGTATTAATTGGAGCTTGTTACCATGCACCAGATTCTGATCATTCCTATTTGGGGGACTTGCGTGATAGCATCTCTCATGCCATTCAGTCATGCCCATCTAACCATGTATATCTTCTTGGCGACTTTAATTTTCCTCTTATCGACTGGGAACACATGTCATCCTCATGTCAAGCGTCTCTAGAACTAATAAATCTAACGTTGGATTTCAACGTGTTCCAAGTTGTCAAAGAACCCACCCGTGCTTCCAATATCCTGGACTTGGTATTCACCAACGCTCCTGACACAATACTTTCAATTTCAAATGTGAGCGGTTTTAGTGACCACAACCTCTTCCAACTTAATTTAAGCATCCAGAAGCCCGTATCTGGCAAAACAACAAAACGAATTCGCGATTACAATAGAGGAAATTACGCTGCCATTAACACAGAACTAGAACAATTTTTTTCTAAAGAGTTACTACCTACTTTCATTTGTCGATCCATAATTGAAAACTGGGTAATCTACAGAGATAAATTAACTGCGATAGTCGATCAGAATGTTCGCTTAGTGTCCATAACCAACGATAAATTAAGCCCCTGGTTCAGCAAGTCCCTTAGCAAACTGCGAAACAAGAAGAAACGGTTGTACAACAGGGCTAAACGCTTGCGCACTGATGGGGCATTGCAGGCATACAAACACTGTTTGAAAACCTACTGCTCAGCAATAACCTCAGCTACAGATAAATATTACTCGCAAGACCTACCTTCCCTGCTTCAGTCTAATCCCAAAAAATTTTGGCGAACTATATCTCCGGTCAGAGATACTAACACTATTACTTTACATGGAACTGACAAAATACCTATTCCTATCGCCGATTGCCCCTCTGTTTTCAACAGGTTCTTCTCATCTGTTTTCACTCAGGAAGATTCTTCCAATGTGCCTACTTTTCCTGAACTTGACGCCGCCTATATGGAACCCATTACTGTCACTGTTGGAGGCATTGGATCACTCATTAACAACCTAAAATTATCCACATCAGCCGGTATTGACAACATTAATTCCAAGATACTAAAGAACACCCTCCCCATATCAAGCAAAATATTATGCCAAATTTTTGACCAATCTCTAACATCTGGCATGCTACCGGACGACTGGTTATTAGGAAAGATAAAACCAATTCACAAAACTGGAGATGTTCACTCACCTGACAACTATTGACCCATATTTTTAACTTGCATATGCTGCAAAATGCTTGAGCACATAATCAGTTCACATGTGTACAATCACCTCGAGACGAACAATTTTTTTCTTTCCTAATCAGCATGGTTTTAGAAAGGGATTTTCATGTGACACACAACTGTTTGAATTCACCACCGATTTACACTCAAACATGAACAGCAACCTTCAAACAGACCGTATCTTTCTTGACTTTTCTAAAGCCTTTGATCGTGTGCCCCATTGCTGACTAATCTCTAAGCTATCTGCTCTACGACTTGATTCTTTAACATTAACCTGGATTCGCAATTTCATTTCTTTTCGACAGCAGTTCACTGTTGTTAACAATCTTGCGTCCCCTTTTTCTTCTGTTAGTTCGGGCGTACCGCAAGGCAGCGTCCTTGGGCCCTTACTATTTTTAATCTACATTAATGACTTACCCTCCGAGATTACTTCTTGCATGCGTCTATTTGCCGATGATTCTATAATATACCGTTCTATAAACTCCAGTAATGACCACTTAACCATTCAAGCAGATCTCAACCATATTTGTAACTGGTGCGACAAGTGGCTTATGAAACTGAACTTAACAAAATGCGAGGTAATGTCTTTCACCCGTAAACACGTAAACTCTGAATTCTCCTATTACTTGAACAATACCATGCTTTCCCACACTTCTTCCTACAAATACCTAGGTGTTCTTCTCACAGAGAATTTTTCATGGGCCTCACATATCGAGTCTACCTGTACCAAAGCATCACGTTCACTGGGCTACCTACGCCGCAACTTGAGAAATTTCCCTACTAATATTCGAAAACTAGCCTTTCTTACTTTATTCTGCCAATATTAGAATTCGCCTCAGCAATTTGGTCTCCTCATCAAAACTACTTGATTATTATGGTAGAAAGGATTCAAAATAGAGGTGCCCGCTTCATATCACGAAACTACGACATCACGTCAAACATAACGCAAATTAAATCAGACCTTCAGCTGCCGTCATTGGATAGCCGTCGCAATATTGCTCTTCTGTGTCTGTTCCAGAAATACATTACCTCTAATAAACGAACGCGGCTTCAGCTTCAAACACCTCACTCTTTTTCACGCAGATTGCATAATCAGTTCAGCTTCATGCGCATATACGGGTCAACTAATGCATTCAATTCATCACCACTGCCTCGGGCTGTTCGTCTTTGGAATGACCTCCCTGATTGCATAGCCTCCATATCTAATCCCGATACATTTCGCCGTAAGCTACTCACTCTGTTCACCATGTGACCCTGTTTTTGTATTCTGAGTGCATTGCGTAACGGTGATTTATATTCCCCTTGTCTTTTTATACTTTAAAATGTACCCCTCTGTCGCCATGTTCATATCAACAAGTGCTGTATTCCCTCAAATTTACCTCGCCCCGTATAGCCTAAAATGTGATCTCATTTAAATATATATATATATATATATATATAGTTTTTCGTTGTTCTTGCACTGATCCTGCCTGTAAACTGTTAGTTACCTGTCTGTACCATTCCGATTCCTCCCCCCCCTTACCCAATGCCCTGTTCTGGGGCCTGTAAGGTTTTTTTTGAATAAAGAATAAAGATGGCGATAGTCCGTCGGCAATTGATGAATCGAAAAGCTCGGAAGGTGGTATATTGGAAGGGTTGAGGGCACTGATGGCGTCGTAGTCACCGGAACATTCTGGCGGCGTAGTAAAAATTTGTTCCTTATCAATGGCATGCACGTGTCCACGAGATTCACCTTGAAACAGTTTGACGGGATACGGAAGGGGATCGATAAGGCAAAGCACACTGTTTTCTTCAGAAATGGAGAGTGTTGAATAAGGCAGAAGAAGTGATCTTCGACTAAAGAAGAGGCTTGATGGTTCAAAGAATGCAGCTTCGTCTCTAATGCCGTCACAGAACACGGGGAGCAACACAGCTGCTGTCGGAGGAATTTCAGTGCCTTATTTGTCGACAAGTTTGTGTACGGTGGGCTGAATGAGGCTGGTTGGTTGGTCGTAAAACGGGAAAAGTTCAAGCTTCGATCTTGCACAATCAATAACGGCATGGTTACGCGATAAAAAATCCCATCCAAGTATGATGTCGTGTGAGCATGAGGAAAGGACAATAAACTCAACAGTGTAGTGGTCCTTCGCGACCATCAGTCGGGCAGTACAGGCGGCTACAGGCTGAACCGAGTCCCCATTCGCTGTTTGCAAGGACATCATATTAAGAGGCGTCGTGACTTTTCGGAGCTTGCGGCAAAGTTTACCGTCTATCACGGAAATGGCAGCACCGCTATCCACTAAAGCATCTGCTTGAGTACCTTCTACAAAAACTTCGACAATATTCGACGGCAATGTCCGAGGACTAGAGCATTTCGACAGCGCAGTTCTTGCCTCCTGAACTGCTGCGGTTAGTTGCCCTCGTGTTCAGGAGCTGGCCGACGACGCATGGGTGACAGGAAGCGACGACGGGGTGAAGGTGAGCGACCAGACATAGTACGCGGACATTCCCGTGAAGATGAGCTTGACTGAGGATCAAAATTTTCCAGACGAGATGGAGGAAGGTCCATGAAGCTGTTCTGTCCGGGCGTCTGTGTATCCCGGCACGTGACGACGGCAGTAACGGGCGATATGGCCAGGGCCGCCGCATGGAAAACAGATGGGCCGGTTATCGCACGTTCTCCAAGTATTGGCGACGAGGGGAGCATCCCATGCGGCAGACGGGTGAGTTGAGGCTGTGGTGGCAATGGGAGGAACCCAGGCTGTGGACGGCTGAGTCGGGGCTGAGGTATACGGCAGTCCCTGGAACGGTGGGTGGTGGTGTGGCTGCTGCTGCTTTAGTGCCGCAGCGTAAGTAAGAGGCGCGGTGACGGGGGGCTGCTGAAGGGGCACCGGCATAGCCTCGGAAATCTGCTCCTGGAACACACGTCTTAGCATGAGAGCCAATGGTGGTGGGTGTCGCAGTGGCTGTTGCTGCGAGAGCTCCTGGCGTTGAGCAAAAGGCAGTAGAGAAAGCTGCCGAGCCACTTCCTCTCACACGAAATCTTTCATCTGTGCGAAAAGGTTTGTCTGGTCAGTCATAGCGTCCAGTGTGGTCACTGGTTGGATTGTCTGGAATGAGCGTCGCGTCTGAGCTCGTTGCCTGCGCAATTCATCATAGCTTTGGCACAAAGTCACTACTTCTGCCACAGTGATAGGAGACTTCGCGAGAAGCATCTGGAAAACGTCATCGTCGACGCCCTTCATAATGTGCTGTCTCTTCGCACTCTCGCTCATGGAAGCATCGACGCACCTGCAGAGATCGATCACATTTTCTATATATGATGTGAAAGTTTCACCTGGCTCCTGTGCCTGTGTGCGCAGACGTTGTTCGGCGCGTAGCTTCCGTAAGGCAGGGCGACCAAAAACGGCAGATATCGCCTCCTTGAAGGCGGACCAATTCGCGAACTCGGTTTCGTGGTTCGTATACTACAGCTTGGCCACGTCGGTGAGATAAAAATTGACAAGTGCCAACTCAGCAGCGTCATCCCACCTGTGGGGTCCACTGACTTTCTTGTATGACGACAGCCAGTCCTCGACGTCCCGGTCTTTGGTGCCCGCAAATATCGGGGCGTCTCGCTGATGAACCGGGCCGGGGTAAGTTGCAGCCGCGAGAGGTACTGTTTGTTGGGCAGCGTCTACTTGCATGGTCGACGGGAGGGTGCGGGAACGGAGTTCCAGGTTGTAGGTGATGTGGTTAGCCAGCACGATCCACCAAATGTAAAGACGTTTATTGGGCGAACCAAACGGGCAGGTGGAAGATTCGAGATAGCGACAGGACGAGGAAGATGGAGAAGCTCGAGCGCCAAGCTTGTTGTGCCTTTTTCTGCGATGATACTTGTTGTTCCCTCTTGCTGTCATCATTCCTTCAATATACGTGTATTCATTTCAATAAACTGAGTTGTGAGTTCACGCTGGTTTGTCTCCTAGCCTTTCGTTCTCCCGCCCACTGCATGTGCGCCCAAATGTTACCAAGAATGTCGTCATACCAACACTCCCAACTTTACAATTTATAACTAGGCTCGCTGTCACTGCTCCAGGTTTGCTGACTAGTGGTATTCTTATTGTGGTGCCCGACAGCAAGCCCGGTTCTGCAGAGTGGAGTGAAGCAATAACACGAATTGTACAAGCAGTCTTCAAAAAATTATTGTAAACGAGTCTTCACCTAACTGACAATAAAGTTAGTGAGTATGCAAGAGACTTCGGGGTTAAACAGATCATCAAGGGATATAAAATCTCTGAACATGATGTCTGCACATTTGAGGAAAGCAGTAATGTCTGAGTAGAAGATCATTCAGAAGTGTCCCACAAGGCTTCTTGTAAACTTCGCTCCCTGCAAGTAAACAAGCAAGATATAGAAACACTGTGTGCTGTTACATAATGCTACCTCGGCAAACGGTGCCTAACATTCAATAAATGTTGCAATTTAAGTGTCACCATTATCCGTTTTTGGCTCAGTTACAGCCAAAGCTTCTATCTCTTGTTTACCTTACCTTGTTTCCCAATCCCTCTTTACTTTGAGTTTATATAGCAACGTACACGACAAATAAACGCCCATTTTACTAGTTTGTCAGCTTGAGTTTACTTAGCGTGCGCCAATGCACAGGTACCGACGAACGATGTAACAGTGGTGACGAGAAACGGAAAGAAAAACCCTGGATTCAAGCAGGACGTCAGCTACGACGATGGCGCACCAGCAACTGCCGGACTTCGGCGACGAGAAAGACATCTGCAAGGCGTATGTCATCAAGGCAGAAGCATACTTTGAGCCAACAAAGGTGACAGAGTCAGCCAAGAAACGGGCGTTGTTGGTGGCAGCCTTAGGTAGTCACACTGTCCAGGTACTATCAGGAAGAATAGCGCCTAAAAAGCCTAATTCTTTGAATACGAGGACGTCATGAAAACCTTGGACTAGTTCTTTGATCCCAAGCGCCATGAGATTGCCGAAAAGTTCGGCTTTTTCAACCGCTGTTAGCTGGACGGTGTGTCTGTTCAAAAATTCATTACTGAGATTCGCCGAATCGCTGATAACTGCAATTTTGATACCATGCTCGACCGAATACTGCGGGATCGAATAATGTGCGGCATCACATCGAGTGCACTGCAGAAGCAGACGCTGCCAAAGAAAAATCTCATGTTAGAGGACGCCGAAACAATAGCCCTCGCAGCGGAAGCAGCAGAGAATGGTGCCCAGAAAATGAATGGCGAAGCATCAGCTGTGCTCAGAATCAAGGCGCAGTCCTCCATGAGCAAAAAAGGTACTCGCTGAATGCGGGCGTCGTGGTAGTGTCAGACATAACAGTAATGCCTGCCGTTGGAATAACGTGCGTTGTTATTGTTGTGGTGGACGCGCTCATCTAGCTCGAAAATGCCAGAATGACCAAACCGCAAAGTCTCGAACTCAACAAGCACCCTCGGAAACACGCGGCCGAGTCCTGGCTGTTAACGAAGGGGAAACCGATGAAGGCGTTGATGAAGCCTGCACATTTGAACGCTAAAATCGACGCGGGAGGAAACTGTGAAGCCCCCAATACGACGCAACTTCACGTGGGGAGGTGTTGACGTATCAATGCTTATTGGTACTGGTTTACCAGTCGGCGTCATGCCACGTCAGGTTTTTGAGCAGCACAAGAACGCTTGGCCTCCGCTGAAGCCATCACGCATAAAGCTGTCATGCTATTTGGGAAAATTGCCAGTCCTTGGAGAGATTCTGCTGCCGGTATCGCACGTAAGTGCAACCGTAGAATGCCCGCTGGTAGTGCTAGATTGCTGCGGTCCAAGTTTGTGTGACCGAGACCTAATTTTTCTTCTGAGCGACGCAGGCTCCCCTGTTCTTAGTCTCTCAGATGAGCCGCCGACTGTACAGCCGTCCTCGAACACACAGGTCCTTTCGGATCTCCGAGTTGGCAGACGTCTTCAGCTCAGAACTAGGCCTCATCAAAGGACCTGCGGCGCACCTTCATCTGAAGGAGGAAGTCACACTCAAGTTCTGTAAGGCCCGCTCTATTCCTTTCGAGCTACGCGCCAGTTTCTGAAGAGCTTTATTGGCTGGTGGCCCTAGGCGTTTTGTCACCAGTGCCACATTTCGAATGGGCTACGCCCATTTTACCACTGATTAAGAAGAAAGGCACCGTTAGGATTTGTGTCGACTTCAAGGTCACCTTAAATGCAGCTTGTGAGCTGAAACAGTACCTATTGCCAGGAATGAATGACATGTTCGCGTCCTTAAACGGCGGCAAGCATTTCAGTACACTAGATCTAAGTGATGCATATAATCAAGTTCCGCTGGATGACGAATCGCGCCAGTTGTGCGTAATTGACACGCACAAAGGTCTTTTCTGCTACACTAGATTACCTTTCGACATTGCCTCTGCGCCAGCCATTTTTCAACGTAGGATGGAAACTGTTCTCCAGGGCTTATCGGGCGCGCAAGCTTATCTGAACGATGTCTTGGTGTCCGAAAAAGCAGGAAGGAACGACATGGCCAAAGTCGTTCTGCAACGTTTCCGGGAGAGTGGTAATAAACTACACCTTGATAAATGCAAATTTTGGCAGGCGTCTGTTACCTATCTAGACCATCGATTCAATCGGCAAGGGCTACACCCACTAGAAGAAAATATCGAAGCAATCGTGGATGCGCCCAGCCCAAAAAATGTAGCCGAGCTTCGTTCATTTTTGGGCATGATCGGTTTCTGCTCGAAGTTTTTGCCGAACATATCGTCTCTGCTTTTTTCATTGTATCGGCTACTGAAAAAAAAGCAGACCTTTGGACTGGACAGAAGAACAACAAACCGCGTATGACAAAGCAGAACAGTGTTTGCTGCAGACACGGGTGTTAGTGCACTACCACCCTTCACAGCCGCTGAAACTAGAGTGCGAAGCATCGCAAATAGGCATCAGTGCAGTGCTTTTTCACACAAAAGGGAACAGGAACAAGCTTATTGGGTTCCATTCGAGAACATTGTCAAAAGCAGAATAAATTTATTCACAACATAAACGAGAAGCGTTAGCTCTGGTATTTGGAGTAATGAAGTTCCGTGATTAACTTCTAGGCGGAGAATTCTTACTGGTCACAGACCACCAGCCGCTCCTGGGCCTGCTGAGATCGGATCGGCCCAATCCACCGCTGGCAGCTGCTCGTATACAGCGCTGGGCGCTGTATTTGGGCGGATTCCGCTACAAGCTGCAGTATTCTCCAGGCAAGCAGCTCCTGGACGCGTATGCCCTCAGTAGGTTGCCACGAGAATCTTCTGAGTCAATCGTGGACGGCGAGCCACCCGAGTACGTTTCGGCCTTTGCATCTGTGCAGGAGAGTACAGTATCGACAGCGGAATTGCAGTTGCTAACCGCAAGTGGCCCAGTGCTGGCCAAGGTTGTGCAATACACAAGGAATGGGTGGCCTACAAGTGCTAAAGCACTACAACAAAGATTACTCCTCTTTTTCGACCGCAGACTCGAGCTTTCGCTGGCCCACCGTTTGCTCTACTGGGGCCGTAGGGTTGTCATCCCAGAGAGCGCGCAGCATGGAATGTTGCAAATGCTCCACGAAACTCATGAAGGATCGTCGGCAATGAAGGCAATCGCTCGGTCTTCTTTCTGGTGGCCTGGAATGGACAACGACATCGAATAAATGTCGGCGAGGTGCACAAGCTGTATTCAAAATTGACCAATGCCGGCATCTGCCCCGCCAGTTAGCTGGCCGACATGCCACGGAAAGCTGGTGAAGAGTACATGTAGATTTCGCGGGGCCAATCATTGGAAGCATGATCCTTGTTCTTGTAGATGCTCCCAGCAAATGGATTGAGGTCGTATCAGAGAAGCAGGCGACCACATCTTCGACTATCACTTGCCTGCGCAGCTTGTTCAGCAGGTTCGGCATTCCGCAAACCCTTGTTTCAGATAATGGAAAGCAGTTCGCAAGTTAAGCGTTTGCTGATTTCATGAATAAGAACAACATAACTCACCTGCGCATGGCTTCGTTCCACCCCCAGTCAAATGGCCTTGCATAGAGAGCAGTTTGGACTATGAAAGATAAACTGAAGAAGACTAACCAGGGCCGATTAGAAGATTGCCTTTGCAGACTACTCTTCAATTACCGGAGAACACCCTTCGCATCGGCCAAGTCTCCTTCGGAGCTTCTCCTGGTATACGAAATTTGATCTCGTCTGGACACGTGTTCCCTCCACCCTGATTGCAAGAAGATAAGGTGAGTCAGATAAGTGGACCCTGGCACCGGACACGAATGTTTACATCCGCAACTTTGGCAAGGGTGAAAAGCGGAAGACCAGCACGGTGAAGTCAGCCGATGGAGTGAGGATGGTGACAGTCGAGACGCCAGAAGGACTTGTTCGGATACATGTAGATCAAGTTCACTCAAGGCGAGACTCGGTTGAACCCCACCGTGACAGGGAAGGGGAAAGCATGCTTATGTCGAGAACTACGCAAGAAACTTCCGGATCAGGGCCAAACCTAGAGGCGGAACTCTGTGAGCCACCACTACAGTGGCAGCGATCATCCCCAACCTAAGGCCAGAAAAAGCAGACTCCAGGGAACCTACAGTGACCACAAAACTCCGGTGTTCAAAACGACAGTGGAAACCTGTGCAGCATCTCCAATATTATTGATGGAGAAGTGTTGTAACTGAAGTGTCACCTTTATCAGTTTTTGGCTCAGTTATAGCCAAAGCTTCTATCTCTGCCTTTTTTCTTTTTCCGTCTTTACTTTGAGTCTTTATATTGCAACGTACACTGCAAGTAAACGCCCAATCTACCATCTTGTCAGCTTGTGTCTACTTCGCTTGCAGCAACGCATAGGGATCGACGATCGACGTAACATTAAATGACAGTTATTTGTTGCAGTACCTACTCAAAATAATAACGCACAAAAATATCAATACATATACACACCAGGATCAAGCCATTTCTTGTGAGAAAGCTATTTAGGTAGGCACCGATGATTAAGACCCCCATGGCCTGTGTGGAGGACCACAATATGTCTTGTCAGGCCTGAAATGTAATGTGACACAGTCTAAGTGAACAATATGCATGCCCCTTCTCATTAGAGTACTGTTCACAGATCACTGTAGTCAATGATCACCTAACATGCGGTCTCCTCTCAACACAAGAAAAGTTTCTGTTTGTGTTTAAACAGTGCCCTATAGTCTCAATGAAATATTACAATTTGCAAAAGTGACCATTCCTCACTTCTTAAAATAAAAACTTAGCTAGTTGGCCGCCGAGCAATTGATGTTACATAACATTTATATGCACTTCTAAAGGAAGCAGTCTGAGAAGCGTCGAAAAAGTTTTCAGGGAACTTTTTGATCAGTGAAACATGGAATCATTTAAAATCAAAAATCCCCTTTCACAAACTCTTATTGCCATTATTTTTTTTATCTTAAGGACCCATATTTACTTTGTCGGTGCTTACCGGCTTAATAAAAAGACTTTCTTTCCTTTGCGAGTTTATTTTACATGAACACAGGTAATGTTCTAGCCATGACAAATTTTACTCTCTCGTGTTTCATTGTACTGTATGCCACAAATAAAACAGCACTACAGTCCCGACGGGTTTTTCGGACATAATAATTTAGACTTGGATAATTTTATTTCACAAATGCACTGCCAAGGTTCTCATTTCACTAATGCATTTATGCAACCAATTTACCGGACAAATGTATTTTCTAAATTCAAGTTTTCAGACTAACTTGTTGGTTTGATCTATGACGCTCCATTTAAGAGCCGCCATACTATATTTTTGTAGGCATGGATTAGTTTGATTATCAGTGGCTAGTTGTCTGCCCTCTAAGTTTAGAAGCGTGCACAATGTTTCAGTTTTTGAGGCCAAGACTGATTTTCTTTAGCTAATGAAACCGTAAAATATCACATTTACAGTCAGCCCTATTATTATCTGTAATACGACGGTAGGTTGTTTGTTATTATATAGGCGTTTCTTTTGTGGCCGTCCTTGCGCACGTGGTCATGTTGGTTCATGTTAGTTCTGTGCCAAGTGTGTGTGAGGCGTGGTTCCTGTCATATGCTCGCTGCTGTTTGCGATTGCTCAGTAGCACTCCAGGTGGTCACGGTGTTCGGCTATGTTACGCCTGGGAGTCTACACCAAACGTCATTGTGCCTGCAAAGGGAATCGGTGTCAAGGCCAGCGAGCAAGCCGGCCTGACGCCATGATCTCAGTGACGTTATGTAGCCCGGCGACGCCAAACTGTTTTACAGAACGCACGGCGAGCTCCCTCAACCCGCGAACCCGATCGCAGCCCAACGATGGAAGCAACGCCATTGAGTGTGCGAGTCTAACGCAATGCGTGGCAACATCACTTGTCCTTAGGTGCAACCCAGCGGAGCGGCTCCAGATTTGAGAATAATGACGCAACCCAGAGCTGGGTCCCCATTGGAGAATTTTAACACGACCCAGCGGCAGTTTCGATCAGGCGTTGATGACGTAAAGGATCACCTGGGGCCTACAAAGAACCACGCGGCGCTTCGCCAAGGAGCCGGCGTATGCATCACAGAAATGACATCTCGGCTCTTCGAGTCCTTAAGCTGTCAGCCCCTGTGCTGAATATCTAACGCCTCTATTTCTTCTGTACATAAACCTTGCCTTAACTCACCGTTGCCTTGTCCGCTCGTCTATTAGCTCGGCGCAGAAGTAGTCGTGAGCTGTGAAATACACGCTACCAACGAGTGGTGACCTTGGCGGCCCGTGACCTCGGTGCACTACACAACAGTGTCGTTGGCAGTGCGAGTCGTAACAGTGGTGGCAGCGGTGGGATCGGCCAGCTAGCGATATCGATACAGTGAGTGCCTGATGTTTTTCCTTCAGTTCACCAGACTGCTCTAGCACAGGCTATAGTAGTTTAGAGAAAGCTGTGTGAAGAATTGGAGTGAGCATTGATTGTTTTAAGCCAAGTCAGAGCGCGTTGAAACCAAAGTTAATGCGGAGGGTGTAAACACAGCAGTGTATAAATATTGCTTGAGCGTCTTGCTAGTCGAGCTATAGTGGGTACGGCAAGTATAATCTTAACAGGGGAAAACAGCAAGAGGCTAGTGTGAACGATGGAGAACCTTAAAGTGGAGGCACTCATCGAAATTTGTGAGGAACATGGCCTTATTGTGGGCCGTGCGAAACGAAGGCAAGCGATTCTTGAGATCTTGAAGGATGCAGGAGTGACGGCGGAGGAAGCCGATGAGGCCTGGGCGGATGTCAAAGCACGCTATGAGGAGGCTGAAAGGCGAAAACTTCGCGAAGGCGAGGAAGCTGAAATGCGACAACGACATGAAGACGCCGAGAGACAGGAGCACCTTTATTTTTTTATTTATTTATTTTAATAATACTGTCAACCCTCACTTGAGGGTCATAACAGGGAGGGAGGACAATATAAGTACAAACAGAACACCTAAAAAAAACCACTAAGCATTAAACACAGGAAAACAGAATGGGCAGTACTTCAACCATAACCAAATTAAGCATCAATTTCTCTGTCAAAAATTTGTACATCAGTACTATTAATAACATGTTGGGGTAAAGAAGTCTATTGTTCTATAGCATCCGGGAAAAATGACCACCGAAAGATGTCAGTGCGAGTGCTGAAAGGTTCAATGGGGGCATCATGATTCAATCTAGTGCTACGTTTTCAGGGAAGGCGTATGTACTCGTCTTTAGGTATTTTGAGTATCCCTTGGATTATACGAAATAATATGTTAAGTTTTTGTTTCCGTCTTCAAATTTCCAGTGATTCTAAATTGCATGAATTTAGCATATCAGTTACTGAATCCCGCCTTCTATATTTAGAGCACATAAACCGAGCTGCACGCCTTTGTATACGTACTAACTTGGTGACCAAGTGTTTCTGGTGAGGGCTCCAAACCACAGAGGCGTATTCCAATCTAGGTCTAATATATGTGTGGTATGCAAGCAGCTTTACGTGTTTCGGCGTTTCACCTCGAGTTGAAACGAATAGAATTGGTAATCCTACAGTGTTCACAGGCGCCTAGCGTAGCTTCTGGAACATATCAAGTTAGCGGTCAGAGATTTCAGGACCAACTGCAATCGTTCGTACTTAGCGAGAACATGGCGAAGTATCTCGTCAAGCTCGAACACGTGTGTGAGTGAAATGCCTTGGAGCGGTCTCTTTGGGCAAGGAACCTATTAGGCCAGCCAAGGCTTTCCGGCAAAGGTTTCAGTACGTGAAAAAGAATGATGAGTCACAAGTTGACTTCGCGTTCTGTCTTAAAGGCAATCTAATTGAATGCCTCAAGGGTGAAGATGTTTATGACAATTGAAATAAGGTGGTAAAATGCATTGCGATGGAGCAATACTACCGCTGCAACAAGGACGACGTCAACCTTCCTGGCGAAGTGTCCAACTTGATAACGTGGTTGTCGAGAGACGTGTTTAATAGCTATGACGAGGTTAGGAAAGTGCTCTTGAGACGTCATAAGTTGTCAGCCAAGGCTTTCCGGCAAAGGTTTCAGTACGTGAAAAAGAATGATGAGTCACAAGTTGACTTCGCGTTCTGTCTTAAAGGCAATCTAATTGAATGCCTCAAGGGTGAAGATGTTTATGACAATTGAAAAAAGGTGGTAAAATGCATTGCGATGGAGCAATACTACCGCTGCAACGAGGACGACGTCAAGCTTTGGCAGCAAGATAAGAATGGCTGAGTTTAGCTAAACAAGGCAGCAAAGCTAGTTGAGGAGTATTATACTCGCCGAAAGTTGCATAGCAGGGCAATGCGCATTGAAAAAGTAGAAATGAAAGAGAGATTTTCAAAGAAACCTGATCAAAGGAAACCCACTCCGCTTCGTGTTTTCAAGAAGGACTCGTCTCTTACGAAGGACACTGTAGGGGAAGGGCCAACGGAAGCGGAGAAATTGAGTGAGGTTCCTGAGCAGAGAGAGAGAGAGATAAAGATGCAAGGAAAGGCAGAGAGGTTAACCAGACGCACATCCGGTTTGCTACCCTGCACTGGGGAAGGGACGAAGGGGAGAAAAGAGGTTGCAGAGAGATGAGAAGGTACACACAATCACGAGCACACTCGGGGAGCACACACAGTCTACAGGCGGTTGCTCAGGTTTGTTGACATTAGGTAAAGTAGCAGTGCTTTAGTCGCTTTCTGCGCAACTGAGGCAGATGCCCAAGGTCCTAGTATCTTCTGCACACAAAATGGTTGAGGGTCAAGTTGATTCAAAACCATTCGGAGCTGGCATCGCTGTGTGTCGTAGCAAGCGCAGCTGCACAGGACGTGTTCGATGGTCTCTTCAGCTCCGCAGTAGTCGCATGTAGGAGTGTCTGCCATACCAATGCGAAAGGAGTATACCTTTGTAAATGCAACACCCAACCAAAGGCTGCATAACAGTGTCGCATCGGAGCGGGAAAGTTGTGATAGTAGCTCTATCTTGAGCGAAGGATCCATTTCATAAAATTGACACCTTTGGAAGCTGGTAGACGACCAGAACGTGCGTGTGAGATCTCGAGCCAGCAGGTAAAGTTGTTTGCTGCATCATTCCTTGATAGAGGAATCGGGACTACGCGGGTTCCTTCATGGACAGAGTGGGCTGCATCATCGGCTAATTGATTTCCGACAATACCGATATATCCAGGCAGCCATTGATATATAATATCATGCCCTCGTGCTAGAGCTTCATGATGGCAATGTCTTATTTCTTGTACCAATCGTTCATGACTCCTCCTACGCATGCCAGGCTGCAAACTCTGAAGCGCTGCCTTCGAATTACAGAATATGACCCATTTTCCTGGACGTTCTTGAACGAGATATTGTAAAGCAGCCCTTATAGCAGCAAGCTCTGATGCCGTAGATGTAGTCATATGCGACAACTTAAACTTGATTGTTATTGCTGCAGCCGGAATTACAGCGGCACCTGATGAGCTGCTGGACGAAACGGACCCATCAGTGTATAACTGCATTCGGTCCAACTACAACTCATGTAATAATAGCAGTGTTGCATGCATCAATGCTACTCTGGAGTGATTGCTTTTCTTTTTGATACCCGAAATTTCTAGACGTACTTGCGGCTGGTCGAGGCACCACAAAGGACATGTCATTCTCGTAGCTGGCGTATATCCTGAAGGAATGCTGTTTAGGTGCTTGGCTATGACGTCTGAAAACGTAGCACGTGGTCTTCCGGAGGGTAGAAGGGCCAAGTGGCGGTCGGGGACACGGCTAGCATGTCGAATGTGCGCTCTGAGGCAATCCACAACTCTGTATGTCCTGAACGGATGGTCTTTGGCAAGCATGATTGTGGCATAAGTAGAAGCGCATCGGGGCAGTTCTAGGCAGATACGCAGAGCCTGACTCTGCAAACTCTCCAATGAAAGAATATTGGATTTGCAAGTGTTAGTCAGTACCGGCAAGCTGTAGCGCAATAGACCCAGAAAGAGGGCCCTGTACAGCTGTAGCGTGGAGGCCACAGAAGTTCCCCATGCTTTCCCGCACAGGAATTTCATTATATGTACAATAAATAGCAGTCTCTTCTTCAAGTACGCACAATGCAGGCTCCACGAAATACTTCTGTCGATTATTATGCCCAGGAAACGATGCGTCCGTGCATATTTGACACTCTGCCCATTGATGTAAACAGGGTATGGCGTCAATGGTTTGCGTGTAAACGCCATCAACACGCACTTCACAGTTGATATAGTTAGGCCTTGTTTCTGAAGGTAGGCTGTTGTGAGGGTTGCTGCCCGCTGTATTCGTGCACGCACCTGAGGGCGAGTAACTGCAGCACTCGAGAGGCAAATATCATCGGCAACGCACTGATATTCCAAGGGCGTTCGAATCACGGAACCCGGTAATCTACTACAACTGCAAAAAAAGAAAGGGCACATCGCGGCAAACTGTAAACAAAAAGTTGGATTTCGCAATAATCAGAGAATAAAAAAAAACAAACAAACATGCGGTTGTTAGAGCCATATCTTCAGGAAATTAGTGTGAATTGGAAAACGTGTTGAGCACTTCGAGACTCCGTGGCAACCATGCATGGACGTTGTGTATTGAATGCGAAGCGTTTCTTAGCAAACTTCGGTGACTTTAAACGTATCTATCTATCTATCTATCTATCTATCTATCTATCTATCTATCTATCTATCTATCTATCTATCTATCTATCTATCTATCTATCTATCTATCTATCTATCTATCTATCTAGCCACTTACGTTTGGGTGCTCTCGTGGTAATCCCCTTAACTTGGCATGAACCAAAATTAGCATGGAAGGGTAAGAAGGTTTGAAGAAGATGGCGCACTGGTCAACACATGAATGATGTCACAATTCCGTCACGTACGTCGTCGAGCACTTACCGCCGGACAGTGGCACATACAATTCAGCGGGTATGTGCCGCTGGTATGCCGGTATTTGCCACAGGTGATTGAAACTTACTATCTACCCAGAAACCAAGAGAACACACATAGACAATTTTAACACATGGTTAAAAAATACGCGACATCGGTATCGTGCACTCGATGTATGCAAAGAATAAATGTCGCAGTCCCAGCGGGAACCTAACCCAAGCATTCCGCGTTGCAACGGAGGATTTTACCACAGAGCTACACCCGGTCTCAGAAAAGCTTCTTAAATAGACGCTAATCTTCGTAACACGTCAATAGCGTTCGCAGTGCTGCCAAACCAATTTTATAAACATTACATATGTGCTCCTTTGATACAGCCGTCACGTTGGGTTAGCTTGAATTGTGGTAAGTTGTCATGCGCTAAAGTTGATTTTAATAGCAGTGTCCAGGGCCAGCTTTGCCGATAGAATCAGCACTTCATATCAGCTTCTGGTGTTGCTAATGCGCATACTCTAGTTGGCATTGTTGCGCAAGTATAACCAACTGGTTATATAAACGTCTGCAATTCTTCATCATAATGTCTGTGTGCAACTATTGTAAATACCTTCGGAGTCATCATTTCACGACATTTCATTCAGTAAAAAATTGCAACAAGGTCACCTTTCCTCCGCATTTTTCGTTATTCTGAAGTACGTGGGATCTGCCGAATTTTTTTTTCGTTAGTGTCGCTGGGCGACTTACAGGAGAATGCGCGTGGATCAGGCAAGTCGCCGAGGAGCAGAGTGCTTGTTTACCAATCGCTACAGTTGTCATTGAAGGCCCGTTCGGTAAGCTTCACACAGAAGTGGCTGTGTCTGCAGCGCTTCACGATCGTTTTCTCATCTTTTTTCAAATAACTCTGAGCGGCTTCTCAGGGAGCATGGTAAATCTTTCTTTTCCAAATTAGCGTACACGATTCTCACGCAATCGCAAGTGAAGAAGCTTTAGCAAGCAACTTGATCTCGTTGAGTGTAGTGAAACACAACCAGGAAAAGAGGCGGATCTGCATGACCTGGGCGGAGAGGCGATGGTGACTCGGACAGCAAACTCTCCGGGTGAGTCACTCGAACAGTCACTCGAGCCGCCCGTTATGGAAGCTGTCTCTGTCAGCGGAGGAGATGACATGATGCGATTGGAAGAGAGCGGAAGAGGTGCTGCGCTGTCGCCTGTAGCGGAAAGTTGGAGTGAGCTGTCGAGGGTAGACCGAGAAACTAATTCAAGAGCAGCGCGAGGAACTTTCAATGAACGCTCTAATAAAAAGCGTAAAGCTCGGAACAACCAAAAATGGTGCTTTTTTTTGAGAAGGCAGGACTCCTGTTGCGGAGCTACACAACATTGCAAGGTCGCAAGTATGAGCAGCACTCGGTACCACAAACCTATCGTCGCCAACTATTAAATCTAACGCATCAAAAAGCGTGAGCAGGGCATCTTGGCGTAAAAAAGACCAAAGCCAGAATTTCCCTTGAGTTTTATTGACTGAATTGCTGGAAGGATATCGAAGATTTGGTACGCTCATGCGACACTTGTCAGTGAGCGAGGAGGTCAATGGACGAATGGTAAGCACAAATGAAGCTTGTGCCAATTGTCAAAGAACCTTTTCGGCGCGTAGTAATTGATATCGTCGGGCCGTTGCCAGATTCAAGGCAAGGTTGTCGGTTCATCCTCACGGCTCGCTGTGTAGCCACGAAATTTCCAGAAGCCATACAACTTGAGGAGCTCCAGTCCCCTCATTTCGTCGATGCACTGCTATGTATATTTGCACGCGTCGGATTTCCTTCTGAAATCTAACGTGACAATGGCAGTGTCTACACCAGTTGCCCTACCTCTACCTTTTGGATAAATGCGGAATAAAATTAGTGCACAGCTCAGTCCATCCCCCGCAATCTAATTCGGTATAGCGTATTCGATTCGTTATGAAACAGATACTGACAGCTCTTTGCAACGAGCACAAATGCGACTGGGAAGCGTGAATTCCTCCCGCTTTGTTCGCTTTGAGATCAGAGGGAGGAGGGTGAGAATTTATTAGAAGGCAGAGAGGTCGGTTTTAGCTAGTTCGCTCTAGCCTGCTACTCTACACAGGGGATAAGGGAAAGGGGAAGGAAAGAGGGATGAAGGGTGATGATGGAGACAGGAAGAGGTGGTGCGTACGTACAGTAGCCACTTAGTAAAGTACCCTACAGTCTAGTATCTAGTCCAGTGCTATTTATAAAGTCTAGAACAGCTTTTGTAGCAGTTTTTGACAGTGTTTGGTCAGCTCCTTATGAGAGCACTGGTTTTATCCCTGCAGAGCTTGTGTATGGCAAGAGTTTGAGAACACCATTGCGAATGCTACGTGAGTCCTGGGAGGGATTCCGTGAGGACCCTAATGTAGTTGCGTATGTTGTAGACTTCCTTCAGAGCCTTAGAAAAACGGAAGATCTTGCGGTAAGCAAAACGAAGGCTGCAAAAGTGTTGTTGAAGGAGTACTACGACAAATCGGCGAAGAAACGCACCTTTGAAGTGAGTAGTCAGGTAATGCTGCTGCCTGTCTAAAAGGAACAATCTTGAGGTTCATTGGAAAGAGCCTGCCAAAATAATATCGAAGCTTTCTGATACCAATTATAAAGTGAATTTAGGAAGGGCAGCCGAACAAAATTACCAACAACAAGTTACCACAGTAACTTGATGAAACCATACATTCAACGCCAAGTGGTCGTAAATATGCTTTTGAATACTTCAGAGGAACAAGAAGCGAAAATTTTACTTTTATTGATTCGCTCAGCAGTATTACACCCTATATCCTCAGCGTATACGTGTGTATACAGGTGGTTCTTCTCATGCAAATTCCTCCTTTTCAGCTTTTGTCATTCGATACTTGGCAGTAGAACAGACATTCAAATTGTTTCGAGTGAAGTCTTCTACTGTTGCGGAACTGTTTGTGATTCTATCTACGTGACGCTTCATGGCGTCCGTAAAGGAGCCACCAGGTGGGTCATTTTAAGCAATTCGCAGGCAGCTCTAGCGTCGCTGCAAAGTGTCAGGAAACTGTTTTTAAACGATTCCCCGTTATATGAGACCTTCAAAGAACATAAAAAAGCAATAGTTATTGATTGATATGTCAGGTTTAACGTCCCAAAACCACCATATGAATGTGAGAGATGCCGTAGAGAAGAGCTGCGGAAATCTTGACCAGCCTGGGATTCCTAAACGCGCACCGAAATATGAGCACACGGGCCTACAGCACTTTTGCTTCTATCTAGAATGCAGCCGCCATAGCCGGGATTCGATCACGCGATTGCGGGTCAGCAGGAGAACACCTTAGCCACTAGACCACCATGGCGGGGCTGGAAAACAATGTTGCGTCGCCCGGCCCAAAATTTTTTAGTAAAAACACGGCGAAACTACAGTATACAAGTCGGCACTTCTGCCCTTTTGGGACTGCAGCCCACACACACGAAGATGCTGAAGAAAGGAAGGCACCAGACCAGCTAAAACTAAAAACTGATCTTTATTCACTAAGAGCCTACAAAATATACTTTTTCCGCATCTCATGAACACCGCACACGAGCAAATCAGCATTGTACAGTCATTCACATAAAGTGATGAAACCTTTACCGTGGATGATATAATCTCACATCTGGATCTTGTTCAACAATTGAATATCTTTATCATTCAGCAAAATGGAAGGGAGACCAATGCTCATGACCTTATGAGACATGATGTCCTCATAATGTGAGAATGCATTATGCGAAATAATGTTGTACACTTTTCAGATGTAACCATGATTTTTTTCATACAACAACGCAATTTTTATGATTAGGAACACTTGTTTAACTTCTTTCAATTTGTGCAATCTTCGATCAATTTTCATGAGTATGGAGTCAAATACATTCAAAGTTATCTCTCACGTAGACTTCCGCGTGTGCCAAATTGATAGTTTGAATATATCTTCCACCTGTGCAGATAAGTTTTCCTGCATTTTTTTGCAGTTGTGCACACCTTCATTCCCTATCGAAAAAAAAAGTGCCGCCATATCCACGAAGTGAATGATGATGAGTGGGCGAAGCTCCGGAGGTAAACCTGGTAAACCATGAATCCTCTGTACATTTTGCCCACTCGATTTTATTACATCGCTCCCCCTAGCGTACGTCGCCGCACTAAATCGAACGATTGCCTTCAACCAATGACACGCGCCATATGTGGCATCATTCCTATTTTATAAGATCTCGCGTCTTTCATCAACTACAAGTACCGCTTTCTAGTTTATAACATCTTGCATCTTTTCATCATCAGCTACAAGTACCACCATCTAGTAAACACTACAAGAACTAAACGAGAGGTGGCTACATACGGGAGACGGTACCGCCATCTAGTGAACACTGCAAGAACTAAACTAGAGGTGGCTACATACAGGGGACGGTACCGCCATCTAGTGAACACTGCAAGAACTAAACTAGAGGTGGCTACATACAGGGGACGCACAGCCCACGCCCTAAGGAGCTTCGCCCCTAAAACAGTGTTTCCAGTGTCTTCCAGTGCGTTTGTGTGCGCCGGACGACACTGGAAATGCTAAAGAGCATTTCCCAGTGTACTACAGCGCGCTGGGGGGGGGGGGCACAGGAACATACTGTGCAGCGTTGCCGGTGTCGCACAATGCGCTGAAACGCACTGGGTTACACTGTACAGCGCAGCCCAGCGTGTTGAGGCGCACTGGGAGGCACTCGTCATGCTGTAGTGTCTCTACCGCTTACTGAAAAAATTTGCGGCACAATGGAAGAAACTATAGGTGCCATCGGTGCACTTTCTGTAAGACTTCATATTTATTCGCGAAATGTCTAGCGTAAAATTTACCGAACATGATGGAATTCTGATCTAAGTGCTTTACCTATATATATATATATATATATATATATATATATATATATATATATATATATATATATAGACGTAGCAAGGCAAAAAGCGCATATATATATATATATATATATATATATATATATATATATATATATATATATATATTAGGCAATCGATGTCTGTGTGAGTGCAATCATATGTAGAGCGCGCGCGTCAGGTCGCCACCAGAATTTCGCTGGGGAGGAGGACATCAACCAAAATTGTGTTCCTGAAGGGGGGCAGGGATGAACATAACTTCTGCGTCGTGTTTTGACTATGCCCGCTCTTGGGGGGATGAAGGAGGCCATGAGAGAATTTTCGGAAAAAAAGCCCCAGCTCACCCAAGAGTGCCCCTTCCCCTCCCTGGCGCGGGTGCGTTTTCCTTAAAGTTTGATCGTGTTTCGTCAATGTATTTCATAAACGGCATCGATAGAACTGATAATTCGCAACACAGCTTGACAATAGTATCAGTGTGATAATCAAGACCAACCTACTCTAGCTGTGAGTGAAAATATGACAACTCGTGGGTCAGTTATGATAAAAACTACAAATCGGTTAATAGACTCTTTCTATCTGAATATCTACGACCTTCACAGCAACCGTGGCAGACAAAGTAATGGCCTTAAGCATAATAATCGTTTTGGCTTCAATGAACTGCTGCGGCTGTCGTACAGGGAACGTAAACGATAACAAGAGAAAATAGTTCCAAGCTATCGAGAAAGAAAATCTACAGTATTCAGTGAGCAGTTCATATGAACACTGTTTTTTACACAAGTATGACTAACCACATAGCGAGTCATTAGGATTGCCGTAACATATCTGCAGCTACGCTAAGAAGCCTTGCGGCAAAACATGCCAGATGGATGTGATCCAAAGCAACCTGCAAAAAGTAAGCTGACGATCACCTGTTAGTTTGGCGGGAGCAGGCAGAGATGGAACCCTGTGCATGTAAGCGACCAAATAAAAATACATAAGACCTGGTATAATTTTAGGATGAAGAAAAATACGTGCATTCGAGTCTTTCAGGTGTGGTGAGGCGGTTTGGGTGTCAGACTCAGGACGTGTGATCAGTTCAGGTAGTAGGTTGGACTCTGGATTTTTCAATTTTTTTCTTTTTTCCCCGCTACATACGTGTTCCAGCCCTAATTACGATATGCGTATGACCAAAATTTTCAAAAACAGTTTAAAAGCCAGATTTCGGCCGATAATGGGTGTCCCAGTCTGCAGCGCCATCGTGTCTCGTTCAGGGTGACAGTGTCTCAGTTTGAGCGTCACACTTTTTGACCAATCAGGTATGGTGCTGGGCCAGTGCCACTGGCTTTTGCGATGGGGATTGTTATGCCTTCGTCGTGTCGTGACTTCCTTCTTGTGTCTATATTTGCACATACCTTATATAATGAATGTAGTGTTCCTACTTAAAATAACGGAACAGCATTAAAGCTTCAGTATGGAACTGGCGTCCATCTTAATCTGCTTTATTTTTCACTTCATCCTCCTCTTCTTTCCTGCCCCGGCCCTCGCGCTTCTTCATCTTCTGTCCAAAGGCTCATACCGCTTCACCCTTCCCGCTTTCTTTTAATTACCCCTCCTGGGGTAATACTTGAAGACATTCCCAATTGAAGCACATTCAACAGATCCACGTTCACCAGTGTACCAGACAGTCTTCAAAATTCCGTTCTGGGTGGCTGTCTTGGTCACAAAGTAAGGCCCATAAAATTTGGCACTGGAATCTCTTATTCCTTTTCTCACTAGTACGAGGTCGGTGACTTGAATGTCTGGCATGTCTGCTCGATGCCTCTTGTCGAAATTCTTTTTCATTCGTTTTCGGTACCTCTCCTCCTGTGATTTTTGTTGCCTCTCCTCGACAATCTTGAGGTTTTCCAAGAGTCCCAACTCACGGTCTGCCTGCAGAATAGGGGTCTCTCCTGTAGAAGCGTACTGTGGACTGCACCCCAAGCCACTGGTGTAGGATCGGTTATGATGTTTTACGGCTGCTTCTAAAGAACATTTCCATCCCCCAGGAAAACTATCGTACATCTTGATGTATTGTTTCACGTCCCGTATGGCACGTTCTGCAAGCCCATTCGCCGCAGGATGGTATGGCGCACAGAACTTGATCGATACATTGTGATCTCGAGCCCATCTTACTAGCTTTTCACTCTTGAACGCGGGGCCGTTATCGCATACGATTGTCCGCGTAGTTCTAAACATGTCCCTTTCGAGAAGGGTTATGACGCTATTTGCATCTTCTTTTCCTGCTCGTGCCGCGACCATCCTGGTGCATTCATCTATGGCCAGCAGAAAAGCTTGCGTTTTTCTGACTCCTTCCCGTTTCTTGTTAAGTTCGGCGAAATCCAGGTGAACTACTTCAAAAGGCACGTTCGAGTGGCAAGGTAGTATCATGGTGTCCGTAGGCTGTTTATACTTGACTTTGTGTACTTGACACACATGGCATGAACGAACGTACTGACTAACGTCTTTCTTCATGTGAGGCCACGTAAACCTCTTGACCAACTTGTTGTAGGTACGCCAAAAGCCGTCGTGTCCTCCAGATTCTGGGCTATCGTGGTACAAGTAAAGCACTTTGGAAACAAGAGTTGGTGGGACTTGATACCGACCTTCCGTAAAAACCAGTTGTTCTGAGCCTTCCCACAGCTTCACTTCATTGATTTCTTCAGATTTTTCTGTGTTGTTTTGTACCATCAATCTTGATAGAGCATCTGCATCGGTTAAAAGCGGTCCTGGTCGGTGCGAGATGGTAAAGTCAAATTGCTGCAAGTAATTCACCCATCTGGCGATACGCCCTTTAGTTTGGGTCATATTCAAGAGATGAGTGAGTGCCTGGTGATCGGTGAACAAAGTGAACTTCGTACCTTCCAGGTACGTGCGGAAGTAGTCAACGGCCTTCAGAACCGCCAGTGCTTCTTTTTCCGTAGTAGTGTAGTTTGTTTCAGACGGCTTGAAAGTGTAACTGTAGTAACCGACTACGTGTCGCTTTTCTCGGCCAGATGCTTCAATACATTTTTGATACAACACTGCACCAGTCCCATAATGTGAGGCGTCAGTGTTCAATTCAAAGGGTAAAGTGAAATCTGGTATACGCAGAACGGGGTCAGAAGAAATTCTGTGCACCAAGTCACGGTAGACTCTCTCACATTCGTCACTCCATTCAAAGGGAACTTCTTTCTGCGTTAAGCGCGTGAGGCATCTAGTTTTGACAGCAAAGTCCTTTATGAAAGATCGGAAATGTCCTGCCAATCCCAAAAACACACGCAGTGAATGGACGTCATATGGTTTCTTCAACTGGGAGATCTTCTCGACGGACTCTTGTTTTGTGCTTTTGGTGTTCCCATCGAAGACTCTTCCAAGAAACACCACTTTTTGTTGAAAGAATACACTCTTCTTAAAATTAACCTTGAGATGTGCCAAGCTCAAGGCGTTTAACACCTGAGACAGATGGTCCTGATGCTCAGCCTCTGTTTTGGAGAAGACTATAATGTCGTCTATGTACACATTACAAAAAACACCAAGGAATGGCTTTAGGACGTCGTTCATGATCTTCTGGAACCACGCTGGCGAGTTTTTCCAACCGAAAGGGAGCCGGTTGTATTCGTAGAGATCGAATGGCGTGATAAAAGCGGTGTACATTTTTGTTTCTTCGGTTAGTGGGATCTGCCAGAAACCTTTGCATAAATCGATGCGGGAAAAATGTCGGCAACCCCCGGTCTCATCTATAATTGTGTCGATCTTCGGCATAGGAAATGGTATGAGTTCTGTCTGACGATTGAGAACCCTGTAGTCGGTGCATAATCTGAAGGTTCCGTCTTCTTTCGGTGCGATCGTTATGGGAGAAGCGAAGGGTGATACCGAAGGTCGTATGATATCAGCATCTAGCATCTCCTGCAACTCTTTCTTGAGCCACATCTTTCGCTCCCTTGACATATTGTAAGGTGCTTTCCGGATGACGGTCTTGTCAGCGAGTTCGAAAGGAACCTTGTGGGACTTCATCGCCTGAGGATAGCTTCCTATGCATACAAGTTCAGGGTAGGTCGTTGCGATATCCGCCGCGCACTTGACAACTCGTAGATTATCTTGTCTACCTTGATTTGTCTCGTTCCTTGCTACTCCTTCTACTAGAACCACATCGTCCCAGTACACGTTGATCTTTAGTTTCTTTATATCTGGTCTTGATAGCAAAAAGTCGTACGTTACCCCCTCTATCACCAACACTTCGCTCTCTATTTGCTGACCCTGGAACTCGATGTTTACCAAGGCCCACTGATCATGCAACGTTACTTTTCCATCATAGCCTTGTACTCGTAGAATTCTTCCACTATGCAAGCGATTTGCATCCACCAGCTTGGCATTTATAATGGACACAGAAGCACCGCTGTCTACCAGAGCCATCATATGTTTGTTTCCTACTTTGACGGGAATGTGAAGTAGGCTAGAGCAACTTAATTAAACAGTCTCATTTGGAGTCATCGGGTGGGACTGATCACCCTCGTTTATTAGTTTTTTTTCTGTCGAATACTCCTGAGCTTCAGTGTCGATATTATTCACTCGACCTCTTGGAACACGCCAGGGCAAGTTATCTGTGCGAGTTGCGAGGTGGCTCGGTTCTCGCTGAGCGCGGCTTGACCAGTCCGATTTACTCCGACTGAAACAGCTGCTTGACTCGGCGGTTATGCTTGTTTCCGAAGCTGATGGTATGTTCTGAAGACACGCGAGGAGGTCATCTAGAGTCTTTGGTGACAGTATTTGCACTTGCTTCAACACGTTAGTGTGCAATCCATGCATTATTAAGGCAACTACGGCCGTAGATGGAAGCAAAGGCTCCGCCAGCTTTAAAAGACGGCGTTTCTCAAAGAAGTACTCGACAAGGCAGCTTTGCTCAGACTTGAAATTAAGCGCCGTGTTCCATCTTTCTACTGGATTGCTTCGGAATGCAGTCAAAAACTTTTTCCTCCACTGGCTCCAAGAGTCGTCACTGTCTTCCAGAATGCATGTTTCATACCACTTTCGCGCAACACCTCTCAAGTAAACGCGCATGTTGGTGATTTTAGCCTCATCAGAGAGCCACTTGTTTTTTCCAGCGGCATATTCGTAGAAATCAAGCCAACTTTCTGGATTTGAAGACACACCGTCGAAAGCATCAGGTTCTACGAAATTAGGTGTCGGTCTCTCAGCATTCAGAGAGCTTATAAGAGATGTCATTATTTGGTTTTGTTGAAGCATCTGTTCTTGTTGCAGCTGAAAAGCTTTCAAAACGAGGCTCACCTCTTCCGTCGAAGATCGTGATCCTGAGTGTTTTCGACGCGCTGGTTCAAGAACTAGGTCGTTGAAGGTCGCCACACGCAAGTTCACTTTCACAGCACCTTTCCGTCGTAGTTCAGTAGTGTCTACGGCTGCCTTTTCCACAACCAGGTTTACGAGTTCTTCCGAGCTGAGCTCACGAGGTAGGTCTACCGCTGCTTCGTCTTGAACTTGGTACTTCGAAAAGATGATCTCCTCGGAGGTCTCGTCTATGAAGAACGTCACCCACATGATGGCTTCGATGGCCGGCTGCGCCAAAATAATGTAGTGTTCCTACTTAAAATAACGGAACAGCATTAAAGCTTCAGTATGGAACTGGCGTCCATCTTAATCTGCTTTATTTTTCACTTCATCCTCCTCTTCTTTCCTGCCCCGGCCCTCGCGCTTCTTCATCTTCTGTCCAAAGGCTCATACCGCTTCAATGAATACTGAGATACATTTGCCCATTGTGTAACAGGATATTTCAGATGGTTCCGTGAGAAGGCAAGAAATGAGCCCTGAAGTACAAATAAAACAATATATATATTCCAATACATTTTTCTCTGGGGCAAGGTGATGCTCCGCAACGACGTTTGTTACGTGTAGCATAATGTCGGGAATAATATGATATCACGCTGAAACCTCTAAGTTTTACATATCACTAGAATCACAGGTGAACACTGGTGAGAAATAAACTATACATTTTTACACACAAGACATGATTTGCTGAAAAGGTTCTCAGTTAACTGCACATAAGGAACAGCAACTTTTCAAAGAGACCGTCATACAGACAAGGTCACTTCAGCACCAATACGTGACTCCCGTACAAAATGTTTCTGTACCATTTCAGATGAACACTAGCTAATGCTGTAACAAATAATTACAGCCTTTTTGGTGGGAAAGTCTATGAGCAAAGTGTTATCTCCCCCTGTTCAATGTAAGTTTATGATTCGCCTCGGTGGTCTAGTCGCTAAGGCTCTCAGCTGCTGATTCATAGGTCACGGAACCGAATCCGTCAGCCTCACACATGCTTGCCTCAACAAAAATGTGGCCACGGCGGCCGCACTGTCGATGGAGGTGAGAATCCATGAGGCCCGTGCGCATAAATCTGTATTCACGTAGATAGAGCGATGATGCAGTGCTCAGAGTATCAGCCTCACGTGCAAGACGTCTGTGGTTCGTATCCCGGTGCCGTGCAGTTCTTCACCAGATTAAAAAGTTTTCTGCGTGATGATTCAATAGGAGGATGATTCAATACAATAGGAGACCTGGACCTCCCCAGTGATCACCTGTAGTAACCTGTTCCCGCACCAGAGAAGGACTAACCACCCTGGTGCTGGATCTAGCCACTACTGTCCACATGCATATTCCATTATCACATGACCTTCAGTCCCAAGCGGCTGCTAAGCAGCTGACCACGGCTGCGGTCAGATCTGCAATGCAACAGAAGGCACTAAGAATCTCTTGGTCTGGAAAGGCCACTATTTGAACCTGCACTTGGCAACGTTCACCGCTAGAACCATATCTATTGAGGCGAGTCTAGCTATACTACTCGAGGAGCTAGTGGATAAAAATGGAATGCAATAGGGCTCAGTGAGATAAGGAGGGCAGATGAGGCTCATGCAGTGCTACGGAATAGGCACACTGCTATCATGGCTTGGCTTACAGAAGAGCACTCAGCATGGCTTTCTCATCCACAGAGATATAGCAGTTAACATGGAGGATTACCATAGGGTTAATAAAAGGACGGTATGTATCAGAATTAACCTCAATAAGACGTACAAGATGAAGGTGATAGAGGCTCACGCGGCTACATTCAGCCACGATTGCACAATAGTCGAAAGCTTTTATGAGGCATGAAATAAGCAATGAGTAAGGCAAAAACACAGTATACTTTACTGATGGGCGACTTCATTGTAGAGGAAGGAAAGAAGCAGGCAGGAGACTCACAGTAGAAGATTATGGCATCGGTACTATAAAACTAAGAGGGGAGTTGTTAGTAGAATCCACGGAGCACAATAATTTACAGATCTTCTATACGTTCTATAGAAAACGCGAGAATCGTAGGTAAACATGAAGGAGCCTCAATGGTGAAAGTAAGAACGAAGTATACATTACTCTGAATGCACACTCAAGCCTTGTGCAGGATGTGGAAGTGCTTGAAAATGTACGATGCAGTGACCATAAAACAGTAGGGTTCTGAATTCACCGAAATTTGAAGAAGGAACGACATAAACTTATGCGCAAGAAGCTAATCAATGAGAAAGCACTTAGAAGTAAAGTACAAGGATTCAGAGCCTCGCTTTAGAATAGATATTCAGTTTTTATTGCTCGAACCAGTCAGCGTTGACGTAATGAATCTGACGAGCACCATTACGAAGTGTGCAGCGGAAGATGGAGGTACGCTAGTTGGACAGCACACTCGCAAGCTGTCCCAGGAGACGAAGAATCTCATCAAAAAGCATAAAAGCATGAAAGCCTAAAACAAAACAGACAAAATAGAACATGCAGGGCTTTCGAAGTTGTTTATTATCTGATGCAATAAGTTCTGACTTGGAGAGAATTGAACACGCTCTAAAGGAGAGAGAAAGCGTCAAAGCGGTTCAGAGGAAACATGAGATGAGCAAAAACCCAATGTGTGCAATAAGGGACAAATAAGCCAAAGTTACTACCAATATGGAAAGGATAGTTCAAATGGCAGAGCAGTTTTACAGTAGCTGGCACAATCCCGACCATAACGTAAGAGCTAGCAGTATCACAGATGACAGTCCTGCAGTAATGACTGAAGAAGTCAGAAAAGATTTGGAGGGGATGCAGAGAGGCAAAGCTGCTGTTGAAGATCAGGTAACATCAGATCTGCAGAAGCACGAATGACAGATTGTGTTAGAAAAACTAGCCACTCTGTTACGAAGTGTCTCCTCGCGGGGAGGGTACCGAAATTTTGGAAGAATGCTAACGTTATCTAGATACATAAGAAAAAAGGATGACAGCGACTTGAAGAAGTACAGGGTGATCAGTTGGCTCTCCGTCGTATACAGGCTATTTACAAAGGTAATTGTTAACAAATTTAGGACAACACTGGAATTCAATCGACCAAAGAAACAAGCAGAATTTTGAACAAGCTACTTAAAAATCAATAATCGATAACATTCCCACTATCAACCAGATAATAGAGAAGCACTCAGAATACAGCCAACCGCTTTACAAAGCCTTCAAAGATTAAGAGAAGGCGTTTGACTCAGTAGAAATATGAGCAGTCATGCAGACACTGCTGAATCAGGGCGTCGACGAAGCATATATTAACATCCTTGAAGAAATCTACAGGGAATAAACTGCTACCATAGTGCTTCGTTAAGAAAGCAACAAAATACCAATCAAAAATGGTGTAAGGCAGTGGAATAGAATCTCCCCATTTCAATTTACAGCAAATTTAAAGGAGGTTTTTGGAGGCCTAGAATGGGAACAGCTAGACATAAGTGTTAATGGAGAGTACCTTAGTAGCCTACGCTTCGCCGATGACACTGCATTGATGAGTAACTCAGGGGAGGAATTTCAATTCATGATTGCGTAGTTAGACAAAGGGAGCAGAAAAGTATGTCTTAAAATTAATTTGCAGAAAACGAAAGTAATGTAAAATAACCTCAGAATAGAACAGTGCTTTCAGATAGGTAAAAGTGCACCTGGTGTTTAAAAGACTACGCGTACTTAGGACAGGTAATAAACGCGAAGCCGAGCAACGAGATTGAAGTAACTAGAAAAATGAAAATGAGATGGGGCACATTCGGCAAGTACTCTCAAATCATGACTGGTGGATTGCGCCTATCCCTCAAAAGGAATGCATAGAACAGCCGGATCTTGCCGGTACTTAGCCCTGCCGCGGTATTCTAGAGGATAAGGAACTCGGCTGCTGACCCGCACGCAGGTCGTGGGATCGAATCCCGGCTTCGGCGAGTGCATTTCTGATGACGGCGGTAATGTTGTAGGCCCGTGTGCGCTGATTTCGGTGCACGTCAAAGAACCCTAGGTGGTCGAAATTCCCGCAGCCCTCCAGTACAGCCCCCAAATGGTCGAAATTTCCGGAGCCCTCCACTCCAGCGTCTCTCATAATTATAAGGTGGTTTTGAACGTTAAACCCCATATATTATTCAATCAATCTAGTACGCGTCTCTCATCATCATAAGTAGGTTTTTGGACGTTGAACCCCTATTATCAATCAATCAATTTTCCAGTACTTACCTATGTCGCAGAAACCTGTGCCTTACTAAGAGGGCCCAGCTTAAAATAAGAACGACGCAGCGAGCGATGTAAAGTAAAATGATAGATGTGACCTCAAGCGACAAGAAGAGGGCAGAGTGGATCAGAGAACAAACCGGGGTTAAGGATATGATAGTTGAAATCAAGAAGAGAAAATCGACATAGGCCGGGGATGTAGAGCGTAGGCAGAATAACCACTGGTCATTGAGGGTAACTGATTGGATTTCCAGAAAACGCAAGCGGGTAAGGGGGAGACAGAAAGTTAGGTGGGTAGAAGAAATTAAGAGGTTTTTGGGTATAAGGTGGCAGCAGCAAGCACAAGGCTAAGTTCACTGGCGGAACAGAGCAGAGTATTATATCCTGCAGTAAACCTATCCAGGCTGATGATGATGATGCTGATGATGTTGATAGAGAAAAAACGGCAGGTGGCTGAAATTTACGGGGACCTCCCGTACAACCTCTCTCATAATCATAAAATGGCTTTGGGAGGGTAAACCCTGAAAATAATATTATTCTAACCTAGCTTTACAATAGAAAGAGATGAAGAAGGCTGGCAGGTTAACTAATTGTTGATGTGATGTGTGCTGCCACTCATTAGGGAGAAAAAAAAGGCTTTGCTATAACGCACATCATCTGAGCACAGCGGTATTTTTCTTTGGAAGCGCGCTGGGCGATTTCTGACAATGTAACTAGATACCATCGGTCCTGCACAGTATGGCAATACAATGGATACATTTTTATGGTACTTCACTTCTGTGATACAAATGAGCTTATGAAATGTATATACAGAAATACAGATACTCCTAAGTATATATAAGATACTGTCACGATGCTTACCCTTCCAGGTGTGAACTTGTGTGAGCACTTGTGAGTGTGAACAGACGTAAATGCGAGTAGCTTTAACTTTGACAACAGGTGAGTATGGCATTGAATGACTGTATGGGAGCATGAACGTGAGTTATTATGTGAAGTACACGTGACTATGTACGGGAGCGAATGCAAGCCGTGAAATAAATTAGGATGAGTATGTGCAGACCCATGTTTTAATCTGTTCAGGGGCTGTATGCTGTGAGCGGGCGCACTGGCACTGTGCTGTGGACGCTGTCGGCAGCGGAGGATGCCGTGGTCGAACGCTCCAACATGTACACGGCGCAACACATCCGCGACGTGGACGACGACGGCACAGCTGATCTGCTGATCGCCCACGGAGGCGACCCACTGCGTGAGCCCGGCGCACCCTCGGACCGCCTGGCAGGCCGCCTGCTGGTCGTCAGTGGGCGCTCGGGCAAGCTACTCAGCTGGGCCATGGTGCCGGATAGCCGGGAGACGTACTACTCTCCGCAGTTGATGCTTTATCCCGACGGCACCGAGCTCGTCTTGTTCGGCACTGGGGGCGAGACTCACGGCGGCTCATTGTGGAGCCTTCCACTGCGCCAGCTTCTTGCCGGCCGAGTTGATGAAGCGCGGGCCCTCTATACAGACCCCAACAAAGGTATCATGACACCGCCCGCTTTGGTCGACGTCACTGGTGATGGTGTCGCAGACGTCGTCATGGCTGCATTCAACTCGACCGTGTTCGCGCTAGATGGCCTCAGCTTGGAGCGACTTTGGTCGCAGCGCTTCGTCCAGTCTGAATCGTACAGCACACCGGCCGTGGGTTACTTCAATGAGGACAGGACACCCGACTTCATGGTCAGCTACCAGACAGGGCCGGGCTTCCCACTGTACGTGTCTAGCCAAACGACTGTTTTGGATGGTCGCACTGGTCGACCACTGCTGCCACACCCCGTGCACTCCGCACTCGGAGCGCAGGCGTCACCGCTAGCCATCAGCATGCCCGGCGTAGGCCATGACGTCTTCCTCTACTGGCTTTCAGATTGCCATGGCGACCGGAGTTCTGTACGCGAGCACAAGGAATTTGCGCTGGCTGCCGGCACTAGTGTGTTTCTACGCAGCCGAGCAGACTTCTGCCGTCTGCGCTTCGGATCGCGTCTCTACACGCGGCTCTACGCTCTGTGGTCCAACGCCGAGCCACCTGGCGCACTTCTTTACGACTCAGGTGAGCACTACTTGGGAAGAATCAGTGTTAGTTGAACAGGTGGCTTCAGTGTATTATTGCGGTTTCTTCTCGGCTGCGGTGGTCGCATTTTGATGGAACGAAATGATAAAGACCCAGGTGCTGTGCGATGTCTGTGCACGTTAAAAACGCCAGATGGTGAAAAGTTCTGGAGCCTTCCACTACATCGTCTCTTCTATTTATATGGTAAGTTTGGGGTATCATACTCACAAGCCACATGTTATTGTTATTATTAATAATAATAATATTACTAGTAGTAGTATTGCATTGCTGACTACGACGGTGGCATCAAAATCAGTGAGAAAAGAAGAAAATGCTTAGATATGCTTAGGTACATGTCTAGGGTGCGAAAGTTAAACCACTGAGCGTGTGAATGAACGACACTATCAGCCGCAAAGGGGGAAAGGGGTCAGTGGTTCGTTCTTCTCGGGGGTTACCGCCTCAATCACCCAAGGATCAACAATTTGTCTTTTCAGAAGTAACAATCAGGGGATGAACTGTTTATTCCTCAGTAGTATTGAGAACAAAATATCGAGGAGTAAAATTTACCCCGGAATGGGAGGAAGTGGCTGTGTAGCGAAGAACTTATGGGACTAAAAGTCCGTTCTCTGATTGAATTACCGACTTCTGATTCTATTACCGAGAACTTCAAGGTTGACGAATGCATTTGACTACCTATGAATACACCAGTGAATTATCAAGAAAACTACAGAAAGTTTACGGCAAAGGCACCAGATTCGAACTCACGACCGTTGCGCCAGCAGTCGTGCAAGTAACTACTGTACCACACCCCAGTACATAGCAGAGTGAAAATGACCGGGGCATATGTACACACCGGCTGCACGCTACGCATTTTGCAATGTTGCTCAAACTAGGAAGATTCCTTATATTGGATCTAAGTGTTTCACAAGCAACGATTCGGTGATGACGTTTGTGAAAATGCAAAATGCGTTTATTACGTATTTCTGCGCGCGTGCTTTCAGCGCATATGCGTGCTTGATTAGGTCTTGTATACATAACTTTTCCCATATATGTTGCAATCGCTGTGTAAAACTTGCTTGGTTCTAATAGTGCAGAGTGCGGTTGATTACGTGGTTAAGCGAAAATGTCTTTTTTAGTGACAAAGAAGAACAAAACGTTAATGGAAACAACCAAGTGTATTCGGCGACTTGATGTTTCGATTCTGCACCATAGTGCGCGCTGATTGATTCAGCAACTTTTATGAGTAAAAAAGATTGAATGGATTCCTTAAACTTTAGAATAGACTGTAAAAGATGCAACGTTTTATTGGAATGAATGGTGTCTAGCTGACTTGAGGAAGTGCACCCGCACTATCGACAATGGCTGAGAACATGGCCGTAGGTCAGTAGCTTCAAAATGGTGACTCTCCTCTGAAGGTGCAAAGCGCTCAGTCATTGGCTTCCTCAAAACGTAACTGTAAAACCATTCATTATTTCTGACACATCTTTTCCAGCACTTGTAGTTACGTCCCGTCGCGTCAGTTGGAAATGCCACATGCATAAAAATTGAAAAAAAAACTGGTTTTTCACAACACCGCCGTACAGCAATCGAACAGTTCAAAATGTGTTATGAAGTTCGAAAAGCCCATTCTCAAGTTTAACACTTCAAGCTTTGACTGCGATACGCTTGGTGGGGTACTTATTTATTCGTGAATGTTGTGCTTCATTTTGGAGTTACAAAAATAAAAGTGCCTAGCGTCATTACAAACGAGCTAACTCACTGACGTGGTCTCCGACTGCTTGTGTTAGTGGTGCGAAGCCAAGTAAACATGCAAAGCTAACAGCTAAACTTGCTAAATTACTTGTTTACCTTGCACAAGATGACAATGTGCAGAATTTAGGACAACTTCTTTTCAAAAGCCACGGAAATTTCTCGTGAACAATGATTCTTTGTGCTGCTCTGCAAACAAAACAATTTTTCAACAGTTGTACTCGCTACAGCTAATGTTGAGCCCTCATCGAGGCTACTGCGCTCTGATGGCCGATTCATCACTCTTGGAGCTCTAGAGCAGATGGGGCAGCACTCGCAAAGCGGTGTAGCGCGAGCTCATTGACGATGCAGATTTAGTTCGCGAAGAACGGGTGTGTTAAACAGTCGATAATTCTCACTTATGAACACCACAGAAATAAAATATCGCGGAGAGATGTCAGCCTTCTTTACACTCACCTCTCAGGCAATATTTCAGTCAGAGCACAGCAGTTCGATAGCGCAGCAATTCATTACAGCGGTGGATCACGTTTACTACTGCGGAATAATGATTCAGAGCCCCACAAGAAAGAACGATCATTACACTCAATGATAACACATCCACAACACACTGTTATATCAACGAGAATTAGCTTGCTGAGCATACCACGCCGCGAATTGATAAGGCTGTAGCGTGATCACCTTTTTAGATGAAGGGGTTTGCACATTTTCCTAATTTGATGCAATAGAAACAATAGTACTTTGTTTCTTGCGTAGTCGCCGTAGTTGTCATGACCATTCACACTAAATTATGCTTTTAACAGCTGATTTTTAGATAACCTTTTACTTGCGCGCATGCTGACCGTTCTTTGGAGACTGCCGCTGTGCCGGAAAGTTACATGGGAGTAAACGTTGCTCCGTGTGGCCTAATCTTTTTTTATTGCGACAAAGACTTGCCTTTAAGGCATATGATTTTAGTTAAATGATTGCAGTTAGGTCGGTGTTGTGTATGAATTGAAGTAGTGTCTTGTGGAATCTGTTTTCATGTATCCAGTGGTTGTAACTGGCTGTGCGCTGTAGTGAAGGCCGGCTTGAGTGAGGTGACAGGAGCATTCTGGCTTCAACCCTTTACATGTTAAAAGGTGGTATGTATCTGCTTGATTCGCAGCAGTGGGACAATACGTACTTGTATCACCAACTCGTAAATGTGACCAGTTGCATGACTATATAACGGCCGGTGTAAGGGCCATCCCTTCCTGGAGCCTCCTAAGCACAACTTCCTCTACCCTAGTAAGGTGAGGGGAGAGAGAGCAGACACATAGGGGAATGAGAGCACGTGTATCCTGCCGGAGAACTTTTTTACGGGTATGGAGTAAGTTTAGGTGCTGAGGTGGGAGGAGAATGGCTGAAAGGTCTATGTCTGGAGGGTAGTGTGCCTGCTGATCAGCAGCAATGTTGTGTGGTTTCGCAGCATGGCCTTGAATCCAATGTCCTTTTACGCAAGTAGCCGTATTATGGTTCAGCTTATGAATTGCCTTGCAGATCTTCATCGGCTTGTGTACTTTTTTGATCTCTTTGATAGCTCCTAAGGAATCAGTGTTTATATCAATCTGTCTGCTTAATTGTGAGCAGCTTCGAGGTAGCAGCCGAGATTACGTCGTAGATGGCTTGAAGCTCCGTCAGAAGAGGAGTGGCTCCAAAATGTATATATATATATATATATATATATATATATATATATATATATATATATATATATATATATATATATATATATATATATATATATATATATATATATATATAGTGGGAGTAATAATTCAATGGGCCAGTTAGTCTTCTTGAAGGTATGGGATATGGCACAACGGGAGCGTTGTCAACAAGGATAAATATATTTATTTCCCAACAGTTTCGGGAGGGGTCCTCTTTTCATCATAGGATGAGTTATATATATATATATATATATATATATATATATATATATATATATATATATATATATATATATATATATATATATATATGACGAAATGTTGACGAGACCCCAAGCTTAAAAAGGCTTAAAACTTCCTCAAATGCCCGCTTACCAGCCTCTGCCCCAATACGCGGTACCCCTCTTTTTACGACGAAATGTTGACGGGGCTCCAAGTAGTTAAAGGCTTAAAACTTCCTAAGAAAGCTTTTTTTTGCCCCACACCGAACCGCCAGTGTCAGGAGGCGCCGTCTGGTCGGGAAGAATGCTTTAGTGAAAGGAAGCATACACAGACCACTGACATCAGAAAGGTGAAGGGGAGAAAGGGGAGAGAGATGAAGGGGGAAATGGAAGGAAGAGTGGAAAGGGGGGGGGGCGCCCGAGGGAAGTCCACCTTATATTCTTTTTCTCTTTCTTCTTTTTTCTTTTTTTTCTTTTTTCTTTTTTTATGTCTTTTTCCTCTTTCCTTTCCCTCTGATTTGAGATTGTATAAAGCTGAGCACCAACAAATTGTACCTTTAATCCTGATGAAGGCCAGACTCTAGGCCGAAACGTCGAAATAAACCACGTTATGACCGCTCACGGAGGATATCTGAACTATATATATATATATATATATATATATATATATATATATATATATATATATATGAGATCTAACAGACAGTAATACCGAGGAATGTACAGGGGAAGTTATCAGTACCAATGGAATGTGAATAAGAAGAAAGAAAAGTGGATGGAGGGAAGGCCGCTGTGGTAGCTCAGTGGTTAGAGCATCGAACGCGTTATTCGAAGGTCGTAGGTTCGTTTCCTGCTCACGGCTGGTTATTTTTTCTTCCACTTTTCTCTCTTCTTATTTACATTCCATTGGTTCTAATAACTTCCCCTGTACATTCCTTGGCATTACTGTCTGTTAGATCTCATTAATATTGTGTTAAAACCCGGAAAAACGAGCTCTTAGGTATACACTTTTTTCCCTCATTATATATATATATATATATATATATATATATATATATATATATATATATATATATATATATATATATATATATATATATATATATACAGACGGCTGAAAGAATGGTGTCCTTCCGCCGTCTTGTAGGATAGCAGCATCTGTATATAGTTTGCAGGTATTAGCGCATGGGGCTGCCTTTGTTTGTACACAGCACCCTCACCTTGCAGTTAATCCCTACGTGCACTAACTGTTGGTTGCGGGGAGGAAATGCAGCATTTACTCCTACTTTGTTTCTTTGTGGCTTAGAGTGTGAAATAAGGATTTGACAAGCCACTTCTCGGCTCTTGAGTCTTGCGGCGTTCTTCTGCTTGCTCACATTGCAGATGAAATGCGGTCCGTGGAGTACAGCGGCTTGCTCAACTTCACGGCCATTGGGACCCGCTTCTTGGAGCAGCACCCGGAGTACCACCGCATACGACGCCACGTGGGGCCGCACGATGCGGGCGGTGTGCAGCGTACCATTTCTACAGGTACGACACTCTTACATGTGGGAGGTCAGCTGCTCTGCAGGAGCAAAAGAGTGCGTGCTTTCGCAGGTACTTTGATGCCGGGCTCTGGGCCGCGCAGCATCGACCTGGTGTTTGCGACCTTTTGGTTCCTGCCGACGCGTGTGCGTACCATGTCGGAAGATGAACGTCGCTGCCTGGAGCGAATTCGGATGCACGAGGCAACCCGCTTTCAAGTTGACAGTCCTCTGTATGGGCTCGACCATGATGCCTTCGAGCAGCTAGCAGCAGCAGAGTGTGGTAAAAACGACGAAAATGACCAGCCTGCGTACGATCCCTTCAACCGCCGCATGGGCCAGCTGACAGTGTACCGCGTACGTCTGCAATGCACTTGTGACCAATGCGCGGGCCCGCTGCCTTTTGGACAGCAAAGGTGGCCTGCGTACATGGGAGTAAGTGCGGACTGCTACTCAAGGAAGCCCTAAAATAATGTATGGATGATAGATCGCTTTACACAACTTACCACAGTAGGTCCACTGGGAAACTTGGTTACCTATGTTCCAAAATAACATGGAAGGGGATCAGCTTCACGCATGTTTAATTGCCAATGAATAGTAAGTGCTTGAGCACGAATAGCAATTAAATTACACTTCAGAGGCAATCTGAACCAGTTCACTGGTGGAAAGGGGGGGAAGAGGGGAGACAGCGAGCATTGTTGAGAACCATGATTTGTTACAGAGCGCTTTGACACAAATAAAATTATTTACCTACAATTAAAGACACTGCCTAATGCGAATTGACAGCGCCACTTCGCGTTGGTGTCAGGCCAATGGAGTTTTCGTTAGCACAAAACTGTTTTATGCGGGGATCACGGCTTTGCTGACGGCTTTGCTGACGTGTTTTCTTCACGGATATGACGTTGTAAAACGTGAAGCAGCGGATTTGAAAGAAAATCAGAAAGAAAAATTGGCGCAGCGGTGTGTCGAACCAGTGGCATCGCACTCGTCATCGCGTGGGGCCAAAAGCTACGCCATAAAGGGAACCTCCAGCAAGCAACTTTTATACACCATGTACTGCTAGCAGTGCTTAGAGCTCAGCGATATGGCACGACGGGTGTGCGTTGGACGCACCAAGGTCGTCGTGCCACGCCACACCGTGCGTTGCTATGCGCGTGTGTCTTTACAAGGTGAGGGCATAGCACGTATAGATGATTTGTAGCGTTGTGGCTCAATCACGCCCGCGCTTATCCCGAGATTCGGGTGCTTCGCACCTGATATGCTTCCACCGCAAGTTTGCTTTGACGTTACATTAGTTAAAGAAAGCACGCACGTTAATTTGCTCACTTTACGACTGCATTTGTGAAAAGAGCATGCTGCTTCCACACGACAAATTAAAAATTGTGAAAGTTGTTCGTGCTCGTCCCGTGCATACCGGTGTAATTATTTTGTGTGCCTTTCTTTGTTGGAACAGCGCGCTTTAAGTGTCAAGCTGTGGCAGTTTTCGTTCACGTTTGTTCTGTGTAGGCTCATTTCATGCGTGCTTTCAGCGCGCTTTCAGCTTATTATGTGCGCTGGAAGTTTCGAGCTGCTTGCCGCTCTTCGCGTAACATTGCTATTTGTTGCTTTAGCATTAATTACTTCGCGCTTGTGGCGAAACAATGCACAATAAACATTCAACTGCACCTGCGAGGACTCGCGTCACTTTCGTGCTTACCGATACCTAAAGACGGTGATCAACCGAACAAACCGCACCACCATGGCCGACTCGGAAACACTTGCCACTCTTCGTCAGCAAGTGCAACAACTCGAACATCAACTGCAGGTATAGCAGCAGGTGCTTCAGCAGCAGCGCATCTCCTCTGAAGCCCGTTTGTCCGATGATTCCACAACACCTTGCTCGGGCCACACCTCCCAAACTTCGTTCCAGCAGCCGCTGTCAACGCAGCCGCTGCTACTACCACGGCCATCGCTGACCTGAACATCTGGCATGTAACTGGCGAACTTCCGCCATTTTATGTGGACTCGCGCGAGATATGTTTCGCCTACGTCGAGGCCTAGTTCTCCCTGGTGTGCATCACACAAGAGCACACCTGTTACGATTACGTGATCGCGCTACTGTACGCGAGCTTCGACAACGAAATTTGAGATATCCTTGCTCACGCACCATCGGCCACCCTATACGAACATCTCGAGACTGAACTCACTCACCTGTTTATGTCAGAAAAGTGGAAGCTATGAAAACTTCAGTCCACAAAGCTTGTTGAGTGAAAACATTTCGCAGTTTTGCTGACATGTGCGTGCTTTCTTAAATAGCTTGGAAGTCTTTGATCACCGCCGGCTATGATTTTGACTCCAATGGCTTCCACCGCACTTGCAGGCAAATCTGCAGACAGAGCTTATTAGGTTACCTGTTCAGGACCTTGATGAGGTCACTCATAGAATTATGATAATCTCTTTGGCCCAGTCGTCTCCCACCATCCAAGCTACAAGTGCACTGCTGAAGGCTACAGAGCTTGCACACCATACAGGCTATATGGATGGGTAACCCGGCCTCAATCATCAACGCTTCAATGAATGCCTTCCAACGTGCCAATAATACGAATTGCAGAGCCATGACCGCAACTGCACCTTTTCGCTGCAGCCTGCTTAGAACTACAGGTGCTTCACCATCGAGGTTTTGGTGATAGAGCCCCGCAATGTCGACCACTATGATCTGCGAACGAGAAATGCCAATGGAAGCTCACAGAGACAGCCACAAGCTGCAAACCTGGAAGCCGTCGCAATTTCGTTGCCACCAAATCTTAAAGCAATGGTTTCTTGTCGACACCTTTTCCAACATCTGCTGCTACCTAAAGGCCCGTCATTAAGGTTCTCATTACCTACGTCTGTCGAGCTGAGGATGGTGAAGCGGTCCAAAATGAAAATGTAAGGCTCGCTCCGGCTGCACATCACGCTGAAAACCTTAAGTCCTGATCATATCTGGAATTTCGTCATTGCGGACGTACCGAGTTAGTCATCAGCGATGACTTTTTTGCCCATTATAATCTCCGCCCTTCCAGGTCACCGAACAACCACTCATCCGCCAAGCATCAGTGTGTTCAGTGTTGAAGGTCGTTCGCCATCTTCCTGCAGTGCGGTGTAAGACGTTAAAGCCAGAACTCATTGACGCGCTTCGTCACATTGACGAGCCCCGCCGACGTCCACTATGGTGAGGAGTTTGATAAGAAATTCTTGGCACTCTGTATTACGAAGACAAATAAAATAACTGCTATAGATTACCGTGAGAAGACCGGGAAGTCCAACAGCAGGCATTGTTCTACGATGAACGCGCGTGGCTCGGTTGGTTCAAACTCCATTAAAGACAACGAGTCAAGGCATGCAAGAGTTGGTGTCAGATCTAACAAATGCATCGAAGCTGCCTGCTCGGACAACAGCTTCCAAAACTCCGCTAAGCACAGTAGGCAAGGAGCACCGTCCTTGCGAGTCGCTTTGCCGAAACTTCAATTTCATCTATTCAGTGGCGAGAAACGTGAGTGGCAGGTGTTCTTGAAGCACTATGAGGCGACCATCCCCACCTATCCTGATCTCATCGGTAACGAGAAGTTCGCGTTCTTGGCAACATACTGCATCTGCGCTGTAAAGTGGGTCATTGAAGCACCATGCTTCACACAAGCGACTACAACATCGCCGTTAAAGGCCAACTCAGGCGAATATTTGAGAAGAATGAATTTTAATGACATTCGCTGGCTACGTTTCTTTTGTGTATTTCTGTATTTTGTGATAATATACAGGCTTGAAAGATGCGCTGATTTTTGGAAAATTAATTTCAAAGATTGCCTTGAAACGCTCATCTGTCTTGCAAGCATTATTGACAGCACTGTCTATGTGACCTCACATGTGGGCAGTCAGCGGACGTGACTCAGCCGATGAAATCGCTAACTTTGGCCGCTACAGCATGTACTGTACTTGGCTACAAGGCAACGACGGCAATTCTTGGCACGCAAAAGCTTCCTTCGTTCCTCCGTGGTGTTTGGCACGTGATTTTATGTTTTCTTGAGGATAGTTGTGTGATGGGTGGTAGTTGGTGTTGCGTTGTGGACTGCACTGACTACTAGCACAGGACGTAGAGAGCTTGCAGTCACGGCTTTTAAAGTAACAGTTCTTTTCGTTAGAAGTGGATCACAACTGGTTACCGAACAAAGCGGTAGGCGTCCGTTTCGATCATTTCTTGCCGGAGTCATATACGTCTGAGTAAACGCTGCCCGGCTACTTTGAGACACTGTATACCCCAGAGATGTCTGCTGATTCTCTGCGCTCTCACCTCTTCTCTCAGTGCCGCCTCGCCCTGGCTTTCACAGTTTTTATACTCTATACCTGCGAGACCAGTATGCCTTAATTGCACACTTTTTGCTTCTTCCCCAACTTATACTGTACAATGGTGGACAAGTATACGTTGATTGTGTGACTTCTGGTTCTTACCATTTAGTACGTCATATGTAGACAGTGTACTCGGTTGGGTTGTGCTTTAGGTATTGTGCTTTTTTGCTCATCAAGCATTGTTTTCAAATTTGCTGAGATTTCACCAAAAGTATCTCAGTGACAAAAGTATCTCAGAACTAAAAAGCACAATTACTCTGGTAAGGTCAAAAACTCACCAGAGTTTCTTTTTATGTGTTCACTGAAAGAGTTCGCTGAAAGGAACGTTTCAAGGGTGAATTTAAAGACAGCCTGCTTGTCAACAAAGCGTCCATGAGATCGTCGCAACTATCATGGTTACAGGAGGAGTACAAGAGTGTCTAGTTCAAGATCGGTTGTTTGGAGGGCCTTGGCATACCGCCAGCAGAGGACGCAGTTCTTCCGCACCGAGAATTTTTGCGCACCAGAGGACCTAGTGACCTGGCGGCGAATACTCCTAAAAATCGACACAGATGCTGTGTATTCTGAGCTTACCTTGACAGAGCTACTGAAAATACAATCCCGAAGTTAACTCAGTAGACATTCGGCAGAAAAGCCGACTGTCACACGCTGAAACTTCTTGAGAGAGGTCATCTGAAAACTACAAGGTAGCGGACATATTGACGCAGCATCATCTACCGTGCGTCTTAATAACGACACATCTATCATTACCGCCAGGTGCTCATTCAAAAAATGAGCGCGCAATGTGTTCTCTCTGAGCCCCCTAAGACAGGCATAGCGTGATTGCTGAGCCACGCCATCAGAGAAGGAAGGACGCCAACGTCTACGAGGACAGAACGTCTATAAATATGAGCCTCTTCCACCTGACTTCCAGAACTTCTGGGAAAAGATACAATTAACAGTTGCCACTCTGTCTGACTTCGATACTACAGTTGTGTCTTTTCTTGACGTCTCATACGTCTCATGATAATTGAGGTGTGAGAGCGTCACCGCCTTTGTGCAACCAGGCGAGGATATCGGAGAAGCAAGAGCGCTGAGAGGATCGGACCTCCTAATCGACGAGTGCGTCCAGGGGTACCTGAAAGATGTCGTGAATATTGGCTTGGTTTTGCCATGCATGACTCATGAATGGGTGTATTGTGAAAGCAGCATTTCTCACTCTGCAAACAAAGGAAGAATGAAAGCTTGCGTTTTGTGCACTGACATCGCTGCGAGTCATCACCTTCGTCCCGGCTGCGTGTAGGTAACTGATCAATGTTATGACGACAGCCTGTCAGCACTGCGATGAGATTTCGGCAGAGGGGTCGAGTCGTTTCGAGGAGGGACGGATTAAAAAGGTATCTTGAACTCTCCTACCCAAATGGTCCTCATGACTGGTGCATGGCGAATAGGTTGTACCTATTAGAAGCAAGCAACTATGTTGCGGCCTCAGGAGGACATTGAATCTACCGCGGTAAAACGTTGACAGGAAACGCCATGCTGCTCTTAAAACGCGCGCAGAAGATGGCATAAGGCGGAGCAACTCGTTAGCATGCCATAAAAGAAAATTAAAGTGTTCCTGTGTCAAAACTCCTCAAAAAAGGTGCACAGCACGTTCAATGCTTCATCGGCGAAGTTTTCCGCGACCTCAGCGACTTCCTCTACCTATACAATAATGTGTTATGTTGGCGCAACGCCGCATAACACCACATGAACTTACGTCACCTCATTCAATACCTCCACGAGCAACACCTACACGTGAACGTCCAAAAGAGCACGCTCAGTGCATCCACCGCCCAGTTTCTCGGCCAGAAGGTTCATCGGAGCGAACTCAACTGTTACATCAACGCATTTAAGACTTGAAAAATAACCCTAAACTAATTACCACTGAAAAAATTTGGCATTTCTTTGGCATGCTGAACTTTTACTGATGTTTTTTGACGCACGCTGCTGACTACCAGGCTCGCCTTCACAATATGTTGAATGGTCTAAGAGGAAACCAACCCGTCACGTGGACGGGTTGCTTGCTTTTGCTAGAAAAGTTCAGCTCAGTAAACGAGATCTTGATTGACGGATTCCTCTGATGAATAAATGGAGCCTGATCTGAAGAGTTTGCAGTTACTACCGAAAGCGTCTGGCAATATAAAAAGACGAACAATACTTTTGTCACATTTCGCAAGTTCAACACAGCAATCCCCATACCAACCTCAAACTTGTAACCTAGGCCTTCTCTTTGCCGGGACAAAGTTTTTCCAATCGAGCAGAACAAGCTCTTGTTTATACCTAGTTTACCGTCGACATTAAACATGTCACTCGGAAAGGTAACTTGGTCGCCGATGCACTTTCACCAGTGACAGCTAACAGCTCTTCGCAAATAACGGGTCACGTCATCACAGAGACTCAGATGACGGACGCAAAACTACAGCGGTTCTCTCTTAAACTAAAACTAGAACACATTTCTGGGTCGATAACTACCAACTGCAACATGTTCACAGGACGAGACAGACTCCATGAAACCGCTGTCTGGACAGAGTGGTCTTTTCAACCAGTTGCGCAATTTGACCTATTCAGACATACCCACCTCTATACGCCTCGGGACTAGCCGCCGATGTTGCAGAATGGGCGCCTCCATTCCATTCCAATTACAGCTCAGGACATAGCAACTTACCATAATTTCATTTTCTTCAATTGCTTGGAATCAAGATGCTTAGCTTATTCCCACTCCGGGAATAGTCAGGCCGCTCAATTTCATTCCTACAGTTCCTCAACGTAGGAAAGACATATATTGATTACTTTATTGAGATAAGAATGAGTATAACAACATAAAGCTGATGTCATCTTATGCATAGGAACTGCAAAAGTACGAAAAACAAGTTACCACGGCGGAGGGTAAGTACAAGCATGGGAATAAAAGGTAACAGTTGGCTGCGCCTGCATTTATTTGCTTCCAGTGTATTTTACTACCTTCGTTTAATCTACGGCCAGCACATAGCAAAGCTTGAAACTTTTGTCGTTACTAACCAGGAAGGATTTTTTGGTATTTTTAACTAGGCAACCACTAAGCCACATATGTTGGGGAGATTTCTCGTAAACACCACCATCTTGCTGTAATCGCAACACTCTTTTGAAAAATTTAGACCAAGCTTAGTTTTGTCAGTCACTTCGGAAAACATATTCCGGGTTAAGTGATGACACAGATGTATGTAAATGGAAGGGCAGACAATTATGCGTAGAAAGCGCCCAGTATTTTCCAAATTTTATGGCTGCTAACCAGTACACAGTGCAACAGTGTCTAATTTCAAAGTATGAGCATACTTTGCGGTAAACGACTGGTAAGCTGCAGTTGATATAGGCTAAGCCTAATATTCCGTGTGGGGGGGGGGACCTCGTTTGTGATTCATTCATGCTTTTATGTATAGTGATGCGCAATTGTTTTGGTAATTACATGAAGTATTTATTGACGACTATTTACCCCCCGCTTACAACGACACTTCACTTACTATCCTATATATATATATATTGTCACGGGGTCGTGACGTGGCCGAAGACAGGAGACTTCTTGTTGGAATGTAACTGTTTATTTGGGCGAACCTGTGCCCGGTAAACAGAAAGTCCAATTACAGCAGCAGTCCCGCACAGATAGCAGTCTCAGACTGATAGCGGCGAACGGAGCGTCGGCCTTCGATCAACAACTGACAAGCGGCGAAGCGCGTCGGCATTTATACTCCTGCCGTCGAATGTTCTAGCGCTATCGCTGGCGGCGGCGTACGTTCGGGAACAATCTGTACCATTCGCACAGTGGGCGTGATCTTATCGAAATGATCTACTACAGTCCGGAACCCTCTCGAAAACTGCAGGCGCGGTTTGCGCTGAGAATCGTGTGGTGTTTTGGGACGATAACAAAAACTTGGCAAATGAAACGTGGCATTGCCCCCCTCTGAAAAAGGCATCGTCTCGATGCTTTAACTAAAGATGAAGGTACAATAATAATGCAAGAAAGTACAATGAATAAATTACGATACAACAATAAAACAAAAAAAACACTGTTTCAGTTTGTTAACGCGCATGAAACGGCTTGAGGCGTGCGACATGGACGACGTCAGGTCGCGATCGGCGTCGTTGAGAGTTCGTGATGCCGTCAGGGACAACCTCGTAATCAAGTGGGCCGAGACGTCGCACCACCCTGTACGGTCCGAAGTACCGTCGCAGAAGCTTTTCACTTAGTCCACGTCGGCGTATCGGCGTCCACACCCAAACACGTTCACCGGGCTGGTATTCCACGAAGCGTCGTCGAAGGTTGTAACGGTGGCTGTCGGTCGTCTGTTGATTCTTGATACGGAGCCGCGCAAGCTGTCGGGCTTCTTCGGCGCGATGAAGGTACTCGCTCACATCGAGGTTTTCTTCGTCGGTGACGTTGGGTAACATGGCATCGAGCGTCGTTGCCGGGCTCCTTCCGTAGACCAATTTGTATGGAGATATCTGCGTCGTCTCCTGCACCGCCGTGTTGTATGCGAAGGTCACATACGGAAGAATGGCATCCCACGTCTTGTGTTCGACATCGACGTACATTGACAGCATGTCGGCGATCGTCTTGTTAAGCCGCTCGGTGAGGCCGTTGGTCTGTGGGTGGTACGCTGTCGTCCGGCGGTGGTTTGTTTGGCTGTATGCCAAGATCGCTTGAGTTAAGTCGGCAGTGAATGCCGTTCCTCTGTCGGTGATAACGACCTCCGGGGCGCCGTGACGTAGGACGATATTTTCGACGAAGACCTTAGCTACCTCGGATGCACTGCCTTTTGGCAGGACTTTTGTCTCGGCGTAGCGGGTGAGGTAGTCGGTAGCTACCACGATCCACTTGTTTCCGAAAGCCGACGTCGGGAACGGCCCCAGTTGGTCCATACCAATCTGCTGGAAAGGTCGGCAAGGTGGATCAATTGGCTGCAGAAGTCCCGCTGGCCTTGTCGGCGGTGTCTTGCGTCGCTGACAGTCCCGGCATGTCCTCACATAACGAGTGACGTCGGTTGTAAGACGCGGCCAGTAGTACCTTTCTTGTATCCTCGCGAGCGTGCGAGAAACACCGAGGTGCCCTGCCGTTGGATCGTCGTGCAGGGCCTGCAGGAGTTCTGGTCGCAGAGCTGAAGGCACCACAAGGAGATACTTAGCCCGAAGCGGTGAAAAGTTTTTCTTTTGTAGAAGACCGTTTCGTAGAAAAAACGACGCAAGTGCGCGCTTGAATACCTTCGGGACTTCGGCGGTCCTGCCTTAGAGGTATTCTATTAGGGCCTTAAGTTCCGGGTCGGCCCGCTGTCGCTCAGCGAAGTCGTCGGTAGTTATCGTTCCCAAGAAGTAGTCGTCATCCGGGTCGTCGGGTAGCGGTTGGTCGACAGGCGCACGAGAAAGACAGTCGGCGTCGGAGTGTTTTTTGCCGGACTTGTAAATGACAGTATTGTCATATTCTTGAAGTCTCAGGCTCCATCGTGCGAGGCGACCTGAAGGGTCCTTCAAAGTGGCTAGCCAACACAAGGCGTGGTGGTCGCTCACAACTTTGAAGGGCCTGCCGTAGAGGTATGGGCAAAATTTCGACGTAGCCCAGATGATGGCGAGGCACTCCTTTTCTGTTGTGGAATAATTTGCTTCTGCTTTGGATAGCGATCGGCTGGCGTAACTAATAACCCTTTCAAGTCCGTCAGCCCTCTGCACAAGAACGGCGCCAAGACCTACGCTGCTTGCGTCAGTATGTATTTCTGTCTCGGTGAATTCGTCGAAATGGGCAAGTAACGGAGGCGTCTGGAGGCGATGTTTAAGCTCCTGGAAAGCGTGTTCCTGTGGTGTTTCCCACTTGAACTCCACGTCGGCCTTGGTAAGGTTAGTGAGAGGATCGGCGATGCGGGCGAAGTTTTTCACGAACCGCCTATAATAGGCGCACAGGCCTAGAAATCGGCGCACGGCTTTCTTGTCAGTGGGCGGCGGGAATTCGGCGATGGCGGCTGTTTTCCGTGGATCAGGACGAACTCACGACTTGCTGATAACGTGCCCCAGAAACAAGAGCTCTTCATACGCAAATCTGCACTTTTCTGGCTTCAGTGTGAGTCCGGAAGTCTTGATGGCTTGAAGTACAGCTTCAAGGCGCCGAAGATGCTCGTCGAAACTCGAGGAAAACATGACGACGTCGTCCAAGTACACAAGGCAAGTCTGCCACTTCAATCCTGCCAGTACTGTATCCATAACGCGTTGAAAAGTTGCAGGTGCTGAGCAAAGACCGAAGGGCATCACCTTAAACTCGAAGAGACCGTCCGGTGTTATAAACGCCGTCTTCTCTCGGTCTCTTTCGTCGACTTCGATTTGCCAATAGCCAGTCTTGAGGTCTATTGACGAAAAGTACTTGGCGTTATGGAGCCGATCAAGTGCGTCGTCTATTCGTGGGAGAGGATACACGTCCTTTCTTGTGATTTTGTTCAGGCGGCGATAATCGACGCAGAAACGTAGGGTCCCATCCTTTTTCTTCACTAACACCACGGGGGATGCCCATGGGCTCTTGGACGGCTGGATAATATCATCCCGCAGCATTTCATCAACTTGTCTCTTGATGGCCTCACGTTCTCGCGTCGAAACCCTGTACGGACTCTGACGGAGTGGTCTGGCATTTTCTTCGGTTATGATGCAATGTTTCGTGATTGGGGTCTGCCGAATTTTCGATGACGACGAAAAGCAATCTTCGTATTGCAGGAGCAGGGCCTTGAGCTGTTCTTGCTTATCGTTCGGAAGTGTGGGATTGACGTCGAAAGCTATCGGAGGGGCTTGGTTCCTCTGAGCAGGTTCCGCAGAATCGGCGAGGGCGAAAGCACTGGTGGCTTCGACAGTTTCTTCGATGTATGCGACCGTTGTTCCTTTGTTCACATGTTTGTACTCATTGCTGAAATTTGTGAGCATAACCGTTGCTTTGCCTCCCCGCAACTCTGCAATTCCTCTTGCGACGCAAATATTTCGGGTGACCAACAGATGCTGACTGCCTTCAACGACGCCTTCGAAGTCAGGTGATTCAGGAGCGCCGACTGAAATAATGATGCTTGAGCGAGGCGGAATGGTGACTTGTTCTTCCAGCACAATCAAGGCATGGTTTCCAGACGGCGTGCGCGGCAGTAGTGCTTCTTCTGTGGATAACGTTATTGACTTTGTTTTTAGGTTGATGACAGCACCATGGAGGCATAAGAAGTCCATGCCAAGATGACATCTCTCGAGCAACGCTGTAGGACTACGAAGTCTGTAGGATAAATACGGCCGTTAATGGTGACTCTCGCTGTGCAGATTCCTGCAGGCGTTACGAGATGACCTCCGGCTGTGCGGATTTTAGGGCCTTTCCAAGCTGTCCTAACTTTCTTTAACTTCGCGGCGAACGACCCACTGATGACAGAATAGTCGGCTCCAGTATCGACGAGAGCGGTCACACTGTGGCCGTCGATAAGAACGTCGAGGTCGCTAATTCGCCGTCTCGCATTACAGTTAGGGCGTGGCGTCGGGTCACGGCTGCGTCGGCTTGTTCCGCTGCTTCCATGTTGCGTCGTCAGGCCACCTTCGGTAAGTGAGCTTTCGCCGTCAGGGCTTTGCCTGTTTGGCGTTGTGTTCGGAAAGCTCCGTCGCGGCGTCGGCGTCGTCGGAGGATCTTCGGTAGTTCGTCGCACAGCAACCGCACCTCCACCGGTTGCTGCCCTTAGTTTCCCGGATACGGGCTAGGAGACCGGCCCCGCGTTGGGCCAGAGTACTGTCGGTGGTGCGGTGACGTGCGGCGGCTGGGCGACGGCGAACGTGAAGGGCTTCGTGGTGTCCACCGAGTTCCTGTCAGGTAGTCGGCGATGTCACGTGGTCGTTCTCCTGGCTGTGGGCGCGGTGCATTGACGGCGAAGCCACGCAATCCCATCTGTCGGTACTGGCAACGGCGGTATGTGTGTCCGGCCTCGCCGCAGTGGTAGCAGAGCGGGCGATGGTCAGGGGTGCGCCAGACGTCAGTCTTCCTCGGTGCACTGCGCTGGGCCGCTGGCGAACGGTATGACGTCGGTGGCGGCGGTGGCGTCTGTCGACGGAAGTGCGATGGGGCGGCGTTTTGGCGTGGACGGGGAGGAGCGTTGTGGCGCAGTGCAGCGGCGTAGCTCATAGCTTCCGGCTCGGGCAGCGGTGCGTGGGGAATTTGAAGCGATTGCCGAACTTCTTCTCGCACAATGTCGGCGATCGAATCCACTTGAGGCTGCGCCGAAGGCAACCGCTTGTGCAGCTCTTCCCGCACGATCGCTCGGATCGTTTCACGCAGGTCTCCGGAGTTACTGGCTTGAGCAGCAGCGCAGTCTGCAGTCAGGCGACGATTATACTGTCTGGTGCGCATGTCCAGGGTCTTTTCAATAGTGGTCGCTTCGGCTACAAATTCTTGGACGGTTTTCGGTGGGTTTCTCATCAGCCCTGCGAAGAGTTCCTGTTTGACTTCTCGCATGAGGAAACGAACTTTTTTCTCCTCAGGCATGTCTGGGTCAGCGTGACGGAATAGTCGGGTCATTTCTTCTGTGAAAATGGCGACATTTTCATTTGGTAGCTGAACCCGGGTCTCTAATAAAGCAGCGGCCCTCTCTTTTCGAGCGACGCTCGCGAACGTTTGCAGGAATGCGCCGCAGAAAACATCCCACGTTCGGAGCGTGGACTCCCGATTTTCGAGCCAGGTCCTTGCGGTGTCTTCTAAATAGAAGAACACACGACGCAGCTTTTCGTCATGGTCCCAGTGGTTGAGGGCGGCCACATGGTCGTATGTCTCTAGCCAGGACTCCGGGTCTTCGAACGATGACCCATGGAAAATTGGTGGTTCCCTGGGTTGATGCATGACCATCGTGGGCTGAGACGCTGCGGTTGTCATTGTCGCTGCAGTCGCGGTCATGGCCTTGGTCTTCCGCGGCTTGTCGTGTAGAAGCCCGTACTCCGGTGGTAGCCCTTGCTGTCGGCGGCTTGTTCGCTGCTCCTGGTTGGCGTCGGTGTCTTCTCCGCGACGTGGGCTGGGTTCACGGCTTGACGGGGGCGTCCGGTACATGAACGAAGCAGCACCTCCACCAAATGTCACGGGGTCACGACGTGGCCGAAGACAGGAGACTTCTTGTTGGAATGTAACTGTTTATTTGGGCGAACCTGTGCCCGGTAAACAGAAAGTCCAATTACAGCAGCAGTCTCGCACAGATAGCAGTCTCAGACTGATAGCGGCGAACGGAGCGTCGGCCTTCGATCAACAACTGACAAGCGGCGAAGCGCGTCGGCATTTATACTCCTGCCGTCGAATGTTCTAGCGCTATCGCTGGCGGCGGCGTACGTTCCGGAACAATCTGTACCATTCGCACAGTGGGCGTGATCTTATCGAAATGATCTACTACAGTCCGGAACCCTCTCGAAAACTGCAGGCGCGGTTTGTGCTGAGAATCGTGTGGTGTTTTGGGACGATAACAAAAACTTGGGAAATGAAACGTGGCATTGCCCCCCTCTGAAAAAGGCATCGTCTCGATGCTTTAACTAAAGATGAAGGTACAATAATAATGCAAGAAAGTACAATGAATAAATTACGATACAACAATAATACAAAAAAACACTGTTTCAGTTTGTTAACGCGCATGAAACGGCTTGAGGCGTGCGACATGGACGACGTCAGGTCGCGATCGGCGTCGTTGAGAGTTCGTGATGCCGTCAGGGACAACCTCGTAATCAAGTGGGCCGAGACGTCGCACCACCCTGTACGGTCCGAAGTACCGTCGCAGAAGCTTTTCACTTAGTCCACGTCGGCGTATCGGCGTCCGCACCCAAACACGTTCACCGGGCTGGTATTCCACGAAGCGTCGTCGAAGGTTGTAACGGTGGCTGTCGGTCGTCTGTTGATTCTTGATACGGAGCCGCGCAAGCTGTTGGGCTTCTTCGGCGCGATGAAGGTACTCGCTCACATCGAGGTTTTCTTCGTCGGTGACGTTGGGTAACATGGCATCGAGCGTCGTTGCCGGGCTCCTTCCGTAGACCAATTTGTATGGAGATATCTGCGTCGTCTCCTGCACCGCCGTGTTGTATGCGAAGGTCACATACGGAAGAATGGCATCCCACGTCTTGTGTTCGACATCGACGTACATTGACAGCATGTCGGCGATCGTCTTGTTAAGCCGCTCGGTGAGGCCGTTGGTCTGTGGGCGGTACGCTGTCGTCCGGTGGTGGTTTGTTTGGCTGTATGCCAAGATCGCTTGAGTTAAGTCGGCAGTGAATGCCGTTCCTCTGTCGGTGATAACGACCTCCGGGGCGCCGTGACGTAGGACGATATTTTCGACGAAGAACTTAGCTACCTGGGATGCACTGCCTTTTGGCAGGGCTTTTGTCTCGGCGTAGCGGGTGAGGTAGTCGGTAGCTACCACGATCCACTTGTTTCCGAAAGCCGACGTCGGGAAAGGCCCCAGTAGGTCCATACCAATCTGCTGGAAAGGTCGGCAAGGTGGATCAATTGGCTGCAGAAGTCCCGCTGGCCTTGTCGGCGGTGTCTTGCGTCGCTGACAGTCCCGGCATGTCCTCACATAACGAGTGACGTCGGTTGTAAGACGTGGCCAGTAGTACCTTTCTTGTATCCTCGCGAGCATGCGAGAAACACCGAGGTGCCCTGCCGTTGGATCGTCGTGCAGGGCCTGCAGGAGTTCTGGTCGCAGAGCTGAAGGCACCACAAGGAGATACTTAGCCCGAAGCGGTGAAAAGTTTTTCTTTTGTAGAAGACCGTTTCGTAGAAAAAACGACGCAAGTGCGCGCTTGAATACCTTCGGGACTTCGGCGGTCCTGCCTTCGAGGTATTCTATTAGGGCCTTAAGTTCCGGGTCGGCCCGCTGTCGCTCAGCGAAGTCGTCGGTAGTTATCGTTCCCAAGAAGTAGTCGTCATCCGGGTCGTCGGGTAGCGGTTGGTCGACAGGCGCACGAGAAAGACAGTCGGCGTCGGAGTGTTTTTTGCCGGACTTGTAAATGACAGTAATGTCATATTCTTGAAGTCTCAGGCTCCATCGTGCGAGGCGACCTGAAGGGTCCTTCAAAGTGGCTAGCCAACACAAGGCGTGGTGGTCGCTCACAACTTTTAAGGGCCTGCCGTAGAGGTATGGGCAAAATTTCGACGTAGCCCAGATGATGGCGAGGCACTCCTTTTTTGTTGTGGAATAATTTGCTTCTGCTTTGGATAGCGATCGGCTGGCGTAACTAATAACCCTTTCAAGTCCGTCAGCCCTCTGCACAAGAACGGCGCCAAGACCTACGCTGCTTGCGTCAGTATGTATTTCTGTTTCGGTGAATTCGTCGAAATGGGCAAGTAACGGAGGCGTCTGGAGGCGATGTTTAAGCTCCTGGAAAGCGTGTTCCTGTGGCGTTTCCCACTTGAACTCCACGTCGGCCTTGGTAAGGTTAGTGAGAGGATCGGCGATGCGGGCGAAGTTTTTCACGAACCGCCTATAATAGGCGCACAGGCCTAGAAATCGGCGCACGGCTTTCTTGTCAGTGGGCGGCGGGAATTCGGTGATGGCGGCTGTTTTCCGTGGATCAGGACGAACTCCAGACTTGCTGATAACGTGCCCCAGAAACAAGAGCTCTTCATACGCAAATCTGCACTTTTCTGGCTTCAGTGTGAGTCCGGAAGTCTTGATGGCTTGAAGTACAGCTTCAAGGCGCCGAAGATGCTCGTCGAAACTCGAGGAAAACACGACGACGTCGTCCAAGTACACAAGGCAAGTCTGCCACTTCAATCCTGCCAGTACTGTATCCATAACGCGTTGAAAAGTTGCAGGTGCTGAGCAAAGGCCGAAGGGCATCACCTTAAACTCGAAGAGGCCGTCCGGTGTTATAAACGCCGTCTTCTCTCGGTCTTTTTCGTCGACTTCGATTTGCCAATAGCCAGTCTTGAGGTCCATTGACGAAAAGTACTTGGCGTTATGGAGCCGATCAAGTGCGTCGTCTATTCGTGGGAGAGGATACACGTCCTTTCTTGTGATTTTGTTCAGGTGGCGATAATCGACGCAGAAACGTAGGGTCCCATCCTTTTTCTTCACTAACACCACGGGGGATGCCCATGGGCTCTTGGACGGCTGGATAATATCATCCCGCAGCATTTCATCAACTTGTCTCTTGATGGCCTCACGTTCTCGCGTCGAAACCCTGTACGGACTCTGACGGAGTGGTCTGGCATTTTCTTCGGTTATGATGCAATGTTTCGTGATTGGGGTCTGCCGAATTTTCGATGACGACGAAAAGCAATCTTCGTATTGCAGGAGCAGGGCCTTGAGCTGTTCTTGCTTATCGTTCGGAAGTGTGGGATTGACGTCGAAAGCTATCGGAGGGGCTTGGTTCCTCTGAGCAGGTTCCGCAGAATCGGCGAGGGCGAAAGCACTGGTGGCTTCGACAGTTTCTTCGATGTATGCGACCGTTGTTCCTTTGTTCACATGTTTGTACTCATTGCTGAAATTTGTGAGCATAACCGTTGCTTTGCCTCCCCGCAACTCTGCAATTCCTCTTGCGACGCAAATATTTCGGGTGACCAACAGATGCTGACTGCCTTCAACGACGCCTTCGAAGTCAGGTGATTCAGGAGCGCCGACTGAAATAATGATGCTTGAGCGAGGCGGAATGGTGACTTGTTCTTCCAGCACAATCAAGGCATGGTTTCCAGACGGCGTGCGCGGCAGTAGTGCTTCTTCTGTGGATAACGTTATTGACTTTGTTTTTAGGTTGATGACAGCACCATGGAGGCATAAGAAGTCCATGCCAAGGATGACATCTCTCGAGCAACGCTGTAGGACTACGAAGTCTGTAGGATAAATACGGCCGTTAATGGTGACTCTCGCTGTGCAGATTCCTGCAGGCGTTACGAGATGACCTCCGGCTGTGCGGATTTTAGGGCCTTTCCAAGCTGTCCTAACTTTCTTTAACTTCGCGGCGAACGACCCACTGATGACAGAATAGTCGGCTCCAGTATCGACGAGAGCGGTCACACTGTGGCCGTCGATAAGAACGTCGAGGTCGCTAATTCGCCGTCTCGCATTAAAGTTAGGGCGTGGCGTCGGGTCACGGCTGCGTCGGCTTGTTCCGCTGCTTCCATGTTGCGTCGTCAGGCCACCTTCGGTAAGTGAGCTTTCGCCGTCAGGGCTTTGCCTGTTTGGCGTTGTGTTCGGAAAGCTCCGTCGCGGCGTCGGCGTCGTCGGAGGATCTTCGGTAGTTCGTCGCACAGCAACCGCACCTCCACCGGTTGCTGCCCTTAGTTTCCCGGATACGGGCTAGGAGACCGGCCCCGCGTTGGGCCAGAGTACTGTCGGTGGTGCGGTGACGTGCGGCGGCTGGGCGACGGCGAACGTGAAGGGCTTCGTGGTGTCCACCGAGTTCCTGTCAGGTAGTCGGCGATGTCACGTGGTCGTTCTCCTGGCTGTGGGCGCGGTGCATTGACGGCGAAGCCACGCAATCCCATCTGTCGGTACTGGCAACGGCGGTATGTGTGTCCGGCCTCGCCGCAGTGGTAGCAGAGCGGGCGATGGTCAGGGGTGCGCCAGACGTCAGTCTTCCTCGGTGCACTGCGCTGGGCCGCTGGCGAACGGTATGACGTCGGTGGCGGCGGTGGCGTCTGTCGACGGAAGTGCGATGGGGCGGCGTTTTGGCGTGGACGGGGAGGAGCGTTGTGGCGCAGTGCAGCGGCGTAGCTCATAGCTTCCGGCTCGGGCAGCGGTGCGTGGGGAATTTGAAGCGATTGCCGAACTTCTTCTCGCACAATGTCGGCGATCGAATCCACTTGAGGCTGCGCCGAAGGCAACCGCTTGTGCAGCTCTTCCCGCACGATCGCTCGGATCGTTTCACGCAGGTCTCCGGAGTTACTGGCTTGAGCAGCAGCGCAGTCTGCAGTCAGGCGACGATTATACTGTCTGGTGCGCATGTCCAGGGTCTTTTCAATAGTGGTCGCTTCGGCTACAAATTCTTGGACGGTTTTCGGTGGGTTTCTCATCAGCCCTGCGAAGAGTTCCTGTTTGACTTCTCGCATGAGAAAACGAACTTTTTTCTCCTCAGGCATGTCTGGGTCAGCGTGACGGAATAGTCGGGTCATTTCTTCTGTGAAAATGGCGACATTTTCATTTGGTAGCTGAACCCGGGTCTCTAATAAAGCAGCGGCCCTCTCTTTTCGAGCGACGCTCGCGAACGTTTGCAGGAATGCGCCGCAGAAAACATCCCACGTTCGGAGCGTGGACTCCCGATTTTCGAGCCAGGTCCTTGCGGTGTCTTCTAAATAGAAGAACACACGACGCAGCTTTTCGTCATGGTCCCAGTGGTTGAGGGCGGCCACATGGTCGTATGTCTCTAGCCAGGACTCCGGGTCTTCGAACGATGACCCATGGAAAATTGGTGGTTCCCTGGGTTGATGCATGACCATCGTGGGCTGGGACGCTGCGGTTGTCATTGTCGCTGCAGTCGCGGTCATGGCCTTGGTCTTCCGCGGCTTGTCGTGTAGAAGCCCGTACTCCGGTGGTAGCCCTTGCTGTCGGCGGCTTGTTCGCTGCTCCTGGTTGGCGTCGGTGTCTTCTCCGCGACGTGGGCTGGGTTCACGGCTTGACGGGGGCGTCCGGTACATGAACGAAGCAGCACCTCCACCAAATGTCACGGGGTCACGACGTGGCCGAAGACAGGAGACTTCTTGTTGGAATGTAACTGTTTATTTGGGCGAACCTGTGCCCGGTAAACAGAAAGTCCAATTACAGCAGCAGTCTCGCACAGATAGCAGTCTCAGACTGATAGCGGCGAACGGAGCGTCGGCCTTCGATCAACAACTGACAAGCGGCGAAGCGCGTCGGCATTTATACTCCCGCCGTCGAATGTTCTAGCGCTATCGCTGGCGGCGGCGTACGTTCCGGAACAATCTGTACCATTCGCACAGTGGGCGTGATCTTATCGAAATGATCTACTACAGTCCGGAACCCTCTCGAAAACTGCAGGCGCGGTTTGCACTGAGAATCGTGTGGTGTTTTGGGACGATAACAAAAACTTGGGAATCGGAACGTGGCAATATATATATATATATATATATATATATATATATATATATATATATATATATATATACGTTTATGGTAGAATTATCGTGTTGTTACAATACGCAAACACATCTAACGGGCATTAACTAAAAACTTTGTAATATATTTATTATTTGAGTCAGCAGTATTCACGGACTACTTAGTAAAGTAGCAAGTTTGTATAACCTTCATTTCACTACCTTGAATTACTAGGAAGTTAGCACTTCTGTGAAACGTAAACGGTTAGTATTTGGTTAGTGAATATGCACACATGTTTCTTCTAAGAATGCATGTTTGAATGAATAGTGAAGTTTTATATTGTTTAAGGTTAAATGCGGTAACGCTAAAAGGATGACAACGACTAACCACGTAGGGATTCGGAGAGGCGCTGCGTTGTTTAAGTGCAATCACCTGCTTTGACTGGCTACAGAAGCAGTGCTTTAAAAAGTCTATTTCGTCTCTCTGTGTACGGATAACCTTGTACAACTGTCTATCGCACACGGTTCACATAGTGCTCAGTTCAGCGTGTACGAATGTGTGTTGCACTAATAATAACGCAAGACATTCGCGGTATTCAAACTACGCGCGCATGTTCGTGCGATGCCCAAGAGACCAGTGGAACGATAATGAAACAAGAAAAGGTTATGACGGCACGCGCCTCTTCAACAGGAGATCGTGACGAAAAAGAAGTCGGGCACCTCTCGAGGTCTTCTTGAAGATTTTTTCCTTTCTCAAATCGCATGATAGGAAAGCTGCTAAATTTTTTCTTTACTTTTTGAGCACGAGTTAGCCTCAATAAATAGTTATTCCTAAACCACCTGGATTGTGCATAACGGTTCTCGTGGAGGTGCTGGGTATTGATCCCAAGCCCAGTTGGACTTTGAGGAAGCATCCCGGAACCACGACCACTCGAACCAACTGAGCTCACGAGAGTCCATCAGCGTCCCAGCCGTTGTCTACGTGGTGAGCCGCCGGTATATCCCCTGCCACCGAGGCCTAGAGTGTCTCCAGCTGTTTCTACTGAGAATACCAAAATGTTGTCTTCAACCGCTGCCACACACCTCGTTTCGTGTCCAGTCGCTGCCCCGCAAGCTGTTGGCGATGAGCCACGTGCACCCGACACTTTCATGGCGATCCTCACGAAGACGCCGAGGATTCGCTGTAGGGTTAGAGTGCGTCGCCAACTGCAACAGATGAACTGAAGAACGCAAGCTCCACCACGTAGATTTCGCTTTGCAGGACAGCGCACAGGTGGTTCGATAACCACGACGGTGTCATTTGGTCGTAAGGTGACTTCTGACGGCAGCTACTGGCCATGTACACGAGCACAAACCACAGGAAGAGAGCTCAACCTACCTTGCCAGCATGAAACCAGCGCAATAATGAAAGCGTTGCAATGTATGTCGAAGAAATGTGCCCCTTATTTTGCTGGCCTGATCAAAGTATGAGTGAGGAGAAGAAACATCGGACCTCATGCGTGGGGTGAGACAGGAGATTTTTGCTGGTTTGCTCCGATTCCCCCCGCGGGATGTCGCCGAATTGGGCATCGAGGCGACAGTGGTCGAAAATCCTCTGCAACAGCGAGCGACGCACTCCATTGGGGATGTCATCATCGCATCTTAGACGTGGTGTCAGGAGTCTTTGGGAATGGCACGGACGTGTTACAAGAGTTCATTTAATCTGTGGTTCGAGAAGAGCTCCACAAGCTCAACGGCAACTCCTCAACGATCTCGTGGTCAGCGGAAGGTGTTCAAGAAAAAGTGAGGCAGGTAGTCCGTGAGCAGCAGCCAGAAGCACAGCCGGTTCAAGCGTCGGTTCTGAAACAGCTCGCAGTCTCGTACGCCGAGGAACTAAGAGGCGCCGCTGTACCTCCTTTGGTCGCCCCTTAGCCCTATTTTGCAGCAGCAACCACCCATTTGCGGAAACCTTGATTCCCGCCATCCCCACCCGAGATTAAGATCCAAAAAGCTGATGTATGGCACAATCCTGATCGAACCCCACTTCGTTATCACTGTGGTGAAGCTGTTCATTATTACTGGATGTGCCAATATCGCCAACCTGGACTTCGGGGAATCGCCATAAGTGCTGCTTGTCCAAAGATTGGGGAAGGACCTTTTAAAATCGAGCAGTGCTTATCAACGCGTGAACGTAGACGCTCCTCGTAGCACCAGTTTTAGTCGAGAGCGCCAGTGAGCTATCCGTCACCGTGTCCGCGCCCATATCTCAACTCTCCAAGGCGAGTTCCACAAAACCCGCTTCTAGAAAAGTAGAATCGGCGAACTGTGGAGGTAAGGCCGCTGCAGACGCAAGGAAACAACCTCCAGTGCAGATTTCGAAATCTGATAATGGACACGCACGGAAACGCTAATGTCACATCTAATTTCTCGGTACGTATAGACAGATACAAAAAATGCTTTGGTAGAATCAGGCGCACGCTATCCGTGATGAGCAGGGGACTTGCCAGGACGCTCAAAAGGTGCTGACCCCTTGGATAGTACCGCTAGTGTGAACCGCCGGGGGACAGCTTCCGACCCCGCAGCCATGTGTACCTCTAGAGTTGGAATACGCGGCTTCACCTGCGTCACCAGTTTGATTGTTCTATCAGAGTGTTCAAGAGATGTATATATTGGATTGGAGTTTTTGCTGGTCAATGGAGCGGCGATAAGTTTGCAGGAAACGTGCATTTTGTTTTTCACGAAACAAGCAATCGCGACGTTAGAGAATGAAAGACCATTCGATGCGCTCCAGATTGCAGCCAACAATGCAATAGTACCACCACAATTTATCATTATTGTCACCGTAAGAAGGATGATACACAACACTGGAATGGAAGAAAGAAATACTGGGCTATTACTCGGGAGAGGGATACGCGCAGCAGGAGCTGTTGTATGGCTGCGCGATGGGTGCGCTAATGTTTTTCTGACAAATTTTCGAAATGAGTTGCAACATCTTGCGAAGGGAACTGTTGTTGGTCACCTGCACGATTACGTTCTGATTACGGGCTTGAATTCTTCCGAGGCGCTTCACTACAACCTGACGACATAGATTTCATACTCGCATCTATCCACAACATTGACGCAGCTCTATCACCGAACCAGAAAAAAAAATCGAAAGCCTTATACGAGAGTACACCTCGTGTTTTTCCACGTCATCGAAAGTCCAAAGAGCATTCATCGCCAAACACCCCATCATAATCGATGAGTCTGTTAGACCTATTTGCCAGCACCAACCCGTACTAAGTGTCACCAGAATAGAGATAAGTGATCGGATTCCAAGTTGAAGAAATGCGTAGAGATGACGCAACTCAACTATTAGCCAGCTCATGAACTCAACTGTAGTGCTGGTAAAGAAAAAAAAACCAGGCTTTGCACTTCTTCGTTGGCTACCAAAAATTGAACATCGTCACAAAATCAGATGTCTATCCATTTCCAAGGATCGATGACACATTTGACAGACTACGAGACGCGAAATACTTTTCCTCTCTAGATATCAAAAGCCGATAGTAACAGATATAGGTGGACAAACGCGATCAAGAGAAAACAGCTTTTGTCACCCGATGGTTTGTGTGAGTTCAAGGTACTTTCATTTGGCCTGCTTGCCCCACCCGCCATTATTCAGCGAATGATGAATACTACGCTGTCCGGGTTCAAATGGCAGTTTTGCTTTGTTTACCTCAATGAAGTCATGATCTTTTCGGCCACCTTCGATCAGCATGTGGAACAACGACGGACTTTGCTCGAAGCAATTAGTTCAGGAGGGCTGAAAATAAAATCCTAAAAATGACATTTTGGTTTTCGTGAACTCCATTGCTTTGGTCATGTGGTTAGCTTTGAAGGCAATTGACCTGACCTCGCAGAGAAGCAGCTGTGTGAAGGTTTCCTAGACCGATGAATAAATAGGCTGCGAGACGTCTTTTAAGACGTTGAGCCTATTACAGACGATTTTTGAAAGATTTTCTTAAGATTGCGGAACAACTAACCCGGCTGACGAAAGAAGACAAGCCTTTCACCTGGACAAGTGAGGAAGAAGGCGCGTTTAATGAGCTATGACGGTGACTCAAAGGGCACTCTGTCCTTCTGTCCTTACACACTTCGATGAAGCCGAAACACATATCCACACGGATGCAAGCAGTTTGGGACTTGGCGCCATCTTCGTGCCGCTGCGAAACGGAGAGGAACGAGTGGTCGCATATGCTAGTCGCACTCTTTCGAGAGCTGAATTGAATTACTCGTCGACGGAAAAGAGTGTCTGGCGGTAATAAGGGCCATACAAAAATTGCGACTGTACTTACACAGTAAACCGTTTCGAGGAGTGAGCGACCATCCTTCACTGTCTGATTCGCAGGCCTAAATGGCTCTTCTGGAAGACTTGCTAGATGAAGCCTTAGGTTGCAAGAATACGACAGAACAGTCGTTTACAAGTCGGGTTGCAAGCACAGCGATTCTGACTGCCTGTCACGCGCACCAGTCGAATCTGCACATGTGGAAGACGGAGACAACTTTTCGTTTCTTGCAGCCGTCAGCACAGCAGACATGACTGAATATCAACGATCTGGCGTGGTGTTGCTTCAGCTGATCAAGCACCTGGAAGGGCAAAGCTTGCGTGTTCCTCGAGTTTTTGTCTTGGGATTGTCGTCTTACCTGGTGAGAAACAACGTTCTATACAAGAGAAATTTCGAGCACAGCAGGTAGATATTTCTACTCTTCGTTTCTTAGGCCTAGCGAGCCGTAATCCTGGAAACCTGCCACGATGACCCAGCAGCAGGACACCTTAGAGTGAGTAGAACATTAGCTCGCATTCGTACCAAGTACTACAGGCAAAAGTTACTGGATGTTGTGCAGCCTTATGTGAGGACATGTCGAGATTGCCAGTGACCCAAAACGCCTCCAGTGAAACCTGCAGGATTCCTCCAACCGATAGAACCCCCTGAATATCCGTTTCAACAAGTAGGAGCGGATCTACTTGGTTCATTTCCTACATCATCATTAACCGAATGATGGATAGTAGTGGCGACAAAATATTTAACTCGGTATGCCGAGACACCCTCTTTCACAAGGAGCACATCCATAGAAGGAGCTGAGTTCTTTGTCACTAACGCTGAACTGCGGCATCTTTACTGAAGCGATCCGTTTATGGGGATCTGCACATACGTAATTAATGGATTACGGAAAGCCACAAGATGCGAAGGCCGCATCTTACGGCAGGTCCTATTATGCGGAAATATTCGGAGATCCGCAGCTTAAGGGAAGCACCATATCGTGCGGAAAGATGAGAACATCCGCAGCTTACGGAAAACGTAATATCGTGCGAAAAAATGCGGACATTCCTAGTTTATGGAAAAAAAGCCATATCGTGCGAAAATATGCAGGATAAGACAGCTTACGGAAAGCAGCAAAATGCAAAAACCATGCAGCTCTCTGTCGCATTATGCGAAGATCAAATGGACATCCTAAATCTCTAGTAAATGAATATAAGAGGCTATTGGTCATTCACACTGTGTGTAGAGATGTACTTCATAAAAATATGGATGAATATTTCTATCTTACTGTTGTATGAAGGTGAAATATGTTTGGTATCTGAACACAGCCTTGCTGAGTAAACGAAGGCTTGAAAAAAAGAATTGTTTAAAAGAGAGAGAGAGATAAAGATACAAGGAAAAGCAGAGAGGTTAACCAGACGCACATCCGGTTTGCTACCCTGCACTGGGGAAGGGATAAAGGGGAGAAAAGAGGTTGCAGAAAGATGAGAAGGTACACACAATCACGAGCACACTCGGGAAGCACACACAGTTTACAGGCGGTTGCTCAGGTTTGTTGACTTAAGGTAAAGTAGCAGTGCTTTAGTTGCTTTCTGCGCAACTACGGCAGATGCCCAAGGTCCTAGTATCTTCTGCACACAAAATGGTCCGGGGTCAAGTCGATTCAAAACCATCCGTAGCTGGCATCGCTGTGTGTCGTAGCAAGCGCAGCTGCACAGGACGTGTTCGATGGTCTCTTAATCTCCGCAGTAGTCACATGTAGGAGTGCCTGCCATACCAATGCGAAAGGAATACACCTTTGTAAATGCAACACCCAACCAAAGGTGGCATAACAGTTTCGCATCGGAGCGGGAAAGTTGTGATGGTAGCTTTAGCTTGAGCGAAGGATCCAGTTCATAAAATTGACACCTTTGGAAGCTGGTAGACGACCAGACCGTGCGTGTGAGATCTCGAGCCAGCAGGTAAAGTTGTCTTGCTGCATCATTCCTTGATAGAGGAATCGGGACTACACGGGTTTCTTCATGGGCTGAGCGGGCCGCATCATCGGCTAATTGATTTCCGGTAATACCGATATGTCCAGGCAGCCATTGATATATAATATCATGCCCTCGTGCTAGAGCTTCATGATGGCAATGTCTTATTTCTTGTACCAGTTGGTCATGGCTCCTCCTACGCATGGCAGACTGCAAACTCTGAAGCGCTGCCTTCGAATCACAGAATATGACCCATTTTCCTGGACGTTCTTGAACGAGATATTGTAAAGCAGCCCTTATAGCAGCAAGCTCTGATGCCGTAGATGTAGTCATATGCGACAACTTAAACTTCATTGTCAATTCTGCAGCCGGAATTACAGCGGCACCTGATGAGCTGCTGGATGAGACGGACCCATCAGTGTATATCTGCGTTCGGTCTAAGTACAACTCATGTAATAATAGCAGTGTTGCTTGCTTCAATGCTACTCTGGAGTGAGTGCTTTTCTTTTTGATTCCCGGAATTTCTAGACGTTCTCGCGGCTGGTCGAGGCACCACAAAGGACATGCCGTTCTCGCAGCTGGCGTATATCCTGATGGAATGCTGTTTACGTGCTTGGCTATGACGTCTGAAAACGTAGCACGTGGTCTTCCGGAAAGTAGAAGGGCCAAGTGGTGGTCGGGGACACGGCTAGCATGTCGAATGTACGCTCTGAGGCAATCCACAACTATATATGTCCTGACCGGATGGTCCTTGGCAAGCATGATTGTGGCATAAGTAGAAGCGCATCGGGGCAGTCCTAGGCATATACGCAGTGCCTGACCCTGCAAACTCTCCAATGAATGAGTATTCGATTTGCAAGTGTTAGTCAGTACCGGCAAGCTGTAGCGCAATAGACCCAGAAATAGGGCCCTGTACAGCTGTAGCATGGAGGCCACAGAAGTTCCACATGCTTTACCGCACAAGAATTTCATGATATGCACAATAGATAGCAGTCTCTTCTTCAAGTACGCACAATGTGGGCTCCACGAAAGACTTCCGTAGATTATTATGCGCAGGAAACGATGCGTCCGTGCATATTTGACACTCTGCCCATTGATGTAAACAGAGTATGGCGTCATTGGTTTGCGTGTGAACGCCATCAGCGCGCACTTCACAGTTGATATATTTAGGCCTTGTTTCTGAAGGTAGGCTGTTGTGAGGGTTGCTGACCGCTGTATTCGTGCACGCACCTGAGGGCGAGTAACTGCAGCACTCCAGAGGCAAAAATTATCGGCGTATATAGATAGGCACACCGACTTTGGCAGAACCTTCACCAGACCAATGAGGGCCAAATTGAACAATGTGGGGCTTAAAACACCTCCCTGAGGTACTCCGCAGTAGGTGTAATGCTGGGCAGTTGTACCCTCATATGTTTGTACAAAGAAACCCCTGCCAGTTATATAATCTTTTATCCATTGTAACATTTGTCCACCAATGCCCATTGCTGCGAGAGAAGTGAGGATGGCATCGTGAGCTACATTATCATATGCACCCTTCACGTCAAGAAAGAGTGCCACTGATATGCGCTTGCGACTTTTTTCTTGTTGAACAAATGTCGATAAATCAAGGACACAGTCAATGGAGGAGCGGCCCCGACGAAAGCCTGCCATGCAAGAAGGGTATTTGGTGTATCGTTCCAAGTACCACTCGAGACGAAATAGAACCATTCTTTCCATCACTTTTCCAAGGCAGCTTGCGAGGGCAATAGGGCGATACGCTGTCAAGTCCAATGGTGATTTTCCCGATTTCAAAAGTGGTATTAATCGACTAATTTTCCATTCTCGGGGAACACTGTCGCTGAGCCAGGAGTTGTTGAAGCATGTTAAAAGTTCTTTTCTAGCTTTTTGTCCAAGGTGTTCCAACGCACTATAAGTAATACCATCAGGACCTGGCGATGACATGCACTTAGAAGCGACTAACGCACCTTCCAGTTCTTCCATGGTGAACGGAATGTCCATTTCTGGTAATCGCGTCTCAGGAACAATCACGGCGTCGATGCTCTCGTTCATAATATTCCCGGCAACTCTCGTGCAAAATTCTTCAGCCACATCGAGTTCTGTTTTTCCATGATGGAGTGCCAAAGCTTTAAAAGGGTGCCGTTGTTGTGGAGAGGAGCGAAGACCACGAACTGTTCTCCAGATATATGACAGCGGTTTATGACGGTCTAGAGATTCGCAAAATGCTTTCCAGCGTTCGCTCTCCAGTTTGTAAATGCGTCGTTGAATCTTTTTCTGGAGGCGCCTTGCTTCCCTCAGATCGTAAATTGATCTTGTGCGTCTGTATCGTCGTTCAGCACGCCTTCGTATAGCTCGTAATTTTTCCAGTTCGATGTCAAACTGTGTTACTTTAGACGAAAATGGTAATTTACATTTGGACGCTTGCATAGCTTCCACTATGGTATTTTCCAGGCTGCAGGCGAGGCCTTCTTGGCAAGCGTTCTCAACACGCGATGTAAACATCGCCCAGTCAGTGCCAATTGCAACACCGGAAGAGAAATTTTTTATGATACCATCGATCGTCACGTAGGTGGGTATGTGATCACTCCCATGAGTCTCAATATAGCAAAACCACTTAACTTTGTGAGAGAAGCACCGTGACACCAATGTCAGGTCAAGGCAACTGCCATACGTGAGACCTCGCAGATATGTGGGGGTACCATCGTTCATGATGGAAAGGTCGTAATCGGAAGCGAATGTAACAATGTTCCGGCCCGTGGCATTTATCCTAGTGCTCCCCCAAAGCATGTGATGGGCGTTGAAGTCACCGGTGATGATCCAAGGCCCATCGGTTCTCATTAGGATGTCTTTTAATCTGTCGCAGTCAAATCGCGATGACGGAGATATATATCCACCAATAAGCGTGAACGAAACTGCCTTCTTCTTCACACGAAGACACACGTACTGATTGTCGTCATTTGAACTTATTGGGTGCGAAAGATAAGTCAAGTCTGTGCGAATGTAAACAATTACTTTGCTTCGTTCTTCGCAAGTGGCTGAACAATAATACTCGTTGTTGGGCTAGTTGGTGCATTGCTTCAGATGAAAAACTTCCGGCCAATAAAATAACGCACACAGGAAACGAAGAAGGAGACAGGAAAGAGGCCAGACTACCAACTGTTTATTCACATATGCGTGGCTCAAGTATATATACTCATACGGTCACATGGTGAAGCTAAGTGCTCTTTAAAAAATAACCAAAAATTGCCCAAAGTAATAAACTGACTCATAATCATTCAAAGCTTTCTTCGCTCTACTAATCGCTACAGATTACAAACAAGATTCTAGGAACGTGTTTTCCTTCCTGCGCAGTGTCACGGAGCTATCGCTGCAGCATGCTTCACCACTCTTTGCAATATGAAAAGCTTCCAAAATTTCCCGTGCCAATTTTTCATGGCTTTTGCCTAAAATCTTGATTTCGTTCAGCAGTGGCTTACAATTGCACTGTTTACAATGAAGGGCTAGATTGGAGCCTGTGCCTTTCTCAAGTGATTTGAAATGTTCCCAGGCCCTAAAATTCACACAACGCCCTGTTTGGCCTATGTATAACATCCCGCACGTCAATGGAATTGCATACACCACGCCAACAACACACTTCACAAAAACCTTCCCATGCTTCGCCTCACACTGAAACTTCTTCTTTTTCCCGATGCGTGCACACAAACCACCCAATTTCCTTGGTGCGGAAAATACCACGGACACTCCAAACCTGAACGCCACTTTTTTCAAGCCATGCGCTACACGGTGCGTATAGGGCAACACCTGTGGTATCCTCTGCTCTGGACCTGTCTGTTGGCTGAACAAAAAGCTTCATAACCGGACAATCTATAAGGCGTTGATACGTTTGGTTCACATATGATAAGTATAGGGAATTGATTGGCCCGAACAAATTGGCGAACGTCCGAGATACGGGACTTCATGCCTCTGGCATTCCACTGAAAAATCGACGCACTTTTTAACTTCAGTGCGGAAGTGGAGATTTTGTTGAGCCATTGTGCTTATACGAAGTTAGCAAGAACTGGATTCAGTGCATCCAGTATTTGCAGTGCACTCTTAGCAGACGGAGATTGTATGCTGCTCAGTAGCGTGCGAATCGTGGCAATTAATGATTGCACAATTGCAGCCACTTGCCTGTCTTGGTTGGAAAGATCTCGAACCGGGAGCGCGGACTGGCCGTCATGAAGCTCCTTCGGTTCGCTTGATGCTGCTTCCCTTTGAAGTGCAGGCCACTCTGTCGCAGTTAGGGTATGCTAACTGGCTTTGTCCTTTACAGCCTTTCCTACGGCATATGGTCTGGGAGGCAAAGGAGGTGGTACTGATGAGGGATCACGCAAACGTGTCGAGGAGGTAGCGGGCGTCCTCGAAGACCGACGTCGACGCGAACGACGCCTTCTGACTTTAGCTGCGGCTTCTCGATGAGATGAGTGATCGCGCACCATCTCCTTCAAGATGGCAATTTCCTTCTGAATCCACGGGCAGTCCTTCGATGTGGCTTCATGGGATCCATTGCAATTAGAGCATTTCTTGACAGTTGCGACGCACTTATCCGCTTCATGGTGCTCGGCGCAGCGGTAGCATACCACCGAATTCTCGCAGACGCTGCTCACATGTCCAAGTTTCATGCATTTACGGCACTGGAGAGGCTTTGGAATGAAAGGCCGCACAGCATGTCTGAAGTACCCCTTCTTCACATGAGAGGGGAGTGATGTGCTCTTAAACGCAATCTTCACACAGCGAGACTTGCCTAGCCGGGTGACATCAACAATTGGAGTATCAGTTGTTGACTTGACAAGAAGTTGTAAGTCCTTATTGGAAATAGCGACATCAATGTCGTAGATCACGCCGGTTACTACATCAAATCCCAAGGGAACATGAGAGCACACCTGGTTGCCGTCCAAGTCAGTTACACTGCGCAGAATGCCCAACGCACTTGCGTGCAAAACGTCCACAGCCAGTATATTCTTTCTTGCGTTCACTCTTATGTCCGTGATCTCATTTGGCACGAGCGTTTCCAGAGACCTCGACACAGACTGTCTGTTAAGGCGTTTCATGCTGACGGTAGGAAGTGCAAGCAGAAACAGGATGGTATAAGTGTTCGATTTTGGCGCTTCACACACAGTTTGAATTGTTGAGGATGAGGATGTCCTCATGTTCCTTCTCTTCACCTTGCGGCTCAACACAGGTTGGAAACCGTCATCTGAGAAGTCCTCACTGCTGAGATAGTAAGCATGAGTATCTTCACTGTCGCTGTCGCTCGCTTGTCCCATCCGCTTCCTGGAGGCGGTCGCCGCTGACGCCGCTGGTGCCGGCAGGCACCCGGGGTGGTGTACTTCCATCCCCTCCAAGGGAGCAGCGGAAACTGATCAACAGACTTAAATTACAACTGAAATACGCCGGAGTTAGCAGAAGCAGCTCTTATTCAAAACGCACTTCTTCGTCTTCAAATCAATTGTTTAAAAGGCTACTGAATTGATATGCTGAACGCCATAATGAAGCTGCTTTCATACTGCAACGAAATATAGCAGGTTTTAGGTATTCAGAAAAAGGAGAGCTAAATCTATCTGCTTAGGATGGCATAATAAATATAGCTTTTGTTAGAAATAAATCAAATTTGTCCTTGCACAAGAAAAGTGTTTACATACGCTTCACTAACAGCCTTGCTGCAAGGAATACATTTTTTTGTGTGTTATAGCTGTGATATCAATTTGCATGCATAATTCAATGTTGATAGTTCAAATAAGGTGACATTGCACCACCACTTCACGAGTGATACCTCCTCCACAAAAAGATGGTGCAAAATACTGGACATCAACAATTGAAAAATGAACACTTTAATAAACACAATCTTCTTGCTGCAATGGTTGCTGCTGCGATGTCACCTGTAGTCCATCACAGCCAAATAGAAGTGGGAACTCTGCTCCGGCTGGTTTGTCTGAACAAGCAGGGGGAACCCAGCCTGCCTCTTATACGCTCAATTCTTTAGCACTTTCAGCAAGTCTGCAAAATGCCGGTACATGCTCTGGCGACGCTTGGTGTCTGGCAGCTTGCTGGCATGCACCTTCAGGTGTTCCTCATATGCATCTGAACACATATGTCATAAAAAAATATGACTTCAGAAGCACATTTGAACAGCTTAGTAATGCAGAAATATAAAACATACAGAATGCCAATGAAAAAGAAATGCTGATATTGTTTTTTGTATATATGTCAATAACTAAGGACACGTGCATAGATGAGCTTCACTGCATGCAAGAACATGGAAATAACGTGCTTATCTCGTGAAAAATAACTAGGTGTCTCTCAGTAATTGAACGGGATGATAAATCTAGTGAAATGACATTACGTAAAATATTGAATAAATATTTCTTGAATACTAACTAAAACTAAACTATTGCCGGTAAATGCCCACAGCCAAGATGTAAAGTGAAGTTACTTCACTAAAACTTTCGTTTGTCTGCAATATTACCATCTTGAACATCTTTAGAGCTATGAAGCTGAGAGATAAGAGCACATGTAGAGGGATCATGCATCTGCCATTAGAAATCTGTGCCACTCAGACTGCAAAGCCCACCAAACAGAATACGCATGAGCGAACAGCAAGTTTTAAAATAATAGAATCGTGTTATAAAAAATTGAACACTTCTTTGCCCTGTGGAGCATTCTCAGAAAAAACATGACATTATTATAACAAACAAGGTTTTTTATTCGCATATTTAAGCCTAATGAAAAGTAATTTGCAATTGAGCTAAATGAATATGGTAACACAGGTGATTTCCCTTACACAAAATTAATTTTACTATGCGAACTCCAGCATCAGAAAATCAAAATCATCGCGATGTTTGAGACTTGAAAAACCAAAGAGTACTTGCGTTCATCATTATACATATATATATATATATATATATATATATATATTGACTTACTTATATATATTGACTTACTCTGACGAAGGCCGTGCCACGGCCGAAACGTTAGTAAATACGATTTCCTTTTCAAATGTGCTATCTGCAAGTTCATTCAATATAGAAAATACCCGGACCTGTCGTGCCTTCCCTTCAAGTTCTATATATATATATATATATATATATATATATATATATATATATATATATATATATATATATATATATCAACTGATAAATGGAATAGAGAAAAAACACGCGGCGTGCGCTCCCGTCTTGAAGGCGATAAGGTGTAGAACGCAAGGTGACGGATAGATGGCACCACCGTATTGTCTTTGCAAAGCGTTGGAAACACTTGTCTTTCCGAGTAAAGGTTGCATTATCAGTGCAGCGTGATAAATGGTACGCTCCTTAGAATTACTTATGCATGCCTTTCCAAGTATAAAGGCACACATACAGAAAATTGACGTGTTCTAATGGTCTCTCAGATATGCGCAATAATCACTATCAAATTGACAATCGCACAAGTGTGAACGCTAAAACTTGAGCAGTATTGGTGGGCGCTGCGGATGGGGTCCGCCGTTTAGGGTATCGTATGGTGTTTTTTGGGGTACCGTTAATAACGGACAAACAGACAAATGTACAGACAGACATACTAAAATTTTTGCGTCGAAGGTGCTCAAGAAAGACCATTGTCTTTAATGTTCAGTCATTTATCTACCAACTCCAAACACTCTCTGAAAGGGAAAACGTTTGGGCGTGTTATTTGTTGATCGTTTTTCATAAAACATAGTGCAAGTAGGCAGAAAAAGAGAGCATGGCGAGCGTTTTGCCTGTTCTCGCTCTCGTGCCATGCTTTTATTTGTGCTCTGTTTTATGAAGGCCCTAACACATTCTTGAAACTCTGTATCGAGGCTGATGACACCGTAGTGACAACAGTGATGAACTTTAGGCAAAGAAAGGTCATAAGAGGAGGTTTCATTATTATTTTTGCTCAAGATACTACCTCCACAGCAAATTAAGTGAATATAGAAATGGCAACACTTTATTGAATGTGGAAAATTTGAAGATGCTTGTTTATTTCAACTCGTTGGCAGCAACATTGTTTATTTATTTATCCCATTTAAATTAAATAGAACCATGATCAAAAGTCCTGAATGCTCTATAAGTGCCCTTTGATTTTGTCCTCAATGGCTGCCAAATCAAGTGTCTTATATGTTGAATGCCACAGTGATCAGAGTCAGTGATTTCTGCATTTTAGCACTCTTCCAAAACTGAAAGGTTGTACTGGCAAGGGCTGACTAGCTGGTGTCACAGTCCATGTATAGCAATTATTTAAAGGTGAATATATTCAACAGAGATCTGTCTGGCTGAATGAAAATCAATAAAAATAAAATAAAATTTGCAGCGACTTGTAGCCCAGTGTTTTTATAGTTGAAATTTCAAACCTATAAACTGACCCATCGTTTCAGGACCATTGGGTTCCTTCTTCAATGGTGACTTCTTGAAAGGTTCATAAGCGACAATGGACAATATCGAATGCCATGCTTTTGTTGGCTCGACATATTGTTTGTGTTATATTGGATTTAGCCATACCAGACTTCATCGCCAAATCTGAAGGCCAAGCCTTGCCAAGGAGCCTAGAAATACGTGCTTTTTGTTAGCAGATTCATTCAGACGCTAGGCATAATCGATCGTAACATGTTTCAGTCTTCGACTACATATACTGCTTCAAGGTTCAGTTAACTCCTCATGAAGTTTGTAAGTACCAGTTTGTTGCTTTTAGAACTATGGCAAAATCACAGATCAGTTCTCAGCGACCGATGAGATTTTCTACGTTGATATTTCACTGCTACCCAAATATTTTATGAAAGAAATTACTGAACAATATGTTAAAGGTTTCAAGTGGGGTGCATGGTTGGTACATTGCTTATTTCACTGCCTGTAATGATCGCATAACACTACAAAAATTACTATACTCTTACAAAGAATAGATAATACGTTTTGCTCGGGTACTTGTAATGCACTGGTTACCGTAGGCAAAGGCAACAGTTACGCATATTACAAAATAAAAGGCTTACTACTCAGGGCATCCAGCTTCCTAGGCGTCCGCGCTTGTTTTTCGATGCTTGGTGGCCCACCATCCTCCCTGTGAAAAAAAAAAACGGCGACATGGGGTGCCCGTGATGCTACTATTGTATAGGTTTTGGATCCCTCATAATGTGTTTGCTGCGTCCCTCACAAAAAGGTTTTCTGTGGGCTGAGCCATCTGGTAGCGCCACTTTTCTTGGGAGATGTTAAATTTATTTCTGAGGTTTTTCTGCATAAAAGAACAAATAATGACTAATGCAGATCATTCCTCGATAGTGAAAGTAATTATTGGCAAATGCTCTAAGGCATGTTCATAAGAGATTTGGTTTGCAAATCTTGAATTCTTAATTGCCAGACATTTTTGAAAAAGGAACATAAAGTTGGATGTAATTTCTATTAAAACCTGGAAATTCTTTGGTTCAAAACCTAGCCATAACATACACGCTGAGGGATAACGTAGAGTCATCATCACTAAGCACGAGGCACGTACCCAGACCACGTCAGAACAGAAGCAATCTTCAAACCTTGAGAATTTCCCTCATTCAATCATTGCAGGGTCACCCTGCACATGTGCATCTGAATAACAATTTGTCTTTTTATATAATTCTCCCAGCTGCTTCTGATTTCAGACGAATGCTTTTGTACGGCGTAAACACGCAGCATATGCAACGTAACCCATGCCAGTACACATCAGTACATGCAGTTCAATAGCTGAACACAGCTGCAGGTGACCGCGTTTTTCTGGCTTGCTTTTCTTCTAATTTTTTATATCATAGTTCGCCACGTACCATCGTTTTCCTTTGTTCATCAAACTGGATGTAAGTTCAGCTTTTTTATCCTCACCGTCTCTAGAGCTTTCACTATTCATGCACGACTTTCTGACAGGAACAATATACTATTCAATGCAATTTGCGTCCTCCAAGCTTTTGTCTTCACTTTGACTTGGATATTCATTTTGAAAGAAATTGTCCTGTATTTTTTCGTCATTGAACTCTTGAGCTCATAAATAAAAACCCTTTTGAGATTTTCAGGTGCTCCTAAAGTTATTTTGCTGAAAACAATAAAAAAAAACTCCATCATGTTTTTAACTGCAGCACATTTGGAAATACAAAGAAAAAATATAGCTTCCTAGTCACGAGGGCCAAAATGTGTATTTAGGCCTAAATTTCACACGAGGTTGTTAATATTCAATAATACCAAAATACTACAAACTAGTATTGTTAAGTAGACTACAAAAAAAAGAATAGAAGTAATTATTACTAGATATTGCACGTACAAGAGAACCATGAAAACACCCAGTACTCGTTGTCTTTGGTGGCTGTGCCACAGAACACCTACCCGTTTAGAGAACGGAAACTGTACCTTTGGGCTGTCGTATTAAAATAACATGCAAATACGTAGCGGCGGCGTACTGAACTGCGATACCACGAGGCGAGATGGCGCTGTAGTACTATCATTATAAATAAAAAGACGCATTGCTTTGCGGCAGATGGGGGGACTTGCGGCTGGTATGATTTTTTTTTGCTGCTAAACCACACTTCGTGTCTGTAATTATCGCCAGGTTACCTAGCTGGCTTCGACTGGTAAAAACAACGTCAATCAAGTAAGGTTTACACCGTTTATTTCGACTGTCCAAGCCGGTACAATCAACGTATACGGTCGAGTCCGAACAAAACAAGCCCCTCATACATATCGAAACCTTTCAACCCACGTGTAAGGACTCTTGAAAGCTAACAAGCATATGCATATAACTGAACATTGAGATCGCTGAATGAACGCCGCTCTCATTGTGTTGCGGCGCTTGAGTTTAATAGCGTGGCTTCAGGGCAAGGGTCTGATTCTGCCGTCAGATGCGGCGCTTGCCCTGTAGTGTTGATCTTGAAGTAAAGTGAATGCATGATGTGGAATCGGGAAGTAAACTTGCATATTGCCGATAAATAGCTCGAAAAGTGAGAGCAATGCAGTTTTGTTAAATTGGTTGAATAAGCAATTGCAGATGCATGCACTTCCGAATTTTTTTCGCTCTGCAATGCTACAATGAGTACTTCATAATTGTGCAGTGTCACGTCGTGTCGACAGGGTAGGCACTAGTTTTGATTCTCAGCCGTGAGCCCATATCATAGGTAATATGTATTCAGGTGATAGGCCTAGAAATATTTGAGGCTTGCTACATTTATTGTTAGAGTTAAGTTACACAGTTACTTCAGCTAGATATTTCGTCGCAGAAAATGAGCGGTCTGCTGCGTATACAGCGAACGTGAATGCTAAAGGAACAGAGTTATGAGGTGTGTGCTTACAGATCCAAAATGCCGAATTCTAGGAAAATAAACTTTACGCATACATTGTACAATTTTGTTGTTCGTACATATTTGTTGGTGCTCTCACAGTACACTATGTACTCAGCTCTGAGCACAATCTCTTTGTCGCATAGACGAATGATTGATAGATATGTGGGGTTTTACATCCCAAAACCAAAATATGATTATGAGCGATGCCGTAGTGGAGGGCTACGGAAATTTCGACCACCAGGAGTTCTTTAACGTGCACGCAAATCTGAGCACACGGGCCTACAACATTTCCGCCTCCATTGGAAATGCAGCCGCCGCAGCCGGGATTAGAACCCGCGACCTGCGGGTCAGCAGCCGAGTACCTTAGCCACTAGACCACCGCGGCGGGGCTTTGCATAGACTTATCGATAGAACTTGAGCACTCTTTTGCAAGCACTCCCGATATCGTTTGGTGGAGCATGATGTGAATCTGTCTGAATACTGGATCAATGAAGATAACATTTATTACACAATTGTTATTGTGTTTACTTTTTCAGTATACATGTGCTTGAACGCTGAAGTTGTTTTCTCTCTGGTACATTTAGGGATTAGGACTTAGGGATTAGGGATTAGGCACAACTACCATGCGATTGCCTAGACTTTTTTTTATGACGGTACTGCACAGAATTTCACTTTGTAGTGGTAGACACTATAGTTATGACAATTTATTTTAAACAAAAGCAGATGTGCTCAAAGAAATCTGAAACGTTTCTCTGCTATATGAAAAAAAAAACAATTCCACAGGCATTGAACACAGTCTTTCTCTTCACGACAGCATTCACGTTTTTGAGGAAGCTGTGCTGCAAGTGCTCATCACCTTTATGATTTATTATTTATGGAGTCCACTGAACATATGTGGAAAGCTAAAGCAATTGAGTGCAGCCTTATGAGCTTTGGCGCATCATTTTGTAAACTTGTATGAGCTAAAAACAGTTGATTAAGACAAAACTTTTCAGGGTGCTGTTCGTGAACTGTCACAAGGCACAACTAAATGACGGAAAGCCTGTTAATGCCCCTTACTGCGGGGTTGTTCATTTTGCAATTCATAATTTCTGACAATTCACATGCCAACTATGAAGTGATCGTGAGTCGTACAGTAGTGGGCGAATTTAGATTCACTCTGGCTTCCAGGAGTTCCAACAAATTACATTTTAGCCTCACGGGAGACAAGACTACTCGTCGAAACATTTGCTCTGACACCTTATGTTAACAGATTTTTTTTATTATTTCAAGCTTCCATCTTTTAAGGGTCAGTTTAGTTCACCTGCACCAATCCGAACTGGTTGACAGCTGTGCACGAGAATTTCAGAACTTGTGCAGCACGAGTTCAGCAGTGCGGCCTCACAAGTGAATGACAAGGTGAAATCCTTATTTTTGTTCGCTTACTTTAATGAAGTGCAAACATCTTTGAAAAACACGCCACATTTGTAGAGGTGGGTACAGTACCTACGTGTGATGCTTTGTTGTTTGTTAGGCTCAGCGCGCGGCTGCACCTAACCTGCGCCCTCAGAGCAGAAGGTACAGGAAAGTAATGAACCAGTTTTAGTGGAGTAACTTGCCTGCGCTTTTTGAAATGAATGGCACAATTTAGAAGGTGCCATTGCTGCGCCACTACAACAAATGGCGAGGTGCAGCACGTTGTAAAATGAATCTTGTGGTGCAGGCGAATTGTACAAACCCTTAAGCACACAAGCGTCTTAGCGTTGCACCCCCATCAAAATATGGCCACTGTGGCTGGGATCAAACAGTGTGTTGTTGAGTTCAGCAGTGCCACACAATCTAACTAATAGTGTTACAGTTTCAACATTATTGATGTGTAGATTCCATGCCACGGTAGACAGCCAATGCTTGCGGCCAATTCAAAGCTCCCTTTTACAATATGCGCGTTAAGACATTCAAAAATACCGCATTACATGTGTGAGGTTCGAGATAACCTGTTGTAGCGGACATTCAAATCTTTCAACGCACTTGCAGAGTGGACATTTGGGGTAGTCATCCTGTCGTTGCATAGCAGTCTGGAAAAAGAAGTAACATCACCAGATATCAATGAATGAAATCAATGCAGAATGAATGCATGAAATTTTCCAAAGTAAACAAATAAACAGCAGTATTTTATACATGTATGTAATGGTACTTCATGACACGTGTATCACTCAGGGCTGCTTCTTCACAAGGCATGTCACGTAGCATGTTCCTTGTCCATTGTGCACAGCTGCTTCCATGTCGGGGAGCCAGGAGGCTGTGGCAGGAAAAAAAGTATTTCTCATTTATGTGACGCTTTCTTTGTCATAATATAGCAAAACTAGACCCATAATTATGTGATGTTTCTCAAACGAGACTGCGGTAAACTACTAACTAGTAGGTTTTTGCACTAATACTTGGGCTAGCTACGAAGACACATGTGAGGTGACAGTGATTTAATTTATTTGCCTTCTTTGCAACGGCCTGGTTAGTGTTACCTGGTGATAGAATTTCAGAATTAACTATTGTGTCAGCGACTCGTTCCTACGTGAAGCCATGCCGCAAGTAACGCACGTTTTTTCGGTTACAGATTAAGACGTTAAACAGTTTTAGAATTTATTATTGCAATGCGCTGCCACCGTGTGAGCCTACAAAGTCATTGACAAAAACTACATATGTTGAAATGAACAAACAAGCACTGCAAACAACCGTCCTAAAAAAGTCGAAGTGCTTTCTACTCAGCGGCCCGGCTTGCAACGGGTGTTCATCCAATGAAAGCTTCAACGGTCGCTTCTTTCCCCAAAAGTCACTTGAATTCCCTTCGCGAAAGCATTTGAACAAGTCAAAATAAACAGAACGAGAAAGAGTGTGTCGGTCGACAGAGGCTCGAAATATTTACAGCAAAACGAAATAGTCCAACACACATCCGAACGTACCACGATCCATTACCTATCGTCGCAACTGTTGGCCACCGCAAACATTGAAATGAGGATAATGATGTCGATAGGCTGCTGCTGACCTCGATTCAGCTGGAGCAAAATCTATGAAAAAATTTGATGACGCAGCACTTGTTTAAGAAAAACTACTTGCTAGAAGAACAAGTTGTTTTTTATGCGTAGTGGTACGCAAAAATGTAGTATTTGATCATTTTAAAATTAAAACTTTGCCCTTACGAGGACACCTCCACAGCCCCGCCGCGGTGGTCTAGTGGCTAAGGTACTCGGCTGCTGACCCGCAGGTCGCGGGTTCGATTCCCGGCTGTGGCAGCTGCATTTCCGATGGAGGCGGAAATGTTGTAGGCCCGTGTACTCAGATTTGGGTGCACGGTAAAGAACCCCAGGTGGTCAAAATTTCCGGAGCCCTCCACTACGGCGTCTCTCATAATCAAATGGTGATTTTGGGACGTTAAGCCCCACAAATCAATCAATCAAGGACACCTCTACAAAAAAGTACAATAGCGCAAGTGGCGAGAGAGGTTAGTAGATCCACTGCGGGTGTGTAAAGCAGAAATGCGCCGTGGTTCACTTTTTCGCCCCCTACAGGTGAGCACTTGAACTTGAGAGTTTCCGGGCCTGGTTGCGCGTGATCTTCATTTTTACAATGAAAGCAGCAAACAACCGCAGTACCATTGTTACCTTCAACCAAGTGTAAGGGAAAGCTTGGACTTCCACGTTTGTGACAGCTAGGAGTCATAAGTGCCATGGTGAAATTTTGGGGAAGCAAAGATTGAAACGAAACTGCCACCAACGTTGCACCTGGGATACAAAGGAACAAATATGTTACTGTAAAACTCACGTATAGTCCCAAGTTATTTTCAAACTTCATAATGCAACATTTCTGCTCCGTACTATACACAGATCTTCAAAATTTCTTGCCATAATTCAGTTTTGAGTTTGACAGTCTGCAGTTCTATCATCATCACTGATCGTATGCAGCAGGTACCATTGCAATTATTTCACGATGTCCATAATTTTGCACCTTGAAAAAAAAGGAACTGTAAAAAGCACTATTCAACTGCTTTAAAAGCAATTTTTATGCCGAGTGGTTATTGGCACACATGAATCAGAAGCAACGGAGCACTGCTGGGATTCCCATCTACATTTGTGCTCGACGTGTATGGGTGTCACTGCCAAGAAGTGACTGCTGCGTAACTACTGCTGCGGCGTCATCATTACCCGGGAGAGTTTGCATGCTACGCTTATGATGCGCTCGCGGCCATTTTACTAGTTTCTTACGCACCTAACTCGGTATGCGCAACGCGAACGGACGGCAGTGGTAAATGACACATCCAAGCATGATAATTACGAGATGCGCGTCATGTAACATCACTGCATGCCACACTCATGATGCGCTCGTGGCCGTTTCGCCAGCTTCTCATATGCCAAATTTGGTATTACGTGACGTCTAGGGGTGACAAATGTAGTGACGGGCGCAAACACGATAATCCTGAGATGCGTGTCATCTGAGAACATGAATACATGCCACAGCCAAGGCACCAATATATTTCGACGAGACGCGGTGTGCGTGCTCACCGGCGTTTATTTTGTCGCGTCAAGCGGGCGTCGCCGCGCCGGGCGCGCGTCCTGCCACATTCTCGCAGGCGCGCGACGACGAATGCCCGTTTCAGCACGTCTGGCGTCCCTCCGTAAGGAAAAGAGGCAAACGCAGTGCTGTCTGTGTAACCAATTGGCGCATAATGCAGCACGTAGCATTTCGCGCAGGTTGCCATCGGGCCACACCGACGGACGCTGGTCGCACCATTCGCGCCTGGCGTCAGACTACAGAGTGCTCGCGTTTTGCTAACGTAGCATCGCTGTGCCCATGGAGCGTGCGTGTGCCTCAACGCTACATTGGAGTATATAGGGTCTTTCATGATGTGCTCGCGGCCGTTTCGCTAGCTCCACATATACCAAATTTGGTGTTACGTGACGTCAATGGATGACGAAATATATGACTGGTGCGCACATGATAATCCTGACAAGCGCGTCATGTAAGAACATGACAACATATCATACTCATAGCGTGCTCAAGGCCTTTTCGCTTGCTCCACATATACTAAATTTGGTATCACGTGACTTGAATAGATGACGAAGGTAAACGACACAGCCAAACATGATAATCATGACACGGAAGTCATGTATGGCATCATTTACCTCCACCTCATTGCGTAGTGCTGACTTAAAGAGACATATCAAGCTATCTCATTCGTCCTTCGCATATCATCGATTCCCACTGTACGTGAGATCTGCCTTTTTTTTCTTCGGGAGTCATCTTTCTTTTTCTTGTTTGTGGTTGTGGTGCGTTTCACTGTCTTATTCACAGCCACGTCTTGCATGAGTACTTTCGTTTACGACGGACACCTACTCGGCTCGCCGAGCAGCCTCGAGTATCGACGTGGACGTGCCTCAAAGCGAGGATGGGGACGCGGCAGTAGCCGGGGGTGAGCAGCAGCCGCCACTTGGCGGGACTGCCTGATCGTCACACGAACTCCCCGTGGTTCCACTCGGTCTCGAGAGCGACTTACCTTCCGGGCACATGCAGTCCGCGGCTCTACCAAAATTGGACTATCCAATGCCACTGGGAAATCGGTGATTGATTTTCTTGATGACCTTCCCGTTTTCTAGGCTGTTCAAGGCATTTCAGAGCTCTATTTGCGTGAGAAGTTTTTGCCCGTTGTCCTGACAGGCATCGCGGAACGCTGGCGACGTCTTCAGCGTTTCTACTCAAGTCCTGGAACCAGTTTCTCGCAGCCTTCCAGGCATGCTTCCTGCCAGTGGATTACGGCTACTGTGTTCAGTGTGGGCTGCGAGATTATGAGGGTCTGCGAGAGTAGGATTGGGCCATCTAAGAGCTATTCTGTCGGGCTGAACACACTGCGATACTGCCATATGTCATTCCCGTCGAGGAACTCCCGAAGGAACTCCCTCGAGGAACTTGCACGCTTTTTTCGGCTGATGCTGCGATGCTCTTTTGGGATCAGCACTATGCGCCGCTTCCACCAGGGGACGTTGCCCTTGAGCCAACCTTTGCTTAGATGGAGCCAAATGCGCGGACAACACTGTCACACTGTTCCCGGCCACGACCTTTTGTGGTGGGCCTGGACGAAGACATTGGCTCGCAATTGGTTCTACTAGTGGTCTCTCCGCGGCTGCCGGGATCCTGAACTTTCTCAGTTCGCCTGACCGACGATTCGCTGCCACCAAATCGGTCTGCTCATTCGCACCGGCAACGAAAACCTCTGAATGCTGGAGGTCCTTCTCGTGCTGCCTTAGGCAGCAAGCATCGAGAGTTATGGGATAACATAAACCAGGCTGGTTCTGTTACCATGTGGTCATCGTGTACACTACCTGATTGCGTGTCTTCTGCCGCGGTCGGCCCGGTGCGTTTCCTGCCAGAGAAACGGCCACGGCCTGCGGTGGTAATGAGCTCCCCCAAACTACTCAAAGACACACTTACCGAGCGTTAGCAAAACGAGCTCTTATCCGTTTGCCATGTCGGCTGGCTCTTGTCAAGCAACTTCCATCAACGTACACGCTTAGCGCACGGAAAGACCCATGCTCTCAGACACTGGTGGCAGTCTCATTTGTTATCACATTTTTGTCTGTGTTAGATATGCAACATCAAGGTTGTTCATGCAACACCCGCTTCAGAACTGCGAACGGAGTGTTAATAGCGGTGTGAGCTGCCGTGTGTCTCTAGCTCTCCTTTGCGAGCATGACCTGCAGGTAGCGTTTTATTTACTGCCCGGGATTAGTGGCCGTTATGGTACTTGAACACGACTTCATCGAGCATGAAAATGTTATTTTGCACTTAGCGAATGGCGGCTTCCGGATTACCTGCACATGGGTAATTGTAATCTTTTGTCCCAGAGTCGTTTTCCCCTCATGACGTGCTTACCTCAATCACGTCCCTCAGCAAAAATGCATTGCCATCTAAGATACTCAAAGCTGCCAACAAAAGTACATTTCAGGATATTCGGAAACGACGGCTCGTCCACGTACCGCAACCATTCACGGTCATGTCCACAGAGCAACCTGGCCGCATTCGAGTCTTGCGCCTTTGCATCGAGCAACTCACCACGCGCCCTTGGAGTTGCTATTCAAGGACCCTGAGCGTCCACAAGCGCGCACTACTTGATGTCGCGCTACAGGAGATGATCGACGCCGGGGTGGTGAGGCCGTCAGAAAGTGCTTGGGCATCTCCTCTCGTTCTAGAGTATCGCATAAGCTTCCGCGAGTATCGCATAAGCTTCGCTGGTGAGAAGGCTTAAATCAGAGTGCAGAACGCCGGCTTTCGAAAAGGATGGGCGGAAGGCTGCGTACGAGACAGAAGTGTCGGAGTTTGAAGCAACCGTGAAAAACTCAGGACATGTGTATTTCTGTTTTAGTTCTAGGAAGTACGCCTTAATGTGTTCAATCGGTGCATGCTTCGTAACCTCCATGAAAGACACGTCACAATCTATTGCTTGCCATTGCCACGGTGGCAGGCATACTGCGGAAGCCATCAAACAGTGTTCAAGTGGCACACCGGTTTCCTTCGCTAGGCCCCTCACACAAAGTGAGTAAGGCTGTCTCATAGAAGGCAATTTCTCAAACAAAGCAAGGCTTGACATGTCAATAATTGTGGAGTGTGATGGGTGATCCTTGTCTGCATTTACATTAGGATAATTTTTAAAGAATATAACATCTCTTTGGGTGGAGCGACCAATCGTTTGATTCCACGTACAGGCTTTCCACGGGGATAGTGCGAAAAGCACCCGTGGAGAGATGAATGACAAGGTATTGATCAGGGTAAAGCATTCAAAGGGCAGTAGGTGTCGCAGACTGATATGCTATTGCCACATAGTCTAGGCGGGTACTTACGAGGCTTTTATATAAATTCTTTAAACACATTTTGTCACTGCCCAACGTAGTGCGAGACAACACTTTTAGAACGTTCATAGCTTTTATGCACTTGCTTTTTGAAATATTTGATGTGTGATATGAAGGTTACATCGGTGTTCAAAAGTAGGCCTAAGAATATTTGTTCGGTATTAAAAGAAAGACGTTGACTATGCAGTTGAATAAAGGGTTCGAGATGAACGCCTCTCCTAATGGAGAACAAGACACACGTGCTTTTTTTTTACATTCAGACAGAACCAGTTTTCTTCAGCCCAATTGGAGACTTTGAGCAAACCAAGCTGAACCTGGCCCTCACACATGGCTATATTGCAGATTGCAAGATAAAGCCAAGCTGGACGTCATCGACATATGTACAATAAAACATATTGCGAGGGATGAACAAGCGCAAAGAATTCATTTTGATGAGAAAAAGCGTGCAACTAAGTACACCACTTTGCGGCATGCCTGTTTCTTGGACAAATTTTTGGGAAAGAACGCTGCCTACTCGAACTCGAAATGTCTGGTTTGACAGGTAACTTTCTATTATAGTGCGTATTCTGCTACGCACGCCAAGGTGGTGCAGGTCTCTCAGTATTCTAAAGCACCACGTTGTATCATATGCCCTTTCGATATCGAGGACCACAGATTGAAAGCTTTGCTTATGAACGAAACCGTTCGTGATCTGTGCCTTGATACGAACAAGGTGGTGGGTGGTATATCTACTCTCTCGAAACCCGCACAAAAAAGGATCAAGCAAATTGTTCGTTTCAAGGAAATTTATAAGTCGGCAGTTTATCATTTTTCGAGAAGGTTGCATAAGCAGCTTGTAAGCGCAATAGGCCTATAACTCGAAACTAATGAAGGGTCCTTGCCCTGTTTAAAAATGGGACAAACAATAGCCTCTTTCCAGGAAGTAGGAATAGCGCCAGAGAACCAGATAACATTGTACAAACAAAGTTAGGTTTTTTGCGTTTCGAATGGTAGATTTTTTAACAATTAGTAAACCACCCGCTCAGAACGTGCAGCGGAATCACTGGAGGAGTTTGGAACTCAGCTAAGCTGAAAGCTTGGTTGTACGACTCGAATCTCGTACATTTGTGTTCGAGTTTTTGCTTTTCTATTTTTGTTCTGTATTTTTGAAATGCGTCAGTATAGTGTGAGGAGCTGAACATCCGCTCACAATGTGCAGCGAGGAAGTTCGCCTGATCTTCCAAGGTGTGTGTTAACAAGTGGCAGTGTGTGTGCTTGTCTTCCTGCTACTCTACCAACCTTGTTCTAGACTTTTGCCTCCTGTGTATATGAATTGGTCCCTGATAAAAAATTCTGGCAGCTTTTTCTTCTGGCCTGCCGATGCGTTCTCCTGACCTGAGACTTCATTTTCTTGAAGATGTAAGGATTTTCGGCTGTCGGTGAGTTCCGAAGCAACCTACAAGCTTTGTTTTCCTGCTCGCGCACATTTTGGCCCTATGAGTTCCACCACGGCACACGTCGTTTTCCAGCGTGTCCATTTGCTTGTGAGGCGCATTTTGTTGCTGCATGAATTAAAACAGCTGTGAAGTAGTTGACAGCATCATCAATGCTTAAAGTGCATAGGTCACGCCAACGTAAATGAGTGAAGGTGTAAAACTGTTCCCAGTCGGCTTTGCTTAATAGCCGTTTGTGAACCTGTGGCGGACATTCAGCTGATGTAGGAGTGCTCAAAACTACGGGAAAATGGTCATTTCCGTAGGGATTACTGATGAAGTAGAGGCACAAGCGATGGAGATATTATGCTTATGTCTATAAAGGAATAGGTATTGTTAGCGAGGTTATAATAGGTTGCTTCTTTTTGATTCAGCAGACAGGCGCTGGAAGAAAGAAGAAACTGTTCAATTATTCGACCTCAGGCGTCCCAATGAGAGTCGCCCCATAGCCTGCTATGTGCATTAAAGTCTCCAAGAAGAACAAAAGGCTCCGGAAGTTCTTAGATTAAGGACTGGAAGTCGTGTTTTCGCAGGTGATAGCTAGGAGCTATGCAAAGAGTACAAATTTGAACAGTTTGTCGAAAGCACAGCTCGAATGGCCACTGCCTGAATGGATGTTTGGAGTTGTAAGTGTGTGCATGCAATCCCTTGTATCACGATAATGGCAACACCTTCGGATGAAGTCATGGCATTACACAGTCCTTTCGGAAAATAACGTATTTACGGAGAAAGTTGGTGTGTATGAATTTAGGTGCGTTTCTCGCACACACAGCACTTTTGGTGAGTGATTGTTTAAAGTTCTTGGACGTCATCAAGGTTTCTGAGAAGGCCCCTGACGTTGCATTGTATAATTCGAGTGTTCATGGCGAAAGTAAAGTAGTGCTGTGTGTACGAAAAGCGAGTGGCTGTGTAGTTAGGGAGTATAAATTCAAGTAACAGGGCTGTTATCAGGCCCAGTTATGAGCTTTTTAGTTCTCTTAGCGTGCTTCAGAGAGCCGCGCCACCTATTCGGCACCAGAGGTGCCGCCGTATCCATTGCTTCCTCAGAGGCACTGGATTCCCGCACATGCGAGCTGGTTGTTCGAAGCTTGGGCCTCGCCTGGTGAGGTGAGGCGTTTAGACCCGAGGACCCTGGAGTCACTGGTCTCTGTTAAATAGTAGGCGGACTAGACTCAACTACTGCCGCTTTGCAGGCGACGCCATAGCCGATGGCTCGCTCTGCGCAGGTCGAAGAAGTGGCGAGGGCTGGTGCGACGCTGCCCTCTGACGCGCTGCATCGGCATATGTGGGGCTAAAAATGTCGAGACTCTTCTTCGTGATTCTTCAAATGTAATGTTTTCTTTAATCTTTATTGGCATGATTCCCACCACAGTTCAAACAGTGTGCCGATGCTTCGCAGTTGTCGGACGCGAGGCCATACGACTCCACCCAGAGCACAAGTTTTCCGGCCACGACTGCTTTGCGAGCCGTGCTCATATCTCTGACATTCGAAGCAACGGCGGGGATTAGGAATGTGTGACCTCACGGAAGTCTTTGTATAAACCGTTTAAATGGTTTCAGGCAGATCGCTCAAACCAAAAGTCAGTATTAGGTGTTTGGTTGGTGTTTTCTTTTTTCTCTTCTTGTCTCAATACGTTGTACGTCGGTCACGTTCCGGCTCTTCCATCTTTCGGGAAATTCAGCCTCCGTCAGGTCAAGTAAATCTACGTCTGATACTACTCCGCTAGCCAAATTCATAGACCTGTGTGGGGTAATACTAATTGGTGTGTCAGCAAAAGTTGTAAGAGAGTTCAGCTTGTCTAATTGGTCTTTCTTTTTTATCTCAAAAAGTAGATCTCCGCTTCCTATTTTAGTAACCTTGTAGCTGGCACTGAGGTTAAGCGTCTAGCCACTACGAAAGGGATACAGTTCTGGCTTGTTTGTTAGTTTTCTCGCAGTGTATTACATGAAAGTGAAGAAAGATTTGTTTTGGCCAGTTGAAAAAATTGATGTCTTCGGTGCGTACCCGCTTTAAAGAGGCACGATCACTAAGTAAAGGAAATGCTTTATGCATGCTAATTGTATGTTCTTCAGCAGCGTTTGCGGCCACCCACCACGAAGCCCAATGAGAGAACGCTGCAAGTTTACGGCTGCTGAAAGCTTGCAGACGTCAGCCATACAACACTGCTAGAATCCAAAGCGCCAAGGCCAAGGTAGGCTATTTGCACGGGGTTAACCCTTGCCGCCGAGAAAATTGGATGTAAACAGAAGGGAGAAGTAGACAGGAAAGATAAAAAAAGTAAGAAAAACGAAGTAGTAGGGAAAGAGGGAGAGAGGAAAAGGGGACTGCCGATTACCCCTGGATGGGTCAGCCTAGGGGTGCCGTGTACGTGAAGCCTGAACTAAAGGGGTGTGTCACCTCTGCCGGGGGGGGGGGGGTTGAAAGTCCAATCACCTGGCGTAGGCTCAACCCCTAGGATTTCCTTTTCCTCGGACACAGCAAAGCCGCGCACTGCTAGGCGTGGGAGGGAGTCGAAAACCCCCCGTTAGCTTGGGTGCGTGGTGTCGCTACAAACTAAACGCCTACTTACGCAGACGCCCCTGCGGGGGACACTCTCAGCTGGATTTCGCCTTCAGCGTCGGTGTCATGCAGCGTATATGTATACGTAGCTGCATATATGAAAGCGCAAGAAAGAAGACAATCCAGAAAAAAAGACACCTGCGCGCGAAATCAAGCGTTGGACCTCCTCATCATGATTAGAGGCGTTAACCACTGATCAACCGAAGGGAGCCTTCTTTAATTTTCAAACGGCAAGCTATTCATATCTACCACTGACCGCTGTTGGCGGGCTTTTTAGGGAGAGGGGGTAACTGTCGTGTTTTTAGCTTTACCAGCAAGATGACACAATGAACGCGTGGCGGCTCTCATCTCTCACTCGTACTATGGCCTGCGGAGAGGAGGAGAGCCAACAATCTCTCGTGCTTGCTTATCTCCTGGATGGTAAAATCATAAGTCTTGGCTGGCATTACGATAGTTATAGCGCGAGAACAAAACTACGAAACACGCTATAACTATCGCGCTATAACTATCTATATGAACATATATAACTATATGTTCTCGCGCTATAACTATCGTAATGCCATACCAACTAGCCCAAGCTGCCACACTTCTTGGCTGGCGTTAGGCTTGCACAGGAACAATTCTGCTTTAGTTACGGGGCGCACAAAGGCCACTGCAATCGTTGCACCACCTCTGTTTGCAAAAAGGACCCACTTTTCAGACACAGAGAAGTAACAACTGAGACGCTTATTCAGTTCATCTGTACCTGTGAGTACGTACATTGTGTGCGTCATTTGTGCGTGAAAAACGCGGGGCATGTTTTGACCTGCTTGTCATTTTTCGCGCGACTTTTCAATTTGTTGCTACGCGTTCAATGCTTCGCCTTTGCGGCAAATTTGTGTATTTTTTGCTCGCATGAAAGTCGGCCGGCATTAAAACGAGCTATAAGAATACTGTCACAGGAAAATAATTTATTTACATAATGTAACAGAGGCACAGTACAGTGATATACAAACAGAAAGCATTGCAACGCTTGTCCTTTGTTTCCAACTGTGCTTAACGACCGGACACCGATCTGCTGTTCTCAATAGAAGCAGGCTGGTCCAACTTCTACACCAAACTCCTGGTTCTTGAGGCCTATGTCTCTGGGAGCAATGTCCACGATTGGGAGCCGCTGGGCCTTGTCGGACTTGTACTGCAGGATGGTGTAGCTCCACTTGTCTGAACGATCCTGTAAGAAAAATAACACCACTGCATTTACAGTGCATTTGCGCTGCATTTACATTGCACTTAGAGTCCATGCACACTGCGTTATTCAGCAAGAATCCTTAAATGTTCAATTCCTGACCACGACTACAACGCCGAAAGTCAGGAACCTAAGTCGTGCGCAGCAAAGCACGGGCCTTTCACCTGTGCTTTCGGGCTGCGTTAGGTTGAAAATGTGGGGCTTCCTTCTCAACACTTTGCCACGGCTTTCTTGGCGTGGTTGGTTGCAGCCAGGAACTTTCAACACCTCACCTCCAATACCTCTGGGCCTTAGAATTACTGTAGTGCGCATGTCAATGTCTCCATCAGTAGAAGCTACCATGCGTGAAAGGCTTGGTCAGATGCTGCTGTATGTTTGCACCCACTGGAAGTGATAGCAGAACGCAAAAAAAAGCGGAACACAAGAAACAAGACGGATTAGGCGTTCTCTTCCTACCGAGTGATCTTATTATGAAAAACATGGGAGAAATATACATAGCATACGTCACAAGCGCGCCTGCGCACAAATCACCAAGCATACCTGTGCGCCGGTACCATAACCAGCAGCGGCGGCCCACTGGTGTTCCCACCTTCGGCAGCGGTGAGTCAATGGCTCAGAGCCCATCAAATCAGCGGCAGCACGGTGAACGGTAGCTTGACATATACAAAATTTGCGATCGCGTGACGTGAATGGATGGGGATTGTATATGATTGGCTAAAACATGATAATCAAGAGATGCACGTCATGAAAGAAAATGACAACATGCCACGCTCATGATGACCTCGTGGCTGTTTCGCCATTTTCACATATAGCAAATTTGGTGCTACATGACGCGCAAACGGACGACCAAGGTAAATAACACGCCCAAATGCAACACTCATGCCATGCGTGTCATGTAAAACAGGAATGCGTGCTACGCTCATAGTGCTCTTGCAGTCGTTTCGCTACGTTCCCATATCCCAGCTTTCACTAGCTTCACATGCCAATAACCATTGCAGAACAGAATTGTTTACCTGATCGTGTTGTGCCTGTACGTAACCCCACCGAATTTCAATACGTACTAAAAAGTTTATTGATTGCTGATTCATAACAGATAGAGATTTTTGTGTATTTGTGTTTTCTTCTTGAGTGTATTATCATTGACGTAAATGTTTATTATTTCTTTGTAAATTTTATTTCTCTTTTGCTTCATCAATGACTTTTTGAACGTTCCTTTTTCTCCTGTGTGTACTCCCTCCTTATGCAATACCCCATCAGGGGCCTTCAAGGGTAAATAAATTATAGTGATGATATAGCAAACTTAGTGTTACGTGAAGGTAATGGATGACGAAAGTATGCCATCGGTGCGAACATGTTGTTCATGCCATGCGTGTCATGTAAGAACAGTGCAACATACCACGCTCATGATGCGCTCGCGGCCGTTTTTCTAGCTTCACATATGACAAATTTTGTATTGCATGATGTAAATGAACAACGTCTAAGCATGTAATCATGACATGCACGTCATGTAAGGCATGACTACAATCTACAATCAAAGAGCGCTCGCAGCTGTTACGCTAGCTTCAAATATGCCAATTACGGTACTACGTCACGTGAATAGACGACAAATGTGAATGACACGTCTAATCATAATCATCATGACATGTCTGTTATGCAAAACACGACTACATGCTACACTGAAGCATGCTCATGGCCGTTTAGCTGGCTTCACATACACGAAATTTTGTATTACGTGAAGTGAATGAGCGGCTTAGGTAGATGGCATGCACAAACAGGATAATAATGATATGCGTGTCATGTAAAACGTGACTAAAGACTACGCTTACATATAGCGCACACGTGGACATTTCGCTAGCACCACATTAAAGAAATTTGGTATCACGTTACAATAATATATGACGAATGTACATGACTGGTGAGAACATAATGCGACGCGTGTCATGTAACAACATGACTACCTGCTATGCTCACAATACGCTCGCGGCCATTTCTATATCTTTGCATAATACCAAATTTGGTGTTTCGTGACGTCAATGATCGACAAAAGTATATGTCTGGTGAACACATGACAATTATGACATGCGTGCTGTAAATGACTACTGGTTCGCTAATCTTGTCGGCTGAGTCTAAATGGAAAGCGAATTTCTTGCAGTGCGGTAACTATATCGGTGCGGCTGGGCCACACGCAAATGAGGCTTGAAAAGAAGCGACTCGACTCATCGGTAAGTCTAGAGACTCGTTTTTGTGAAGGTGACTATAAAGTTCGAAAGAAAAGAGGCAGGTACAATCCACATAATCATCATCATCTCCAGCATGTCCACTGCAGGACAAAGGGCTCTGCTATGTTCTGCCAGCTCACTCTGTTTCGTGCTTACGTGCTTGCTGCTGCCATTTTACACCCACAGACTTCTTAATCTCATCTGCCCACTTAACTTTATGTCTCCCCCTAACCCGCTTGCCTTCTCTAGGAATCCAGTTAGTTACCCCAAATGACCAGTGGTTGAATAGGAAGGAGGAAAGATTGGAGCCGGTCATACGAAAGCTACCATGGTACGAAGACAACCCCTTTCACTCCCATTGGATTTGTTTTGGCGGCCCATCTCTTGACCCGTAAAATTGAGTGGCGAAGGTAAACGTCTTCAACGGCATCTGTACGTCGGGAAGGCAGGATGAACCCTTCGAAATTCTTAATATTTTCCCCAGCAAAGAGCACACTCTCATTCCTGGTCGTCTTTGTCTCATGGTAGATGCTTAGGCATTGAGCTCAAGCGGGTACAAAACTTGCGCTGGTCTTCGAAGTTCTCTATAGTTAAGCAGAAGTACTGCCTAACTAAACACGCTCCATCTGAGTAAGAGGCCGCTTACGCAGACCACCTGCTTATGCAGGGGCGTCTGCGTAAGCGGCGTCTTACGCTGACGGAGCGTCCTTTGTTAGGCCGTACTTCTGCCTAACTATAGAGAACTTCGAAGATGCAGGAGCATCTGCGCGAGCAGGCGTTTTGTTTGTAGTGACACCACGGACCCGAGCTAACGGGGGGGGGGGGGGGGGGAGGGGTTCTCACCAGAGAAGGATTGGCCACTCTGGTGCAGTCTCTGGGCAATACCTCCCACATGCATATGTCCATTAACTCACGGCCCTCAGTCCCCAGCAGCGGCGAAGCGAATGACCACGGCGGCGGTCAGATGTGCAACGCAGCAAAGGGTGCTAAGAATATTTGGATCCGCACATGCCGCCATTCAAACCTGAACTTGGCAACGTTTAATGCCAAGAACCACTTGCTTGCCTCACTAGAACCTTATCTAGTGAGGCAAGTCTGGCTGCACTATTCGAGGAGTTAGAGGGTGTTAAATGGGATATATTAGGGCTCAGTGAGGTTAGGAGGACAAATGAGGCCTATACGGTGCTACAAAATGGGCACGTTTTTTGCTATGAGGGCTTGGCTGACAAAAGAGAACTGGGAGTGGGGTTCCTAATTCACAGAAACATAGCTGGCAACCTAGAGGAATACTATTGCATTATAGAAAGGGTGGTAGGTATCGTAATTAAACTTCATGAGAGATACCAGATGAAGGTGATACAGGCTTACGCGTTTACATCCAGCCATGATCACGCTTCAGTTGAAAGCTTCTACGAAGACGTGCAATCGGCAATGAGTAAGGGACAATCACAGTATACTATACTGATAGGAGACTTTAATGCAAAAATAGAGAAAAGGCAGGCTGGAGACCAGGCAGTAGGTGATAATGGCATCGGTACTAGAAATGCCAGAGGAGAGCTACTAGTAGAATTTTCAGAACGCAATTATTTAGGGATTTTGAATACATTCTACCGAAAATGAGGAAACCGTAAGTGGACATGGAGGAGCGCTAATGGCGAAATTAAGAATGAAATAAACTGCATAATGAGTGCACACGCAGGCATTGTGCAGGATGTGGGAGTGGTTGGCAGTGTACGATGCAGTGATCATAGAATATTAAGGTTTCAAATTCGTTTAGAGTTGAAGAAGGAATGACAGAAACTGACACGCAAGAAGCCAATCATTGAACTATCACTGAGAGGGAAAGTACAGGAATTCAGAGTCTCGCTTGAGAACAAGTAGCCGGCTTTTATTGAGAAAACCAACCTTAGCGTAGATACAATTAGTGATAGTCTGACGAATATCGTTGCGGAGTGTGCAGTGGAAGTTGGAGGCAGGATAGTTAGACGGGAAACTGGCAAGCTCTCCAAGGAAACGAAGAATCTCATTAAGAAGCTTCAAAGCATGCAAGTCTCAAGTACAACAGACAAAATAGAACTGCCGAAGCTTTCGAAGTTGATTATTAAGGGTAGGGTATCAGATGTAGGAAGTTATAACATGGAGACAGTAGAACACGCTCTGAAAAACGAAGGAAGTGTCAAAGCAGTGAAGAGGAAACTTGGGATAGTGAAAAATCGCATATATGTGCTAAGTGACTAAGAAGGCAAAATAACTACCAAAAGGATAGTTAAAATAGCGGAGGAGTTTTACAGAGATCTGTACAGTAGCCGGGACAACCAGGACCTTAATACTGTTAGATCGAGTAACCCAGATAGTACCCCACCAGTAATAATAGATCAAGTCACAAACGCCTTGGAGATCATGCAAAGAGGCAAAGCTGCTGGTGAGGATCAGGTAACAGCAGATCTGCTGAAAGATGGAGGACAGATTGTGTTAGAAAAAGTAGCCACCCTGTTTACAAGGTGTCTCATGACGGGAAGAGTACCAGAGTCTTGGAAGAATGCTAACATCATCTTATTACATAAGAAAGGAGATGACAAGGACTTAAAGAATTAGAGGCCGATAAGCTTGCTCTCTGTAGTATGAAAGCTATTTAAAAAGGTAATTGCTAACAGAGGTAAGAAAACATCAGAATTCAATAACTAAAGAAAAAATCAGGATTTCGAACAGGCTACTCAAAATCGACCACATTCATACTATCAATCAGGTAATAGAGAAATGCTCAGAATATAATCAACCAATACACATAGCCTTCATAGATTACGAGAAGGCGTTTGATTCAGTAGAAATATCAGCAGTCATGCAGACACTGCGGAATCAGGGCGTCAATGAAGCATATATAAACATCCTCGAAGAATTGAAGAAATGTTCAGGGGATCAACTGCTACCATATTGCTTCATAAAAAAGCAACAGAATACCAATAAAGAAGGGTGTGAAGCAGAGGGATATACTCTCCCCAATGCTAATTACCGCGTGCTTACAGGAGGTTTTCAGAGGCCTAGAATGGGAACAGTTAGGGATAAAAGGTAATGGAGAGTACCTTAGTAACCTGTGCTTTACCGATGACATTGTACTGCTGAGTAACTCAGGGGATGTATTGCAACTCAAGATTACGGAGTTAGACAAGGACAGCAGAAAGGTGGGTCTTAAAATTATTCTGCAGAATACGAAAGTAATGTACAACAGCCTCGGAAGAGAGCAGTGCTTTGGAATAGGTAGTAGTCTACTTCAAATTGTAAAAGACTATGTTTACTTAGAGCAGGTAATAACCGCGGAGATGAAGCACGAGATTGAAGTGACCAGAAGAGTAAGAATTGGGTGGAGCATAGTTGGCAAGCACTCTCAAATAATAACAGGTTGATTGCCACTATCCCTCAAGAGGAAGGTATATAACAGCTGTGTTTTGCCGGTACTTAGCTATGAAGCAGAAACTTGGAGATCTACATAGAGTAATCAGCTTAAACTGAGGACGACGCAGGGAGCAATAGAAAGAAAATGCAGGTGTAATCATAAGAGATAAGAAGGGAGTAGAGGGGATTAGGGAACAAATGGGGGTAAAGAATATAATGGTTGAAATCAAAAAGAAGAAATGGACATGGGTCGAGTATGTAGCGTGTAGACAGGACAACCGCTGGTCATTAAGGGTAACTAACAGTATTCCCAGAGAAGGCAATAGAGTTAAGGAGAGACAGGAGGTTATGTGGGCGGATGAGATTAAGAAGCTTGCGGGTATAAATTGGCAGCTGCAAGCACAGGACCGGATTAACTGGTGGAACATGGAAGAGGCCTTTGTCTTGCAGTGGACGTAGTCAGGATGATGATGATGATGATTTCACAAGCGCGTGTTGGGCTATCTTTTCCTGAGAACGTTTTCATAACGCGGCCTAGTTTCCACATTTGGCAAAGAGTTCTTTCCTCTCCGAGCAGAACGATACATCCTTCATTGATGCTTCTTGCTTTTCCGGGATTTACTACATGTGCAGAACGCTGTTGCAGGAAATGTACGAGTATCCGACGCTGCCAGAATGAGTCAAGAATTGTGCTGCGCTGCTTTCATCTCCGGAACTGGCTATCGGCGATCGACTTCAGTTGCGTTGTTTCTCGAAGAGGAGGCAAATTTGTTAGCATATGGCCGACCAGGAAGTAGGTAGGTGTCAAAAGCATAAGCTTCCCCGCGTTCGAAGAGATGAAGGTTAGGGGACGAGAATAAATCATAGCCTCTGCTTGCGTTAGAACTGTGGAGAAGTTGTCGTTGTCGAGGCATTTCTTTCTGAGCGCTCAGTGAAAGGTTGCCTTGACAGTTTTTACCACTCTTTCACAAAAGCCACTCCACAATGTCGCTCTCTAAACAATGAATTTCCCAGTGATGTTATCTTCACTGAAGAAAAAAACGAGCCTCGCTTGCGTTTATGGCTTGGACCGATTGGTTCAAGTATCGTAAAGCTCTTTTAAATGTCAGAGCTTTGTCGGATAGCACCGTCTTGCAGATTGCTTTTCTCGATACAAATCTCTGGAACGCAATCAGACACGATTATGATGAAAAGTCTTTAACAAGTTCGAGGTGCACCGCCCTTGTCCTCACGCAAGTGGACAAAGCAATATAAGGTTTGTGTTCTGAACCACTTTCATCGTTGAATATCAGCCCCGCAGAGTCAATTCCTCTTGTCTTGGAAGTGTGAGCTCGGCCTACTATACCGACAGGAATCTGCGGATTGGCAGCTTTGCTTCTGACCAAAAAGATAGCGCCGAATGATTAATTTGTTTGTTTGTATTCCTCGAATAATCCAGTATTGTTCTCGAAGAGATGATAACGTGTCTAACACTCTAGCATGCAGTAGGCGTCTCGGCCCCCAGTGAATAAACAGACACACGAAAGGATGAGACAATGAGAATATCACAGGATGTTTCGATTCTTCTTCTCTACTGTACTGTAGCAGCTCACCAACTCTCATCACACACTCACACTCCACGAATTATTTTAGGGTCATTACATGTGATGCTTGATCTAGAGGCCTGGAATCGCGCAGCACGCAAGCGTCCCTACAAAGGTTTCTATTTGGCAGGCTTTCTGCAAAAGCCTTTTCGTATCGGCTTTTTCCTCGGCCCTCAGCTTTATCGTCAAGTTCAACTGGCCTCGACTATTGTGAACGAAACTCTTCACACATGCTCTTACGCGGAGCACTCTTGCTAAAGAGCAGTAGTTTTCCAAGTTCTTCAGCGGCTCTGTGTGTGTCACTGTGACAGAGCTCAAAACTTTGACCACTCACTCTTCTTCCATGCACAGCTGCCTCACCCTGAGGTTTGACTCGGGCTGCAGTGAATCCTTCTTTCTGTAACCTCTTGGGGTTTGTGAACCAGTCCTTGCGTCCGACCAGTTCAGAAGGCATCATACCGCGGGCCAAGAAATCTGCGGGGTTCTCCTTTCCAGCACAGTGTTTCTTTGACGTTGGATTTGTCAGCGTTCGAATGTCTTGCACGCGATTGGCGACAAAGGGTTTCTACCTCAGAGCGCAGCCCTTGATCAAACTGAACGCAGCAGTTGAATCGCTCAAACAGTGCACGAAAACGTCCTCAACCTTTAGCTGTTTCATCAAGTATCTGGCGAGTTCTGCTCTAATCAACCCTTACATCAGTTCTAGTCGTGGCGATGACAGCCGCTTAAGTGAAGTGACCCTTGCCTTTGTGACCATCAGCATAGTGGTGGCCTCACCCTCTTGAATTCGCGCTATGATGTAAGCTACTACGCCGTATGCGATACGGCTCACGTCGCAAAATATATGCAGCTCGGTTTTTGTCTCGGCACGTTCCATGTCGTGTGTTCGTGGAATCGTTAGTTTCTGAAGTTGAGAAAGTTGCCGCCACCATTCGTCTCATCTTTCTTGCACAGCTCGAGGAATCTTGTCATCTTATGCAGTACACCACATCCAGAGGCTGTAAAACATTATTTTTTCAGTGATAGTAGTGGGCGCGAGGAAGCCATACAGGTCAAAAATGCAAGTTGGGGACTGTAGTAAAAATCGATTTGTGTCCTACCGACTAGCGAAAAATCCAATCAGGGCGAGCATCTCAAAAACAAACTCCTCTGTGACGGGCGTCTATTCTAAACCAGCAATTGTTGTGGGGCCCAACACTATTAGACCCTTTCGGGCTGTCTGTGTCTCAGCAAACGAAGCAACTGGGCTCTTCTATTTATTTTCCCTGGGGTTCACGCCTCCCATCTGAAGTACAAAATGCGACTCCTTGCGTATCTGCTCCACCTCTTCAACACTGTCCGCACTAGTAACGAATTCATCGGCATACAGGTTGTCACTCAGGATTTTAGTGGTGCGGCGAAATTTCTCTTCGGCACATTTCAGATGACGTTAGATGGCTGCGAAGAATGAAAGGAGTAAGGGGCTGCACGAGCGCCGAATGGTAACCTTGGTATTAGGTAGTCTTCGATAGGGGGTGGAATTTCACCCTGCTTTGTTGTACTTCGATACCAAAGAAAGCGGAGGGTGGCGTGATACTTCTCAGCCAGCTAAATTTGGAGAAAAATCTTTATTATTTCAGAGATTAGGCCGCAATGTGCACTTTAAATTCAATTAGAATGTCTGAAAAAACATGGATTTATGTTGGTTCCTGCGTAGAGAGCGTCGTTCAAAGGTAGCTTTCTTGCTGCTTTGGAGGACGCCTCGAATACGACTCTCATTTTGGTTGTTTCTCTACTTGACCAGAGAACGCCTCAGTGTGGCATGTAATAATAGGGCCCCTGCGGGGACTCACCAGCCTCGTCGATTTTCTCAGCGGGCCCCGTTTGAAGGTAGTTCCGTATTGCCTGGTCATAATTGAGGATTGTTTCGTCTTTTCGCAGGAGTGTCACAGAGAGTGAGCGAAACCTCTGCGACGCAGTTCCTTTGTTGTCGGTCAGCCGCGATGAGTTCTCTTTCCATAGAAGCCTGACTTCGTGTCGACTGTTCTTGTGAACGATGGTGTCCTCAAATGTTCTAAGAACGTGATCATTTTCATTAGTCAGTGGTGCATAATGAACAATTCCGAGGTACTTCATCTCCCAGAAGGGTCTAAGTTGCATGAAACGTCTTCTGGATCCTGGCTCACGTTGACTCGCATAACACCGACGTTCGTCAGGCGCATTGAGGCAGGCATGTTGTGTCTGTGCCCTGTAGTACCCATCCAAACACAGTCTACGGCTACGATCCTCTTATTGAGACGCTTGACACTGCCTGTTGTGACGTCCCAAGAGTGATCAGCCCCAGCAAGCAGCTGAAATAAATCTCCAGGCTTGTAGCAGTCTGGTACTTTGTCAGCAAGTTCGAGGTCCTGTTCCTGTGTGACGTTGGCAACGTGGTCGTCCGGTAGTGGCAGCAGCTCTTCGCTGACCTCGAGTATCTCAAGTGCTTCAGAGCGAACTCTGGTGTTGTCGCGCCAGCTCGTGAGCCAGAATTCCAACCGACGCCAGTGCCTTTCCTACAACGGCCTCTGCCTTCCGAAGGCAATCAAGGTCAGCCTCTTCTCTCCTATAACGTGGAGGTTAAGACGATGTGAAACCTCCTCTAGTATGAAAGTTCTCTGGCGGCTGCGGTCTAGCAGCATTCCCACCAAAACAGTCTTATTTTCTTCTTCCGCAAATGTTCGTGCCGTCTCTAGGTGTACTCGGGCCTTTCCTCCCGTTCATTCCACCTGTAGCGATGACTGGGCTATGATATTACTTGCTGAAGCACCTTTACTTGAGGGAGAAGGCTCTGCTCCTTGCTTGAGCTCACACACGCCCGTTGCGTGCCGTACCGAACACTTCAAACACTTGAGCCATTTTGATATTCAGCACTCGGCGCTGGGGTGATTTTTTTTCGCGCACTTGTAACAGCATCGCTCCTTTGACATCACCGAATTTTTCTGGTCTATAGGAATAAGGGCGATAGAGCTTTCCACGGTGCGCGCTTGTTGGTCGCAAAGTATGAAGTCCACCTCGCCCCCAATAACCGCTAGAGCAGACGCAGACGGCAGGCGGTCTTTAGTGATTGCAGTTTTCTATTTCATAGCGACGTCAGACACCAGTCGCAGTGCGCCCTGAGCTCTCTTTCGACTCTCCACTTTCACCTTCAGAAAATTTAGGAGCTTCTGAAAGTAATCTTTAGGAATAGCTTCACTTGTTTTCTTTCTCTGATAGTACTCGAGGCAAAACTCATTCGGAACGCTTTTACGAAAAACGATCAATAAAAGCCCATTGTACGCGCCCGAAGCCACACCTGATTCCTCGAGACTGCGGACGCCTGCCTGGGGTTCACCACAGAGTGTCCTTAGCCTTTCGGTATCTTGAAGATTGTGCACCCGGCAGGCCGCAAGCAAACGCGACTACTTGTGCTCCTCAATGATTACCTCGTCCTTACCAAACCTTTCGACAAATGTTTTCAAAGCGATTTTGTAGTTTCATTCGCTGATGAGAAGTTCGTTGATAGCGGCCGCAGCCTTTCTGTTTAGATAGCTGGTCAGATACTGGAACGTTTTCATGGTATTCAGCGCTGGATTTTTGTGAATTGTGCACTTGAACTGGTTTTAGAATCTGGTCTCTGAGCGCAGATCCCTGTTGAACTTCGCGATCTCGAGCATCAGAAGTGTGGTTGTCAGAGACGGCAACTGGAGAGCCGGAGGCACCACTTTTCTCGAAACAGAACCAGAATGTACTGCTTGTTCCGAATTGTTAGTGCCTGATGGGGCAGTTGACCTCGTTTCGCTAAAGCCTTGGTTCTTTAGAGCTCCGTTGATTTCGGTCTTCGCGGCGGTGATTTTTCGTTCAACTCAATGCATTTGGTAAGCGCGTTATCGAGTTCCTGTAGCACAATCTTTCTTTCGATGGCATCGTTGACTATGTTTAGTTCATACGCTTGCTCTATAATATTTTCGAATTGTTCTTCTAGCTCACCGCTTGTTGTGGCTGGCGTTTGCAGCGAAGATGCTGCTCACTGCGCTCATGGTGACAATAGCCTATCGAACGGTTCTTCGCGCTTTTCTGCAGTCGCTCCATGGCGCTTTCGATGTCAGCTTGCAAAGTAATCCGAAGTTTCGGCACCAGAAACTGTAGGTGATTACTTGCGCACCAATTTTCCTTTGACTGACTGTAATTGGAAAGTGAATTCTTTCCTGTGCGGTAAATATAGCAGGACGGCGGGGCTGCGGGCACAGGAGCCTTGAAAATGAGCGACTCGACTCGTTAGTTGCAATTTCAAGAATGGTGTATTGAACGTGTTTACAAAGTTGCAAAGAGAAGGGAGCGGTAGAATAGGAAGAAGAAAATATCGGAGCCGGTCACACGAAGGTTACTGTTGAAATTGTGCGGGCGAAATCCCCTTCGCTCCCGTCGGCTTTGTGTTAACGGCCATCCTCTTGACCCGTGAAATTGACCGGTGGAGATCATCACCTTCAACGGCATCTGTATGGCGGAAAGACAGGACGAACCCTTCGGAATTCTCAACACGTGTCATTTAAGAGCATGGCAACGTACCACGCTGTATTTTTTCCCACATTGACATTCGCCGTAAAGACATTGATGAAATTCTCACGTTGTTTAGTCAGCCTTTGCTTAGTCAGGTCTCGCCTTTACTCCTGCATCTCTGAGATATACGAGCTGTAGTTTCTGGATCTAAAGCTAATCTTTGGCAAAATTCGTGTGTTATGGAATTATGAACCAAGACCAGTTAAGCCTATCTTAAAGTGCGACCAGTGTAAGATTGTGCAAAGAGCGATTGCAAAGACAATCCTAACTGCGTCACTCAGGAAATGCTCTGTGGAGGAGTCAGTTTTTTTTCCAGGTCAAACGCTTAGTAGATGTTGAGTATCCTGACAAGGTAACTTCTTCTGTGTGTGTGTCTATGGTCTGAAGCGTAAGCTCGAGAAAAACAAAGGTGGTGAAACAAAATGTAATGAACAAAGAAAAAGTCTGGTTTTCCTTTCTGTACAAAAAATGACGCATAATCTAGAAAACGTAGGTCCAAAATACGGCGTCGACGTTCTTTTTTCTGGCAAACACAAGGTAGACCATATTTCCCAGTTGGTTGATAATGCGCTGAAGAACATAGAAAATGTGCTGTGAATCTTAAGAAGAAGTACATCACATGCGTGAACTATGGTGTGTATTAGACTTCAGTATCGTTTGGTAGGAAGTACGTGGTACAGACGAAACAATGTGCGAATGTTCATTTTAAAGAGTGTCAGTTATCTCTTCAAGAAGTCGCGCGACTTCATCTACCAGAACATTGCAGGTCATGTGGTTCTCGTCCTATTTATATAAACCACTGTCATCTTCAAGCATCCTAACCAACTAAAAAGAGAAATCGCTGAGGCCTATTACATAAACAATAGGGATAGTATAGGCATAAGTGAACCATCCGTGAAACTGCATAAAAAGGGACTTATTTAGCCGGCTCTTGATTATCGCAATAAGTGTGGCAACGCTGCCTTGATGCAGCTCTTGTTCTGCGGAAGTCGTGATGTAAGCTGCCAGTACCTATACATGTTTCATCTTTTTCCAATCAAGAAAAGTTGTGAGTCAGCGCCGTCTTTTTTTTTTTTTGCTCCTTCCCTGTCTTGTGTTTCTGGTGTTGCGATCTAAACAAGTTCACGATGCACACCGGGCAGCTGCTTGACCATAAGCTGATTCGCTTCTAAAACATCTTTGTTTGTTATTTTCTCCTAGGACAGCCAAGCCGCTTCTTGAGTACAGCTCCGGACACTCCTGGTTGGTAAGGTACGGTATTGCATTACCTCTCGAAAATAGCTTGATAAGGCCTGATAATGCCTTATCAACCTATCTTCTCAAGATAATAGCTAATCTTACTGGCAAGACGGCTGGCACTCGGTACATTTTGTGAAAATTCCGTCCAACGTGATCCTGGATGAAACCAACATAATGGTGTCGCTAATGTGGTTTCACTTTTCACCAGTCTACCCGTTCCTCTCGAACTCACCGTGACGCGCCGAGTGCTCAAAGGCGACTCCTTTCTGAACGGCAGAACACCACTTTCGGTTGAGATATGCCGGCTGTTAGAAATCTGCTTGTTCAGCGCCTATTTTTTTTAAACAACACATTGTTTAGGCAGGCCATAGGGACCAGGACTGCCATGGGGGTGGCTATATTGGCCACAGTGGCAGTGCTTGTGAAGCACTGCCACTACATTGAAGAGCGGGCGGTCTTCGTGTTTGACCTCGAATCCAAGATGTTTGTTCGCTACGTGCCCAAGATATTTGTTCGCTACGTGGACAATTGCTTCTGTGTGTTGCTTGTCTCGCGAGGTCGACAACCTCCTCGCATATCTGAACATCGTTGACTAACAGTTCACTGCGGAAAGAGAGAACCAGCCGGCTGTCCCTTTTCTACATGCACTAGTAAGAAGGCAACAACAGAGCCTGTCGTTTACGGGTTTCAGGAAACTCCTTCACATAAAAAGCTACCTTCATTTCCGCTCAAACTACCCCACACGATGCAAGTTTTCTGGGGTGTGAAGACTTTTGAGAGGGCTGAAAAATTTGCTCGCCAATACCAGCGGAAGGAGGAAAAAGAGATATCCGTCAGTAACCTTGGCGCCAACGCCCACGGCTCACAGAGCCCTCCGCTATAGCACTGGCGTCACCGCATCAACACCGCATGTCAATCACATATGTCGCCGGCGCCAGCGAAACATTATCGCATGTAGTGAAAAAGGCAGGGGTCAACGTCACCGACAAGTCATCCTCCACTATCGCCAGCTTCACCTCTCGCCCCACAGATTGCGCTCCTGCTAAAATTCTCAGGACGTGCGAGGGTGCAGTGCGAGGATGCAGTGCCTTGCTTTTTATGTTTGGGGAAACAAAGGAACTCCATCAAAAAACGCGCCAGCAAAAGAACGACCTCCGTCAATTCAACAGCCGAAGGAGCGCAGTAGCAGAACAATGTGAGCGGTTTGACCACCACGACACAGTGATTCTGGAAAAAGAAAAGATGTTTTCTCTTTAGAGAGCGGGGAACACTTCCCGCTCTCTGCTGAACCACTCCGCGAAGGCATTTCTCGTCCTCTACTGCCAGGGTTTGCGACGGGTAGCGGGGACCCTCTCCCGCAAGGCGAGCAAGCGTATATAAGCGCCGCACAAATCTGGCTTGCTCACCCCCGAGGAAGTAGCCGGTCTGGCTTCGGAACATCGGGTTTTATAATATAATTTTACGTTGAAGTTTCTCTACTGCTTCATTCCTATCCCGAGTAGACGGACTTCTGCCAAATGTTCACCTTTCAAGCAAGCCAACAGTACGTAGCGTTTTTAGCTAGCGCTTGCTAAGATTTCGGCGTCTTGGCGCATAGATTGATTGATATGTGGGGTTTAACGTCCCGAAATTGGCGCACAGAGGACGGTCGGTTTTCGCTGAAGTTCACGAGTCCTATAACCATGTTCTAATATATATATATATAGTCAAGTAGATCCTCCGTGAGCGGTCACAACGTGGTTTATTGGGACGTTTCGTCTAGAGTCTTACCTTCATCAGGTTGAAGGCCAGACTCTAGGTCGAAATGTCGAAGGGTAAACCACGTTGTGAGCACTCACGGAGGATCTACTTGACTACTTGCAACGCTACGGCCTTTCGACCACATGCCTACACACACACATATATATATATATATATATATATATATATATATATATATATATATATATATATATATATATATATATATATATATATATATATATATATAAGGGAAAGAAGTGTATAATTAAGGGCTCGTTTTTCCGTGTTTTAACACAATATTATTGAGATCTAACAGACAGTAATGCTACGGAATGTACAGGGGAAGTTAATAGAACCAATGGAATGTATATAAGAAGAAAGAAAAGTGGATGAGAAAATAACCAGCCGTGAGCAGGAATCGAACCTACGACCTTCGAATAACGCGTTCGATGCTCTAACCACTGAGCTACCACAGCGGCCTTCCCTCCATCCACTTTTTTGGGTTTATATGTGAATTTAGAAGTAGGAGTGACAGTCAGCGCCATCTATAAGCCAAGCGACGAGTGTGAAAACACTCTTTTATGCGCATGTTTGGCGTCACGTAGCACTTGAACTTATAATGAGCGGGCAGCTGATTAATAGTCCCTAGTATACAACCTAATGACACCAAGTCTGCCAGTACGAGACCCTCGTTTAATGAAATAAGGGAAAGAAGTGTATACCTAAGAGCTCGCTTTTCTGCGTTTTAACACAATATTAATCAGATCTAACAGACAGTAATGCCAAGGAATGTACAGGGGAAGTTAATAGAACGAATTGAATGTAGTATTATATATATATATATATATATATATATATATATATAATTATATATTTTTTATATATATATATATATATATATAATAGGAGTACTAGTTGTAATTGTGAGATTATTAGCATGGCAGACACGGCCTCCGACCATGTCTGCCATGCTAAACTTCTTGTGAAGACTAAACATGTATTGGGGGATGGACTTATTTTTCGATGGATTAAGTGCTAACAAACAGACCACCACCAGTGTGTTCAGCTAGGAGGCAGCACTTCTGAAATTATGCCGGTCGCTCATGGACTTCCTGAGGGTTACATTTTATCCCCTATTCTATTCCTGTTGATCATAGACATGACTTCTCAGGTACGATTGAAGAATGTGTTATTTTCACATGACTGCGTCCTGAATATAGAAATAATAAGCAAGCAGGATCGAATTAGTCCGAACAAAGGTATTGTTTTGTTAGCACAATGGTGTAAGAGTTGGCAAATGGTTATCAATTTCTTTAAAACATTTCTGATGGCAATCATAAAAAAAGTCCCAACTGACTTTTCGTTACGAATACGATATAATCATTGTCAACACCGTCGCTCAGTACAAGGGTGTGGTCATATGGTCAAATTTAAAGTGGCTGGCACATGTAGAACTTGTCGCAAGCAAAATAACGCGAAAGATCGTATTTTTAAAGCAGGCCTCACTCTACTCTACAAGGGAAGAGAAGCTGTCGGCCTACGAGACGATTATACGCCTTATCTTATATTATGTGAATGTGGCATGGTTCCCGTCTACCCAAACTCGCACAGGTACTGTCGAGGCTTTAGAACGAAAATGCGCGTGTTTTATCCGTAACAGATATAGACGCACCGACTCGCCAACGAAGATGTTATTAGAGCTCGTTCTCCACGCAATAGGTCGTCGTGCAGTAGTGTTGCGACTCAAATTTTTAGGGGCGAAGCTTCTTACGCCATGGGCTGTGCGTCCCGTGTTTCTACTATGTTGCAGTAGCCACCTCTCGTTTAGTCCTCATAGTGTTCACTGCATAGCGGTACATATATATGATGATTATATGATGAAAGTATGTGAGATGGCGGCAGTTGAAGTGTTCACTAGATGGGCCGACGGACGCACGAACGGACGGACAGTCAGACAGACGGGCGGACAGACACACAGACAGACGGACACAGGTACGCATGGATGGATGGAGACAGACAGACGGACGAACAAACGGATGGATGGAGGGACGGCCGGTCGCACGATTGCATGGACATGGATGGATGCACAGATTGATGCACAGATGGACGTAAGCACGGACGCGTTGATGAACTCCATGGGTATGCTTTGATTTTTTGTACGTCATACTGGATAACAAAACTTTTGATTCAAGTGCCTACGTTTCCTACAACACTTCTAGAAAAAACTCGTCATAAGCACCACCTCACACTCTAGGAATACCTCTGCACCAACAATGCGTTAACTTTCTTGTTCTTTCTGCGTGCTGTTCGGGAGTGGGACGCCTTATAGAAGCACTGGTCACAAAGCCCACTGTCGACAAATTCGCTGAACTTGTTGACCAAGTCATGCTACTATAAACACGATAGTGACGTTATATATATTGCGTTTATCCGTGTTTTTCTTAGTGGTATGTTTGATATTTATCACGTAACTTGGTACAATTATCATTTTATATCATTAGTTTTCTTTTCTTTATGAGTTATTTAGAATTCCTGTGGTTTTTACGCTCTTATGTAACTAAGACAGTACACTTGCGTTAACTTTTCGCATTGCATACCATATAGGTTATTAATGACTATAAAGTCTAAATATACTCATCAAATTTTACATAACTATATGGTTACAAAGATAACAATAATATATGTATCACAATAATTGTATTCCTGGCATATTCACTCCTGTAAAATTGCCTCAAAGGTTGACAGTATCCAGAACATTATTGAAAGTAAACAAATAATAATAAAAAATTCTTACTTGATCACTGCAATCGAGGAATAATATTCCGCACTATAGTTCACACGTACATAACTTCTCAGAATTTTCATTGAACACATCTTTTGCAAGCCAGAGTACCTTTCCAGGGCAAGATAAAAAAAGTGCTGGCTGATCACAGAGACAATCATGTTGTCACACCTGATCACTCAAGAAAGCACACCCCTCAAAATTCTTGCGACTGCGAGATGGCCAGGTGCTGTTAGGACGCCCCAGAAACCAGCATAAAGAAAACAAGCATCAAAGCACTTCTCGGGCGTTCCGCCTCTCCCCCTCGAAAGCGTCATCGTTAGACTGACCAGCCTCCTCACTGCCATTGCCGACCGAAATCCAGAAGCTTCGAAAAAGAACACCTGTGTCACTCCCTGGTTGCGTAAAGTGTCGCAAAGAGGTTTCGAAAAATCTCAGCCCTTCCCCAGTATTGGATGTGCAGTGCACTTACGAAGCTTACCATCCCCAGGGTGAACGTATTAAGTGAGCAGCGGGTGGTGGTAAACAGGAGTTGAAGAAAGTTTTTCCACCGGCTGACGAAGGCTTATGTCTTCAGTGACAAAGCAGGAGAGGAAGAGGTGTTCCACCTGCGGTTGAAATCTTGTGCTACAAGCAGAAGAAAATTGTCGGTTTACCGCCAGTGGGCGAAGACTCGTTCTGCAGTCGCAGCGCGTGAGGGACCGACATGTTGTGTTACCAGCAAAGAAGTTTTCTCATTTGAGTGCGGACATATGATGACGCGAGGTACCCGGATGTGAAAGATTGGAAGCAATGGAACGACAATCAACGGTGGACTTTGAGTGGCTTCTCACAAGGAATAACTGAAACGTTGTTCTAAGAACTTTGGGCTTAGCAGGCTAAACAAACTCTTTAGGTTTTAAGTGTCTTCGTCAATGCCTGAGATTGTATTGTAGCGCCTGTTGCTGTTTGTGCCTGTTGTTTTGAGTATATCTTGCTGTTTTGCATATCCATCGTATCGTTTTGAGCACCTTGTGATTTGAGACGTGTTGAATTATTGCCAAGTGTGCATATTTGTATGTTGTTTGATCTACCGTACTTGTGAATATAACTTTGTTTTGTTATAAACTCTCGGCTCTGACTCGTTTTTGGACCACAGCCGGCGTTTACTGGTGACCCAAAGAGAACCAAATATAAATTGTCAGGGATTTCGTAGTACAGTTCGCGGCGCTGATACGTCAGCCTTTGGAATGAGCCCGCCGATTGCCTCCCCACTAGCGGGATCACCTAATGCTAAATGAATAGAAAATTGTTGACCAACTACATTACGAGGAAATAGAACTATTGTGCTAATATATCTCCACTGTGGAGTATGATTAGTTTTCTAGAGATTTGATGGCCTATGCATGCAATTTTTCAAACATTGAATGCCAAGAAGACTTTTAACTTCCAGACCCCAAAGTATTTTTCGGTTAAATTTGTCGTTAATAATTTATACATAACTTTTGATGCATTGCACAGCGTTCTCCCTAACCAGTGTATAGAGTGTCTTGATAGGCATGGTTAGGCAGATGTTTTGTGCACGTGGCAGAGTTTTTTAGGGAGCGAGAGAGGAAAACTTTTCATTTTGTAACCCAAGTCCTGGTCTAAACTTCTTAATGAGGCTCCCCTAAGATGGCAGGCATATAGTTAAGAGGCACCGCGAAACTAAGAAAGTTGACAGCTCTTGGTGAGGAGATGGGTCTGTCTGGCGGGGAGCTAAGAAAGTGAGTCAGCCAGAAGGAAAAAGAAGAAAAAGAGGAGGCCAAAGAAGAAAAGGCTGCTGAGCTGCAAAAGGAAAGGTTGGCTGTTGAAAGAGGTTAATCAAAAAGCAGCTGAGCTTGAAAGATAAAAAAGTGGTGACTGAGAGGGTGAAAGAAGAAAGAGAGGCGAAGGAGTGACAGCAGAAAGAAGAAAGAGAGTCGAAGAAGCGACAGTTGAAGGAAAAAAGCAAGACGCATGAGAGGCTGATGCAAGCGGAGATGGCTAAAAAATACTGTGGTAGCACGAGATTGAACTCGAACAGCCCCATCTGCAGCACTAAAGTGGAACTCCTATCCAGGTAAAAGTTAAAAGCAGCGAAAGGGAAGATTATACCTTCTGCTTGAACCCAAAAAAACTGCTTTTGGCTTTTCACGAAAAGAAGGATGACCTGGATGCGTACCTTCACAAATTCGAGACTATTTCTAGGAGCCAGAATCGGCCGGAGCATCAATAGGCCACTGCTTTCAGTAACTACTTGAGCGGCGAAGCGGTCAGTGTGTACGGTCGGCTGACGCAAACCAATGAAGCCAAATGCACAAAAGTGAAAGCTGCTTTATTGAAGCGATTCGGGCAAGAAAGCCAGCTGATGGCAAGACGGCTGTTAAGTATGCCGCCCGGCGTAGCCAATATTTTGACAGATGAATCAAGCTTTGAGTGACAGCACAGGAGTACGGTGAGCCAGGAGAGCTCTTTATTAGAGAGCGATTTCTAACCAGTTATCACCCAAGCCTGTCCTGTACCTCAAATAGAGGAGACCCGTGCCACCTGAATACACGCGTCATTTGACCGATTGTCACGGACGGCCAATTTTGGCGACCCGGCGTCACGGCAATTAACGGGCACCGTACTTCCTCACTGACCGTGGGAACGGCGGGTGCATGAAAGGGAGCCGAGAAGTGCAGAATGGGGGTGCTCTTCTTGGAACGCCACCGCCGACGACTGATCTTTTTGTAACTGTGGCGGCGCCTGCAATGTCGTGGAAGGCCGAGATGTGCCCCAAACAAGGATTAGACTACGGGACGCACCGGCTGAGAGCCAAACAGTCTGACTGTTTCCCACGGGGAAAAGCGTGGGAAAACCTCTGGTGGCCAAGCCGTATGACAACAACCCAACAGGTTCTCACTCTCCCTAGATGAAGACCCTCTCCCAATTAAAAAGGGGTGGGGTCAATATATTTTTGGGGCGGAGTTTCCATCAACTAAACGCGCATGATTGGACCCGTTTAGAGGTCTCTTGTTCCCAAGGAAGAGAGCGAGGAGACACGAGGGGGATTAAAGCGCAGGATTTCGCCCTGCTAGGCAGACTAGTCGCTGACCAACATGGTGTAGAAACAGATCAACAAGTATCTCTTCTAGAAGTTTTTAGTGTGGCTCTGTATCGGCTGGCCACCTAAACTTAGCCGTTCGTCTAGTTGTGGTGCGATATTAACGTCTGGAACGTAGCCATCGGGACTTCGCCTCGAGTTAGCTCAACCTGCTCGAAGTCACCTGCAAGCACTAGCCTCCCAGAGCCACCGGCGTTGCAACACCGCCGTCATCGCAGCCGTGCCAGAACTCTCTTCGACTTGTCGCATCCGATCGTCGGAGACACAACGCTGCCGGTCATCACACGTATGCCTTCACGTTACTATATCTTCGAACTTTCTCCTCCGTCGTTCTATTGTTGTTAGTTTGTGTAGTTTGTAATAGTTCTCTCGCGTAAGCTGATTTATTGTATTCTTTATATGTATTTTTTAGTTGTATCAACTGTTGATGTATTTTGTTAGTCGTATTGAAGTGTTGTACTAGATCCCGTGTGCTGCAATATCACTAGAGTAAAGTTTGTTTTGTTTTCTCACGTTTGTGATCTCTTCACTGTCTCTGCTTGCGTACGGAACGAACCAACCTGCTGTCATTCCCGTCGCCGACTTCGCGCTGGCGATGCTAGAGTGGCAGCTTGTAACATCGATCAATTTTTAGAAGCACAAGGTGGCACTAGTTTGGCCAAGGTTGGAAAGAAGTGTTCTTATAATTAGAAGAAACCGGCACATGAACAAAAGATGCGTGCGCCGGACCGTGTTACGCGATGCTTTCTGTGTAACCTAGGGGGTCATCGCGCTAACAGTTGTCGCACCAGCTAAACGAGTCCCAGTGTTACAAAATGTTTTAAAGTCAGAAAGGGCTCAAGGCAGACGCACGTCGTATTGAAGCGAGTAAAACCCATCAAGTAGCCTGTGTGCATACGTCACCAAATAATGATAACGATGACGTCAGCGATGGATTTGTAGAATTGAAAGATGAGAAGAAACTTCTTATTGTGGGTGCTGTATTGACAACACGGCCAACAGGCGTTAATAAGGGAATGCCAGCGCTGCCTGCGAAAATTGCGGGCAAGAAGGTTACAGTGTTAAAAGACACCGTAAGCACCTTCGTTATTGTGGGCAGGAGTGTGGTACGTGAAAGCGAGCTCACAGGCAAAACGAGGTCAGATTGTCTATTTGAGTGTTTGGTTAACATGCTTCCTGAAGCTGAGATTGAGTTTGAGATACCTTACTTCCACGAGAACTTACTGCCCTGTGCTTGACAACCCCTCCGGTTAGTATAAGGCACCCATTAGGAGTGTGTTGTGTGTGGCGGAACTAATGTGTCTGCTGCAGAGTGAAGAGCCAGTTTCCAACCCGCCAACTAACGACGCCGAGTGATTCCGCGAAGGCGATCGCGGAAGAACCGTGCATGGGAACGAAAGAGACTTAGTCGTTTACATGGGTTACCAGCAGAGCCGTCAAAGTTGCCCCCCGTTTGGGATAAAATGGGAAGCCTACTCGGAAGCGCGTCCCGCAAGGATCAGGTTAAGCGCAGTCGTCTGAGTTGGCAAGTAATTGTTGGTTTGCATGTGTGCAATCGAGAACGCCGCAGGGATGCGACCACTGGGCTGATTGATTGATTGATTAAAACTTTATTTTGGTCCTTGGAAGACACACCCGAGAACGTGCGCCACCCGGCTAATCCCACGTAGGGACCGTCAAGCCGAGCTTGGCGACCCGTTCACAGGCACTCTGGACGGCCAGAGTTTGATCCTTAAGTTCGGGGATGCGTACGAGCGCAGCCCACCTGTCCTTGCTGAGGGTGGAGCCGATGGCTTAATATTCCAACAACACATGGTTTAATGTTGCTAAAAGTCTACAGGCGGGACGATCCGCACTTGGATACCGTTCAGGGTACATGGTATGAAGAACCGCAGGGTCAGGATACGCACTGGCTTGCAATAGTCTAAAGGTAACTGCCTGCGCCCAGCACAAGGCAGGCTGTGGGAGGGGGAATACCATTCTTGACAGATAAAGTGCTTTGTTATTTCGTTTAATGCAAGTAAGGGTTCCCAGCGAGGCAGAGGGACTGCGGCTGTCAAAGACAAAATTGCAGCACGCAGACGAGCTTATCCTTCCTTGCTATACGTCATTACCGAGAGTTAGAATGGCGGGGCGCCTCGCTGTCGCGTGCGCACCTGGCCAGCGCACAGGGCCTGACAGCGTACTCTCCGCGCTTAAGAAGGCTTCAAAGAAGCGACGTTTAATGAGAGGGCTGACGAAGCTCCAGCGTGAAAACGGCTACAGACAGAGGTAAGCCGATACATGGCCTGACAAGCGAGAGAGTGTGAAACGCTCAGAACCTACCCCTTCGCGTGTTGTATTTGGTGACGTGATTTTGGCCAATGCAGGGTCTGGTATAAAAGGATTTTCGCGATTGGCTGCAACGATCCGCCACGTGTGAGTGGCTTCTGCGGAGACCCTTTCTTCGACTGATGGTTGAAAAGGGGGTATTTGGATGTGAAAAAAATGGAGAGCGGGGGTTGGGCTTGAACCCGGGCAGACGCTTGAGAGTTGCAATAAAGCGTATCTTCACCAGATTACGGCTCATCCTTCGCGCTGCTGCCAAGCACTCGAGTCATCGAGGGCCACTCATTCCGAATCTCAAAACTTTATATCTTTAGCTAGTGTAGAAGCTAGCCGAGGAGTACGAAATTAACTTCTCTGTACGACCTCATCATCGGAAACATCGACAGTGCGTGGGGGCCGAGCGATCCAGAACGTTTGGGGGAAGGCTCAAAAATGGAGCCCTCGTAAGCTCAGGAACCGCGAAGTACAGTGAAAGAGAATCCCGTAAAGAATTCCACCCGAGCTTGAGATGTAGCCGTGGTGCAACAAAGTAAAACGGGAAGTCATCGTGTCCGACGAAAAAACGTGCCGTGCAGTGTGAGCTGCAACAAAATGGCCTCAATCGACCAAGATTGAAAAGTGACAAAGTCTGTCAATCAGGCTCAATGTCACGTCCTGCACAAACTGGCAAAGAGCCCGCAACGATCGGATGGACGTGATGAAACCTTGAAAGGGCGCAAGCACGACGTGAATTCTACAGGCTATACGGGCTGAGGTTAAACACGAATGTCTTTGGATGTGCAGATCTTTAATGTGCTGTATTATTGTTAGCCTGTGTCGTGTATGTCGTGTGAGCCTACGTGTTCGTTGTAGTGACTTGTGGGGAATATAATTGTGCAAGTGCTCTAAAAGTAGACCTCTGTATGTTTGAATAGCTTGAAATGTGTGACTGTCACGACATGTTGTCGCGCGGCTCGTTTCGTCCGATCCAGTGGAATTGACACATGAAGCGGGATACAGGGTGTGTGGAACAGAAACACGACCTTCATTGCACACATACACAGAGACATAATTACACAGAGAAGAATAAAGCTACCAATAAACAGTTCCTCAAAACACAACAATTAACACGTCACTATAGTATAGTGACGTGTTAATTGTCTGCCAAGACAATTAACACGTCAGACCTGCCATGTCTTCCGGATTACCCGTACAATGTACAAATTTTGACCCCTTTGTATGGTTGTACGGTTGACGCAAAAATCTTCTGAGAAGCGTGCAAAACGTAGTTTTGCGGAAATTTTAGCCGTTTTTAGCAGAAAACTTACAGTTGGTCTGGCAACTTTGGTGAGACTAATCAAAACCAACTGCCATCGCCATCACTCAGTTGATCGAGCTTGCGATATTCGCCATGTTGTGCTTTGTTAGCGGTGTCGTTGGCGTGCTTCGCAGCCGTGGTGTTGTTGTCTTGGTTTGCTGTCAGCCATGGCTCTTAGTAAAGAGCGGGAGCGAAAACAGTAGTTACAGGTGTTTTTGAAGCAGTACACATCCGAATTCCCCTGCATCGTGGAATCGAGGAAAGGCAAGCATTTTGCGTTCTGCGCGGTGTGTGGCTGCGACATCAGTGTTTCTCACGGAGGCAAAACCGACGTTGTCGCTCACGTTTCATCCAAGAAACACGTAAGTCACGTGTGATGCCAAGAAAAGCAGCAGCAGCTGGGACAGTTTTTTTCAAAGCGGAACTCTGATAGTCACGTGATCCGAGCGGAATGTCTCTTCACTGGGTTTCTGCTTGAACATAACCTTCTATTGACCGTCTCTGACCACCTGGGTCCCCTGCTACGAAAGATGTTCCCTACTTCGGATGTCGCAAAGAGGTGCGGCTGTGAAAGAACCAACACAAGTGCAATTGTTGGCGAGATGGCAAACCGTACTCAGGAGAGTTCCTTGAAGCAAAAAGTTTTCTCGGTTGCCATCGACGGCAGTAATGATAGCCACTCGCAGTTGTACCCGATCGTGGTGACATACGTGGGGGAGTTCGGCTTAGTTGAGAGTCGACTACTTTCTTTGTGTACGTTGACGGGACAAGCAAGTGGTCGCAACATAGGCAACCTAATTCTGGAGGCTCTCGCGTCGTTTCATATACCGGTCACGAACTGTGTAGCGTTTTGTTCCGACAACGCCAACGTGATGCTTGGTAAGAAAAATGGCGTGGCCGCGGTGCTGACGGAAGTCCAAGAAAATTTGATTAAAATCGGGTGCGCATGCCACTTAATAAATTTGGCAGCTGAGAAGGGAGCAGTGTGCCTTCCAGCAAAAGTGGACGAAGTTCTTGTAGATATATTTTATTACCTGGAAAAGAGTGCTAAGAGGAAGGAGGCCTTCAGGCAGTTTCAGAAAATTCATGATGCAGACTTCAGAAAAATCTTGAAACATGTCCCAACTTGATGGCTGTCTCTTGGGAAATGCTTAACTAGGCTCCTGGATCAGTGGAAGCCTCTGTTGAGCTTCTTCTTGCACGAAGTGAAGGACAAAAAGAGTCCCAGCTTTCTGGACTCATACCAGATCCCAAAGGCAGCAGCAAAGCAAGCAACAGCTCCAGCAGAAAAGCCTGATCAGTGCGAAAGGAAAAGAAAGAACTTGACACAGGCTCCTTCAGTGCCAGCGAAGAAAGCCAAGGATTCCTGCACACAGAAGACTGACCAGCACTGCCCAACACGTGAAGAACGGTTTTTTTTGTTTTCCTCACCCTGAAAAAAAAACCGAGCATACTGTCTCTTCTTGCAGAATATTATTCCCATTTTCGAGAAAGTGAACCTCTTCTTGCAAGCACAAGCTCCCCAGATCCACGTGCTACGGTCGCTTCTCTTGGAACTTCTTCGAGACATTTTCTCGAGATTTGTAAACCCATCGTGGCTGAAACGAAGCAGGAGCTGCTCAACTTGGACTACCATAGCAGGGAGGCACAGAAAGGGGACGAGGACCTCATCATTGGACAGGAAACTAGGACTGTGGTAGAAAAGCTAAAGCCCAGTGAGCAACAGGAGTTCTTCGAGGCAGTTCGGCACTACTTTGTGACAGTGGGCGACTACATGCGACACACGTTTCCCCTGACAGACCCTGCCCTGCTTAATGCAGAGGTAGTTTCAGCTGAAAACCCTGGACACGACGTTCTTCTGAAAGGTTCGCTTTTTTGTGGACTCTTTTTCAGCGATGCTACCTCTCCAACCGGGAGAGTCGAAAATGGAAGCGGTCGACGCACTGAAGGTAGAGTTTTCCAAGTTGCAGGCTCACGATCTTCCTCCGCATATTGTACAAGAAGAACGAGTAGATGCGCAGTGGAGAATGGTGTCACAGCTGAGAACTGCAGATGAAACGTTGAAGCTCAGCCGAATTTCTGAGGTGATGCTTGGAATTTCGTCAATTCCACACAGCAATGCCGAGTGTTAGCGTCTCTTCAGCCTTGTGAGGAAAACTAGAACTGAATTTCGGTCGTCCATGTCCGACAAAACTCTCGGACATGTTCTCCTTGCGAAGTGTGACCAGGCTGGACATTGCTACAACCAGACCTACACGGAAGACTTCTTGAGGAGGGCCAAGTTGGCGACCACCACCCTTGTTCAAAAATAATACAAGCTAAAGCCCAAGGAACAAGAGGAACTATTCGAGGCAGTTCGGCACTACTTTGTGACAGTGTGCGACTACATGCGACACAAGTTTTCGCCGACAGACCCTGCTCTGCCTAATGCAGAGGTAGTTCAGTTGAAAAGCCTGGAGACCATGTCCTTCCGAAAGGTGCGCTTTTGTTCAAAAAAATAAAAAAGCCCCCCCCCCCCCCCCCCTTGGCAGGGTCTTCCTAATTCTGTGTCCCAGTACTTGGCAGGTCTGCTATACAGACACGTCCTAGGTGCGTCCCTATAACCACATTCAGCGGTTAACGTCTCTCCGACGAACGGAATGTAGGGTGCGGGGAGCTTACGACGAATATCAGTATCCTCGACACTCGAGCGTATCTCACCACGTGCGTCCTTGGTAGTTGTTCCTTCTGATCTGGGAAGACCCGCCGAAGACGCTCCGAAGTGCGAGGACGTGGTTCTCATGCAGTGATTGATCTAATAGCGGCAGGTACTCCGGGCACATCCCAGTCCCCTCTGATCCGTACGCCGTTGACGCGGCAGACGGGTGTCCACAAGCCCGGGTTCGTTGAAGGTCGACGGAGTGACACTGACCTGTCCCGGCCACTTTCTGCACCGCCTATTACGAAACGACTGGCTCCTAAACTGTAAGAGAAAACGTGACTTCATTCTGCGTTCATGGCAAACTATCGGTCTTGCCGGTCCCTCGCGAGCTCTGTGCCCTCGGCTTTCTCTTCTTCCCTCCTGGTGTCGCGCATTATAGTTGCTCCGTTCCAGTTCACTTTTTCAATACCCCTCGTCAGCGGCACGACCTGAGCCACAAAGACGGTCGCTCGCCGAGGTAAAAACTCAGCGGCTCTCGACGCATTGCAGTACTGAAGCAGGACTCAGGATGCCTCTAACATCGCCTCCAATCTCTTGTGCACAGGCGCACTCTTATTTTCTTGTGCAATTTGTCTTCTTATTTGCGTGGCGGGCATCTTTCTTGTTTTTCTTTTTTTTGCCTTTTTTCTTGCCATCCGGGACAGTGAATTCTTGTTCTACTCATGTAGCTATGGTTATAGTTTATGTGTTGGGAAATAGAAATGCAATGTAATATAGGATTGAGGATTCTTCTTTAAAACGTTAAACGCTATGAGTGATGGCCAAAGTCGGAGACTTTGTATGTGAGACTCTTGTACGGCAGCCGTTGGTTCACGCTCATTTCTTTTGTCTTCAAAACTATGGAATAGGTTTCGTAAAGTTGAGAGCTGTGTCACAAATGAGCGCTTAAGAAAGCGCGCACCTGCGAATGCTAGCAACGGTGACAATACAAGGCGCAGTTATGATCCGCCAGAATCAACGGTAAAGAAAAAAAAAACATGCCCTCACCTCCTGAAGGGCATCGTGAGGAAATGCGCAGGCATTTCTTGCTCTGAGAGAGGGCATCGTTGCCGTCAGGCAATCGCCTTTACCGACTTCTGTAAACGCTTCGAGGAGTATTGTGAAAAGTCCGAAAACAAAAGTAGCTAGATGGTTCTGTAAAAATAGCTTAAATAGCTAAAAAATGCAGCAAGCAACTAAAAATTGCTAATTATTTTTTCCAGCATTTTGAAAACAATTTTAACCACGTTCGTCACACACAACCAATTTATTTGTGGCCTTGTCATCTCAAAAATAAGAGACGGCTGTCCCATAAGGTTATCTTGCTGGCAGAACATGATTTAGCAACAAAACAAAGTACGCCTGTTTTAACCCCTATAATTAGTGCAGACTTTTTTTGACGCACTCGGAAAATACAAGCTGACAATGCATGTAGATATGTAAAAGAAAATAAACTCTGTTTTTAGCGAATTGGAAAACCACAAAAAAAAAACCAAGGGAAATAAAAATTCCCTCGGCGAGCGGAGTTCTTAATTAAAATAAGCAGGTACCCAGAAGCTTAACACGACGAACTTCAAAAAACTTCTTTGTGAGTTTGTGGTCAAAATACGAAAGAAGCAAGTTGCCCCGCCGCGGTGGTCTAGTGGCTAAGGTACTCGGCTGCTGACCCGCATGTCGCGGGTTCAAATCCCGGCTGCGGCGGCTGCATTTCCGATGGAGGCGGAAATGTTGTAGGCCCGTGTGCTCAGTTTGGGTGCACGTTAAAGAACCCAAGGTGGTCGAAATTTCCGGAGCCCTCAACTACGGCGTCTCTCATAATCATATCGTGGTTTTGGGACGTTAAACACCATATATCAATCAAATCAAAGAAACCCGTTGAAATCAGTGACGTCATCGTCGGAGATAACAGTCAGAAATTTAAAAGGGAGGCTTTTGACAGATTTTTATATTTATTAACCTTGGGCGATATTATTAGCAACTGAGTTTTCAGGTTCTAATGTATCTGTCTAAACAAATATATTGTTCATAATGCCACGTTCCATTTCTCAAGTTTTGTTATCACCCCAATACACTACACAATTCCCAGCGCAAACCGCGCCTGCAGTTTTCGAGAAGCTTCAGGACTGTAGTAGATCCTTTCGATAAGATCAAGCCCACTCCGCGAACTGTAAATATTATTCTGGAACCTACGTCGCCGGTGGCGATAACGCTAGAACATTCGATGGCAAAAGTGTAAATGCCGACGCACTTCGCCACTTGTCAGTTGTTGATCGACTGCCAACCCTCCGTTCGCCGCTATCAGTCCAAGACTGCTACTGTAGTCCGACTTTCCGTTTGCTGGGCACAGGTTCGCCCAAATAAATAATTTATTATTCGACTCACAGCGTGCTCCATTTGTCCACGTCACGACCCCGTGACATCTGGTGGAGGTGCTGTTTCTTTCATGTACCGGACGCCTCAGTCAAGCCGTGAACCTAGCCTACGCCGGGAAGACACCGACGCCAGCAACGAGCAGCGAGTTAGCCGCAAGCAACAAGGTCTGCCACCGGAGTACGGGCTTTTACTGGACAAGGCTCAGAAAACCAAGACGTTGACATCGACCACGGCGACGATGTCAACGCCGGTTCCAACTGCACCACTCCTGTTCCTGCAACCCAAAGAGCCGCCAACTTTCCACGGTTCGCCACTGGAAGACCCGGAAAGCTGGATCACAAGGTTCGACCACGTCGCCGCCTTCAATGACTGGACAGACGATGACACGCTCCGGCGTGTGTATTTCGCCTTAGAAGATGCTGCTCGGACCTGGTTCGAGAATGAAGAGCGAAGCCTTACAACGTGGGACGTTTTTCGCGCCAGGTTCCTCACCAGTTTCGCAAGTGTGGGGCGCAAGGAGAAGGCCGCATCTCTCCTCGAAACCCGGATGCAGACGCCTAGTGCAAACGTGGCGCTATTCACGGAAGATATGATTAAACTCTTCCGCCACGCTGACTCCGACATGTCTGAGGAGAAGAATGTCCGTCTGCTCATGCGAGGAGTAAAGCAGGAACTCTTCGCCGGCCTGATCAGAAACCCGCCAAAGACGTTCGCCGAATTCGTTTCAGAAGCATCTACGATAGAGAAGACGCTCGAGATGCGCACACGGCAATATAACAGTAGCTTCTCGTCTACAAGCTACGCTGGCATTCAAGCGCTAGGAACCACTGACTTGCGTGAGACGATCCGAGCGATCGTGCAAGAGGAGGTGCGAAAATTACTTCCTTCAGTGCAGCGTCACGTGGATTTCATCGCGGACGTCATACGCCAGGAGATCCAGCAATCGCTGCGCGTTCCTAAGCCTCTAGAGCCGCAGCTGCAAGTCATGAGCTATGCTGATGCAGCCCGCTGCCACGCCCTTCCTCCACGCGCACGCGAAAATGCCGCCCCATCGCACTTCCGTCGCCAGACGCAACCGCAATATTTAGTCTCACTTTAGCTTAGCCTTTCAGCTATATATCCTCCGGAACCGGTGTTCCGAGCCAAAATAGGTCCAACATGCTATCAGATATTTGAACATATGTCAATGAAATCGCGCGGCTGCAGATCAGAAAACATAATGACAATTGATAAACAAAACGTATATTAGAGATTTTAGCGTCCCTCTGAATGTACAATGAATCACATTGGCGAATAAAAAATCATGGGCTATATTTATTAACAGGAAGCCATATAACATACGGTAAACAGTAATGATGAAAGCCTGTTTTCCAGCTTGAGAAGTGTAAACAAATTGCAGTACAAGTGTAAAGCCATGTAAACAGGAATCAGTCCAGTGGAACACATAAATCTTGGATGATATGTGCAAGTTGCAGGACATCCTCTTCTGCTGTTGCAAAGGATGTCATCGTACTGATTTTCGCAGCCACGTCAGCTGCCAGGCTATAATCGCGGCTCTTTTTTGTGTGTCTCTGAAGGCCATATTGCATTTTCAGTAACGCTTTCAGAGTGTCAATGTCCAGTCCGAATTGCGACGCCTGCACTTCACATTGCCCCTGTCGCTAAAGCACTGTTCAATATCAGCATTCGAGAAGGGCGCGGCAGCACTGTCATGGCGAGCATGGCGAGCTCGGTGAATAGGTTCTCGCCTTGCGCATACTTCTAAGAACCTACTTCCTGCCAAGATCTATCGGTTCTGTTTGTACAGCACCATTTTACGTGCCGCGAGATTTTCCATTGCGTTTCGCAAGCGAACACGGCTTCCACAGGGAGGAACTGCGATGCCGATTCCATAATTGGCTCTTGTATTAGCTTCAGTGCGTGCTCTACAGAAAGAAGAGAAGTCTTACTCAAGCACTGATTGTTTTCGCGAAGCCGTTAACCCAGCTGCTTAAATAGTTCTCCGATGAAACGTGGACAGCGAAGGCGTAGCTCTTTTTCATCGTCACGTGGTGCGCATGCGTCTCGGAGTGCTGTTTCAAACTAGTGACCAAAGTACGAATTAGGATCAAGATGCTCGTTGATAATGACTGTTAACACGTCGTATACTGGAAAGTCGGTAGAGATACTTTGTTGGCTGTCGACTTCACAAGCTTCATCAGATTTTCGAACAATTTCTTCGGGTCTAGGTTTTCCGCTTGATATGATTTGTTGATACGCTGCACTTCAGTTGAAACCCAGTCCAGCAGGGGTACATAGTATTTTTGGGGGGGTCACTGTACATTTCTTAGAGCATCGTTGACGTGTAGCAATTTTCGTTTTCCCGGGCATTTTCAAGAACTTCCTTCAGTTTGGTCCACTGTGCGAGTATTCTGTTAACTGCCGCATATATTGACAAGCAGCGTGCCTCACTGGCTAGCGGTATGGTAAGCGGAGCCTCTCCGTCGTTTAGTTCCTTGTATAAGCTTCGATACGCCCAGTTTTCTTGTCGAGGAGTGAGCAAACCATCGGTATTACTCCCTCACGAGAAATTTTGTTTCTTGGCAAGGTAACCGACGCATGTGAAACAAACAAGTTGACTGGATTGACAAACATATCGCACCATAAAGATGAGGAATTTCATTTCTCAGACGTGTATAGACTCCACTATTGACACCAGTCATGACGTTCGCATAGTATACTGCTATGCCAACATGTTTTTTTTTTGCGTTCAGACCCTTGCACCGCAATCTTTCCAAAAGCGCTGAGGCGATGTTTTCAGCGTCGCACTTTTCAAGCTCTTGCAGGGTACAAAAACTTGAAAAAACCTCACCGTTTGACTGGGAAAACACCTGATGGCGATGCCAAGGACCTTTAGGACACTGATATCGGTTGACTCGTCAAACAGAACGCTGTAATTTTGCTGGTCAATACCGTCCCGCAACAATTTTTCGAAGTGCTCTCCAAGGACGTTCTTCATTATATTAGTGCACTTTGTGCCGTGAATCTTGATCTTAGAGGCAACCTGGCTATCTTAAAAAATCCGCTTGCAAACTTCTCTGAGGTGACACATGGACATCAGGGCACAGTGCTCAGCGACAAAAAGTGCAAAGGTTGCTTCAGTCTGCTGTACAGGGTTAGCCATTACAGAAGGCATGGCATCGGATATAGTGCGCTGGTGTAGTCCCTTCCTTTGCACACAACCACGTGTTTTGCAGACGTAGTATGCTTCTAAATGCTGGCCTTTGTTTGCCTCGACAGAACATTGCAAAATTTGCAAAAAGGCCATGAAGGGGTTCTGTGGCATTGCCATTAGCCACTCCTTGTACTCTACCTCTGTAAGCCAGCAGTGTCATAAGTGTTGTTTGTACAGTTTGCTCTTGTCTGTCAAGTTGTACGAGTTTCTATAACACAACCTTTAAAGGGTATGCACGCCGCATACTCACAAAAAAATGTTGAGTGTCACGAAAAAGTGCTTGACTCTGCGCGCGCCACCACTTGCAGAAGACGGCATAAAACCCCAGCGACTAATTTCCCCAGTGCAGCGAAAAATCAACCATCAAAGCCGCGAGGCAGCGCCAAGCGCCGATCAGTCGTATGCGAACAGTCAGCAGAGATACCCCCTCGCCCTTGAAGCGCCTTCGCGTCACGATTTTAGAGAACCACCGAACGATCACAAGAGCAAACATCACGTGACGCCGAGAAATCCAGCCATGGTTGGAAGGTGCCAGGAGGAGACTTGGAGGTCACAATCGCATGAAAACACTTCATGAACAAAATCTCAAAACTTCCAGATAGAAGCGAGATTTGAAAATGTCATGTATAGCATACTGTTATCTGGTGTTAGAGTGTTCATAGGACATGCATGTATAGTTTCGGTCTCCAAACACAAAGGAGCAAGGGCACCCTTAACTCGAAATGACCGCTACACCGACGCGGTCGACAGCGCCGAGGCCAAGTGGCTGAGGCGCACACATCTAGGCATATGTCACAATGGTGCAACTAGAAATTGTCATTACAATGCAGCTAGACCTAACTGAAATAGCCACATTTGGAGCTAGATTCTGACTAAATACCTACAATAGCTACTCGTAGCTAAACAAAAATTTTGATTAGCTAGATGAGTCTAAAACTAGCTAGATATGTGGCTCCAAAATAGCTAAATGAGCAACACTGGCCTTTAGAGATGCCCAGCCAGCGAACGGCCGAGAGTGAGGAGCGAGGGAACGGGAGAGTGGGGGGTCAGCGTTTTCGACTCAGCGCTGATGGCTCACAGCGGTGTCACCACGACCACATATTCCCCGATGTACTTGATAGGTGCCCAGCCAGTGAACGGCCGTCAGTGAGGTTCGAGTGGATGGTAGAGTGGGGCGCGGGGAGGAGATAGAGCGAATGGGGACAAAAGGAGTGACGAACTGCATCTACCCTCTCCAACACTCTCGCACACCACATGCTCCAGTTGCCAGATGTTGAGGATAAACGCGTGCACCCGCAGTTGTTGCAATGAGAGATGGAGTGAGAGCGGAGAGATAACACCTGCGGGTGCGTGGGCTTTGCCGCCAGATCCCTGCCATAGCCCGACTAAGATACGTTCGCATTTAAAACAAACATCAATGGAATCCACGAACGCGCTGCGTATTCCCTTTGAAAGCATTGTCGGTAAACTGATAACCTTCTCGTACCTATCGCCGAGCGGAACCCAGAAACCTAGAGAAGGAAAGCGTGAGTCACTCCCTTGTTGCGCCACATGTCGCAGAGAGTTGTTGAAGTCTCACCCCTTGCGCAGCTTTGCTGTGCAGCACGCCGACGAAGCTACTCGAAATCAGGGTGGACGTATACAAGGGAGCAGCGGATAACAGTGATCAGCAGATGTAGAGAGTTTTTCCGCCGTCGGGCAAACGCTAATGGCTTCAGTTACTAAGCAGGAGATAAAGAGGTTTCCCACCTGCGGGCGAAGGCTTGCGCTACAAGCAGAAGACAGGTGTGTGTTTACCGCCAATGCGTGAACACTCTGCAGTCGCAGCGCATGAGTGGCCGACGTGTTACCGATAAAGAAGTTTTCTTGTTGGAGTGCGGACATTTGACGAAGTGAGGTACCCGAAAGGAGACATCGGGAGCAACGGAACGGCAATCAGCGTTGGACTTCGAGTAAGGGGCTTCACGAAGAAATCATTCAAAAGTTTTTCTAAGAGCTTCGAACCTAATAAGTTTCATGAACTTTTTCAGTCTTTAATTCTCTTGATTAGTGCCTGAAATTGCAATGTAGCACATGTTGTTGTTTGTGCCCCTTGTTCTGTCTATATATTGCTGTGTGTGTACCCGTCGTTTGCAGTACCTTGTGATTGGAGACGTATTGTATTGAATTATTGCCGAGTGTGCATATTGGTGTGTTGTTTGATCTGCCGCATTTCAGAATATATTTTTGTTTTGTTATCCACTCTCGGCTCTTACTCGTTCTTTGGACTACAGCCGGAATTCAATGGCTTCCAAATATGGCCAAATTTAAATTGTCTGTGCTTTCGTGGTGCAGTTCGCAGGGCTGATACGTCGGCCCTTGTCATTAGCCCGGGGATCTTCTCCCTAATTTACGGGTTCAGGGAATGCTAAATGTATTGAAAATTGTTCACTGACTACTTTACAAGAGAATAGACCTATTGTTCTAATATATCTTCACTGTGGAGTTTAATTTTTTCTAGATAATTGGTGGCATACACATGCAATTTTTAAACATCCACTGCCGAGAGGACATCTGAAAATCAGGCACCTGACATCTTTTTGGAGCGATTTGAAATTGTGCGAGTGTGCGAGTTAATTATTGCGATGAAAGAAAAGAGCGTCAAAATGCTTTTATGCTTCGAATATTTTTCATGGCATATGTATACTTACTTTGCAGCCATCAAAGAGCGCTGTGAATGTGAATGCCGGGTTGACGTCCCCTTCTGGAGCACGCAGTTCCAGGTCATTGTGTGCCATGAGACGGATAGAACGGCGGTGCGTCTGCTTGATTGAATCCAGGAAGGCCACGGAATTTCGGCAGTGGTACGTGATGTTTTGTACTGCCCTTGAACTCAACAATTGTAGGAACGTCAGCTGTATGCGGTCAATCTTGTACCGTATCTGCCAAAAGAAAAAGTAAAAAATGCATTTAGCGATTGTTGCATTTTTCAACTGTATAAAAACTTTAATGCCAAATTTATTAAATCTTGACAGTTCTCCAAACTTATCCGAAATATGGATGCTATTTGTTTCAATTCATTGAATTCATTCAGCTTTTTTTTAAATACAATATTACCTAGTGAAGTATTACATTCGGACGTCCTGTAGTTTAGGAAATGACGGGGTACCTCCTAATACTAAAACATATGTATGTTAGGTGTCGTGGGCAATGTGAGAAAAATACATGTGCTTATTTTGGAAGAAAGCTATAAAAGCTACTCAAAAAATCTAAGCAAGAGATGAAGGATTGATTGATATGTGGGGTTTAACGTCCCAAAACCACTCTATGATTATGAGAGACGCCGTAGTGGAGGGCTCTGGAAATTTAGACCGCCTGGGGTTCTTTAACGTGCACCCAAATCTGAGCACACAGGCCTACAACATTTCCGCCTCCATCGGAAATGCAGCCGCCGCAGCCGGGATTCCAACCCGCGCCTTGCGGGTCAGCAGCCGAGTACCTTAGCCACTAGACCACCACGGTGGGGCAAGAGATGAAGGAAAAAGAAAGCAAGAAACAATAAAAATCTGGCATGGTAAATAAATTTATGAACTGTACCAGAAGCTAAAAAACCAAAACACAAATTTATACTGACAATCCTCATGACACAGACATCACAAATTCATCAAAGCAAAGTGAACACATTAGAATTTACCAGAAGAGCCGTATATAAAAGATTGAATACGAAACATTATGAAACAATTGCTGCTACGAAAACAAAAGAAGAATAATTCATGAAAAGAAATGAAGTATTCGATGATATTGATAAAAAATCAGGCATGCGCGATATTAAAAAACAAAGAAACCGTAATAAAAAAGAAATAAAATTGGAATATCCCGAAGTTAGCTAGCCAGCTCACGCAATTCTTCGAGACACTAGATTTTGTAAATTCTTTGAAATGGTTGTAGATGTGACGCTGATTTAATTTCTTATGGTATCAAATTCCAAACGGATATCCCAGAAAAAAATTTTCGACAGATCCCACGTACCTGGGAACCGACGTTATGCGAAGCATGCGGAGGGAAGGTGACTGGGTTGCAATTTTTTTATTGAGCGACACGTCATAAAATGACGTAATATATGTACAAATGGTACACTTATAGACATATGTTAAAAGTTGCAGATGTTTACATAATCAATTGTTTGCACTTTCGCAACGATGCCAACTAGAACATGCGTATTAGCAGCACCAGAAGCTGATATGAAGCGCTGATGCTCGCCAGGATGCTAGCCGTGGACGCTGCTACATAAATCAACTTGAGCGCATGGCAACTAACCACAATTGACTTTAACAAGGCGGGACGGTTGTATCAGAAGAGTACATATGTAATGATTATTAAATTGGGTAGGCAGCACTGCAACCACTATTGACGTTTCACGAAGATTAGCGTGCATTTAAAAGAGGATCCGAGACATGGCCTAGCTTTGTCGTAAGATGCTTCACTGCCATGCACAAGGCTTGGGTTCAATTCCAGCTTGGACCCTGGCATTTATTCTTTGCATTCGTCGGCCGATGATGCAGCCCACTCAGCCCATGAAGAAACCCGTGTAGTCCCGATTCCTCTATCAAGGAATGATGCAGCAAGACAACTTTACCTGCTGGCTCGAGATCTCACACGCACGTTCTGGTCGTCTACCAGCTTCCAAAGGTGTCAATTTTATGAAATGGATCCTTCGCTCAAGCTAAAGCTACCATCACAACTTTCCCGCTCCGATGCGACACTGTTATGCCACCTTTGGTTGGGTGTTGCATTCACAAAGGTGTACTCCTTTCGCATTGGTATGGCAGACGCTCCTACATGCGACTACTGCGGAGATGAAGAGACCATCGAACACGTCCTGTGCAGCTGCGCTTGCTACGACACACAGCGATGCCAGCTACGGATGGTTTTGAATCGACTTGACCCCGGACCATTTTGTGTGCAGAAGATACTAGGACCTTGGGCATCTGCCTCAGTTGCGCAGAAAGCAACTAAAGCACTGCTACTTTACCTTAAGTCAACAAACCTGAGCGACCGCCTGTAAACTGTGTGTGCTCCCCAAGTGTGCTCGTGATTGGGTGTACCTTCTCATCTTTCTGCAACCTCTTTTCTCCCCTTTATCCCTTCCCCAGTGCAGGGTAGCAAACCGGATGTGCGTCTGGTTAACCTCCCTGCCTTTCCTTGTATCTTTATCTCTCTCTCTCGTCGGCTCGATGCTACCAATGTTGGGTATTTCTTAACGCTCGCGCGTTAAAATGGCCCTTGTGTGTTTTCGTCGTTCCTTAGTATACATACGAAGTGTCAACCACCTGTGGCACATTACCGCATAGCAGCGGCACATACCCACCCGTGGGTATGTTCCACTGTCTGGCGGTAAGTGTTAGGCGATGTACGCGACGGGATTGTGACATTATTATTGTCTTGACTAGCGCGTCATTTTCGTCAAACCATCTAACCCTCCAATGCAATTTTTCGTTCATGCCAAGTTAAAGGTTTGCCCACGAGATCACCCAAACGTAAGCGGCTAGGTAGATAGATAGATAGATAGATAGATAGATAGATAGATAGATAGATACTCTCAAAGGCGCTGAAGTTCGCTAAAAATGCTTGGCATTTATTAAGGGCTATTAGTTTTCCCTAGTTTTCCCGAGCGACGGGAAAAGTAGATTGCCGTTAAAAGAGAACCTTGTGATGTTACTGTTTTACAAGAAATTTATTTACTAGAAATTCAATTGAGTAAGCCGGAATGGAGGTGTCACATCGCTTTAGCCCAAAAATAAAGATATTGTTTGTTTAAATAGCTCTGTTTGTGACAAGCTTTCTAGGTTTTGTTATAGTGGTTTACAGGGCGTAAAGCCATTACTGATGTTCATCTGTCCTACAGCTTGGTTTTGGAGGCATTGAAAATAATCGAGGTAAAAAAATTAGGTTTTAGCCATAGATGATACACAGTAAGATGTCTATGATTGTAAGAAGGGTAAAGCGAACGAATAATGAACGTTTCGACATAGTTATGTGTTTTCACGATCAAATGCGTGCCGAAAGAAATTTTATGCATTTGTGAATGAAAATTTAAAAAATTAGGTGCTCATCTAATGTCACACCCAGAACCCTGGCACTGTTAGTACCGGGTATGACATTGTCCACCATCGTGAGCACCACGGGTGGCCCTTTTAGTAATGGAGAATCACAAACGTAGTTTTAGTGGGGTTGATGTGCAGGCAGTTACCACTGCACCAATCAATGACATTTTCAAGTGATTATTTTGCTTTTTTAAAAGTACGGGGATGATTTTATGAGATGAATATATTGATATATAACAAGCAGTCAGTGTGGCGAAGTGTCAGGGGCAAATCATTCAGGAATTTTAAATAGAGCAGTGAGCCTGAAATTGATCCTTGGTGCACTACTATTCTAGTAATCTTGGAAGAGGTAATTTTACCGTCGATTTCTACAACTTGCGACCTGTTTTTAGCTAGATCTTGATACGGCGCAAAGCTGGACCTGTGATGCCATAAGATGTGAGCTCGTGAAAAAGAATAGAGTGTATAATTGTGCCAAAACTTTAGTAAGATCAACAAAGACTGCAGCAAATAGTGAACCTTCGTCAATGGCTTGTTTGATTTTGTCCGTGAAACTAATGAGCACCAATTCAAATGAGAAACCTGGACGAATACGAAGCTGATGAGGAGAGAGCAAGTCAATTTTTATTTTCAAGTATAACATCAGGCATCTGTAAAAAATCTTCTCGATTACTAAAAAATGAAAAAAAAATGCAAATCGAATGGTAATGTTCATACATTCACGATCGCCTTTCTTGAAAACGAGAGATATCTTGCCGTTTTGTAAGAAGATTGTAAAAGTACCATTCTTGAATATTTTGTTTTTAATGTCAGCAAGAGCAGGAAAAACACTGTCGTGTATAAGCTCAAGTCGTCAAGGGTGAACCTAATCTGAACCAGCTCCAGCTGTTTTTAACGATGATATGACAGAGTGATATTCAGCGCTAGAAGTAAGATATAAGTAAAATAAATGTGGAAAGCGCAATGAGCGGAAAAGTAATAGTCTGTGTTCAATGATTTTAACTGCTGCAAAAAGGGCAACTAAAGCATTGACAATGTCAATTGGCTCAGCAAATGTGCTGGATGCAGTATTATTTTTGTTAAATTCGCATTAGAACCAGTTTTGTTTAGAAGATATTTTGTAAGCTACCAGGTCTGTTTAGTATGAGGTCTGTGAAACAATATGCGTTTTTGAAAATAGTCACGTTTAGCACGTTTCGAAATGGCAACAAGTGCATTCGAATATTTTTTGTAGAAAATTTGTAGCACTGAGCTAAATAGTTTGCACTTGAGCTTCTCATGCATTTTATCTTTTCTTGAAATTGAGCGCAATGGGACGTTAGTGATTCATGGGTTTCTCCCTCTCACAACAAATACGTACATGCGATGTGCTCTGTGTTATGCAGTTTGTTATTAGAGGAGAAAATGAGTCGTAGGCTTGCTTAGGAGATTCAATTGTGTGATATCAGATTGTTATAGTTTGTTAATCAATGGAACGTATGTTTCTGCGTTAAACACCGCTTTCTTGAGTTGTTTATGATTTGTGAAACCGGCCATGAAAGCGAATCCTATTCTGACAAAAAAACATAATAATGGTCGCTGAACTGAAAGTCTACCCCAAGCGCAAAGGCACTCGTTTTCAAACTGGAACAAATGTAACCACTCCTTGCATTTGTAAGTGATGAATCGCACCTAGTAGGCGCTGTGAATAACGATAAAGAGCCAAAGTTTTGAAAAACGTGCACATAGTTCAAACATGAATAACTGTTAAGGTCAGATATCTTACTGTTATTGTCACCGCATTTAATGACGTTTTTGTTTTGAGATTTGATTATTTGATATGTAGGTTTAACGTCCCAAAACCACCAAAAGATTATGAGAGACGCTGTAGCGGAGGGCTCCGGAAATTTTCACCACCTAGGGTTTTTTAACATGCTCCGAAATCTGAGCACATGGCTCTACCACATTTTGCTTTCATCGAAAATGCAGCCACCTCCACCGGGGTTTGATCCCGCAACCTGCGGGTCGGCTGCCGAGTACCTTAGCTACTAGACCATCACGGTGGGTTTTTGTTTTGTTTTGGTTTGTTTTCAGAGACGACATGACTTAGGAGAGATTCAAGTTGTTTGAGAAAATTAACAATTCATGAAGATGGAGAGTGGTAGAATACTGGAATGATAATGTTTTTTCATGCAGTGAAAAAACCAGCTCGGTCAAATTTAACCCCGACCAATTCACAATTTAAGTTAGTAACAGAATGATTGAGATGGCTTCTATATGATAGCGATGAATCAATAAAGACCACAGAACCACCAACACGGGTTGAACCACAACTGCAGCACTGAAAGGTGTTTTTTTTCATATGCCATACAGTTACCATCATTATTTGTTAACCATGAATCAGTGCCCCATGGCTGTGGGCTAGTGGCTAAGGTACCCGGTTGCTGACCCACGGGTCATGGGATTGAATCCCGGCTGCGGCGGCTGCATTTTTGACGGAGGCGAAAATGCTGTAGGCATTTGAACTCAGATATGGGAGCAAGTTATTGAAACACGGGCGGTCAAAATTTCCGGAGTTCTCTACTACTGTGTTTTCATAATCATGTGGTGAATTTGGGACGTTAAACCCCACATATCAATTAAACCATGTCTCAGAGAGGCATATGATTTAAAACGTGTGATCGGTTGCTGAAGGAAATGTTTGAGGTCATCATGTTGCATTTGAGGCTGCAGGCATTAAATTAAATAAAAGGTAAAGCTGGTGGTTTCTCCTTGATGAATGTTTTAGATTGATTATATATGACAAAACAGAGGAATCCATGGTGGTTCAAGATATCTTAGAGGCATATATTTATTAAAAGACAGACAGATGGCTTGCTTCGCGTATACGAAAGATGTGGCTGTCATCTTTTTTTTGTGGCTAACTCAGAAACCTGTCCATAGATGCTTTCATTTTTTCGATTTTTTAGTTCAGAAGCCTGAGCGAACAATGTCTTGCTTTGTGGGGTTAGGTGACCGTTAATAAACACACGTTTTTTTCGGCTCTTAGGGAAAGCCAATGACACCCATCATAATTCGGGCTTTTACGTAAATTATGACGGGTTCCACGAGAGTGCAAAATTACCGTAAAATACACACGATACAGACGAGAATTCGAAAATGTGGTAAACATTTTCAAGGTAGAAGAGACCGCCGTGCCGTGTCCTGGAACAATGCTTGGCTATTCGACGAAAGTGGCTGTTGTCGCGACTTAGTAGCGAGATAGCGTTGAATAGCTCATTTCGCGATAATTCTGGCATTGGTGTTGGCATCGGCGGTTGTGAGCGAAAAGACAGCTTGTGCGTAAAATAAACATTAACAAAGATGCACATGAAATAACATTCAGCTGGAGTTGGGATCCAAGCCGAGTCGTTTGCGTGACAAGCGAGTGTTATTTACGCAGCCACGCGTCTCCTTGTGAATATAGAGAAAATACATTTATCTTCTTGGAAATGAAGTAAAAGTAACTCATGCTTTACAAGCACACGCGTACTGAATACATGCCTTACAATACAGTATAGCTTATTGCAGTAATATTGCGAGGTACAAGCTACGTTCCTATCAGCCGGCAAAATATCCGATTGACTTCAAGGTTTAAAGCCGGTCTCCCACAACGAAAGAAACACAGGTTACCCACTATGCCATGAGTAATAAGTTTTCGGTTGTAGGCTGGCATTCGTTATGCCATCCTTCGTAATTCTCCAGAGAAGCGTGCTACCTGCTGCACGCTGCAAAAGATTTCGTGCAATTTTCTCGTGCAATGGCCCACGACGACAGAGAATTTCACCTGAAGCTTTTTTAATGCATTAGAGCATTCGACGAACCACTCGTAACTCATTTCGAAATGTGTGACGCCTGGCTGTTTTGTAAAACAATTTATTACTCATATTAACGAGATTCGTTTACCGACATCAAGCCTGCCTAAGGCCACTCTGCCACGAAGTTTCAGATCACCGGCGTCGCTCTGGATTAATGCAAGGCTAGAACGCTGGCGATCCCGGGTTCGATTCCCGTTGTGTCCTTAGTGTTTCTTATTTACTTAATTTTATTTTGGATATTTCCTGCGAATATGCTTATGGACACTTGAAACGGCCCCAGCGGACACCTACCACGCACGCAATCCTCTGTGTGATCTCGCAACAGTTTTCTCTGTGAAAGTTCTATAATCTAGCGTCGAACCTTCAAACTATGACTCCACAGCGCGCGGCGTGAAAGCGCTAAGCCATGAAGTGTGCGAGGTCCAGCTTGCTAACGGCGAGCCCTTTACCGTTGGAGGTTCTCAGAGCTCAGTTGCTTCAGCACTCCATCGTCATCAGTGGCGACTAGCAAAGGTAACTCTAGATGTAGCTTCACTTTACATCAATATTTCTTATAATGACGGAATAAATTTTTTATAATGACGGAATCAACGACTAAGATCAATTTATTGACATCCACATAAAATTAAAAGACGCATCACTACCTACAAACGTTTAAAAAGCGTACAAATGGGCAGCAATACCTTCCCTTTGACCATTGTTACCTTCGTCACTGCAAAACGAGCATACCGTACTTGCAGAACCACCAATTCGGAAGATTTTTTTTCATCTGCCCGAAACTTTGAAGCCGATGCAGGTATCTTGCGCAACGTACTTGCGAAGCAACACGATTCTTCATGTATAGCCAACGACACCACGCGTTAAGCAGCAAACCTAGATCACGAGAGCTACTTCTCTAGCAGGAAGAATTAAAAGAGAAAAGACGAAAATTGGCAGAACCCCTGTGAAGTGGGAATCAATGATATGCGAAGCACGAATTAGGATAGTTTATATGTGACTTGAAAATCAGCACAACGTTACGAGGCCAAGGTAAACAATGCTGTATATGACTTCCATGTCATGATTATCATGTTTGGAAGTATGATTTTCGTTTGTCGTCTATTCACATGACGTGCTAGAAAATTTGGTACATGTGGAGCTGGCAAAACGCCCGGAAGCACGCTATGGGCGTAGCGTGTCGTCATGTTTTACATGACACGCATGTCCTGATTATCACGTTTGAGCGTGTCATCTACGTTCATCGTCCGTTCGCGTCACGTGATACGCAATTCTGTATATATTAAGCTAGCGAAATGGTCTCAAGCGCATCATGAGCGTGGTATGCTGTAATATTCCTACATTAAACACATGTCATGATTATCTTGTTTGCACCAGCGATATACCTTCTTTATCAATTGACCTCCCGTAATACCAAATTCGGAATACGTGAAGCTAGCGAAATGGCCGTGAGTGCCTTATTAGCGTGGCATGTAGTCAAGTGGTTACATGACACGCATCTTTTGATTATTATGTTCTCACTATTCACATACCTTCGTGATCCATTCCTCTCCCGTAATACCAAATTTTGTATATGTGAAAGTAGCAAAACGGCCGCGAGCACATCATGAGCGTGGCATGTAGACATGTTCTAACACAACAGACATCTGATGACTTTCATGTTTGCATCAATCATATAACTTTGTCATGCATTTACGTCCCGTAATACCAAATTTGGTATATGTGAAGCTAGCAAAACGACCGTGAGCGCACCATGAGCGTGGCGCGTAGTCATGACCCAAGACTGCGCCCATTTTCTTAAGGCTGCGTTGCGGGAGTCTAGCAAGTTTGCAAACATTTCAAGCACCAAGTTCTTTAGGTGTACAAAAAGGACAGAATATTGCTCTTACTTTCAACTCATAAAGACAAAGCCTAATGATCCTCCAATAGTCAATATTGCAAAGATCTTTGCATGTTTGACTTTCCAAAATAAATCCCTTTAAATTAATCGCAGACTGTCTGCCCATTCAGTGTTTAAAAATTGTTGCTTCTATAATTGCCAATATTGCGAGGTCATTCAACAGAGTTCATTAGAAGGGTATAAAGGTGTGCTTGTGGACATCTCGCGACTATCTCCGTCATGCGTCCGGAAAAAATACTTGGAGGCTATTTCGTGCGCTCGTAGACCCAACATAGACCTGCACCGAAACTCGGAAACACTTACACAAGACACTTTATAGCTTTTAGGCGAATGAAACCGAGCTGGCACACAAATTAAGTGAGAAATAATTGTGCTCCACACAGGATCCCCGTGGATCAGCGTACTCGTACGCGGATGCGGAGAACGTGGAATAGGATCGCCCATTCCAGCTTTTTAAACTTCAAAAGGCCCTAGCCTAAATGAAACGTGGCACCGCTCCAGGTCGGGGAAAAATTGCTGTGAATATATTAGCTAACGTGCCCGAGCTGGCATATGAATCATTATTAGAATACTTCAACTCAGTTAGGTCAAAGGAAGTGCTACTCCCCATACAATGGAAGACCGCCTAGTCACATTTACGCTGAAACCTAGAAAAGCCATGAGCACCGACAACCTTTTCCCAGTTTCTCTTACATGATGTACGAATAAACTGAAGGAGACGATGGTGCGGGATCATTTGTGTGATTTCATGCATAATCAACGTACTTCTTTAGATTCGACGCACGGGTTTCCCCCATGCAGATACGTGGAAGGCATTCTGCTTCAACTCGATCGAGATATTCTTGATCCTGTCGAATGCCCTCACAACGACAATGTTGTACTCGCCTTGGACTTGAAGGGGGTGTTTGACAAAATAACTCATGAGGTAATTTTACACACACCTTACTGAAACCAGCTGTGACTTAAGAGCGTTCGAATACTATCGGCATTTTGAAACCGACAGACAATTCTACGTTCGCACACAGGACAAGGAACACGACCCTTCTCCTTTAGGAGCCCGAGATACACCACAACGTGCAGTGCTGTTTCATTTATTATTCAATCTGTCCCTGATGCACCTGTCGGCTCAGCTGGCTGATGTTTCCGGTATACAGCATGTGTCATATGCTAATAACATCACCATCTAGACCTTGCAGGGTGTACTCGGAGATATCGAGGCGAACCTGCAGCAAGCCGCGAGCATGGTCGACCACTATGCTCGCCAGTGTGGCCTTCATGCTCACCATCGAAATCAGAATGGATGCACAGACGCCCCTCAGCCAAGTGCACGGCCACATTGAACTCTCACCGGAGACAGGTTCAATCCCTGTACAAAAAGAAGTCAGGGTTTTGTGGCTCTTTCGCATTCAAAACACGTGGTCAGAGACCACATTGGCCAAACTACGGATGGTGGGCGACCAGGTGGGCAGCATGGTCTACCGGGTCTCCAATAAACGTGGGGGGCTTCGTTGCAGAAATTTCCTGCGGCTGGCACGTGCGTTTGTAACGAGTAGAATCATATATTTTAGCCCATACCTCCACCTGTGGAAGCAAGAAAAGGATTTACTTTAAGTCATCATTTGCGAAATTGCAAAGAGAGCGCTAGACCTCTCAGTGAACACCTCTAACCAGCACCTCCTAGGTCTGCGCATGGTGAGTACAGCAGCTTCGGGAGGCCCAGCTGTACACTCGACTTTCACAGACATTAGCGCGTCGTCGCTTATAAGCCCACCTACACATTCAACCCATTCAGACTACGGAAGATCACGTTCAACTCCCATTCGAGTGGAGATGCACCCTCCACGTGCATTCTCTCCAAACAATATGACATAAGAAAACCACAAAGACCGGCGCCTGGAGCAGGTGGAAGTCCTGGCAACTATTATGGATCAAACCCGGCGTCTTTGCGTGGACGCCTCCACCGACACCATTGGGGCTGATAAACGGCCGCTGTTTACACGAGAACCAAACACTTATTGGGCTCACGTTTCGAGCCCAGGACCTAATCCATGCGGAACAAGTCTCCATTGTATTGGCCGCTCGTCACTCCCGGTCACAAACTATCACCTTCGACTCTCGAGGGGCCAGTCGAAACATTGTTAATTGCAGTGTCACGTACCTGGCCTACCGCCCATCGCAACGTTCTGACTATCAGCGAATCCCTGCATCCCGCCGTATAGCCTAGGCGCCTACTCTCATGAGACTCGCAGGGAACGAGGCAGCCAATGCCACCATCCGCGCGCTCTCTCAACGGGCATTCCCACTCACCTCCCCCGATCAGGACCACTTTGAATTCAATCTTGTGTATTCTTTTCACGAAGCTGTGGACTGTTACCAATTCGAACACAGCCTTTATCCACGCTCATTCAAAGACCTAAGTAAAGTGAAGGAGCTGCTTTTACTGCAACTCATCACGAACACTATGCTGTGCCCAACAGCCCTCAAACGTTTCGATCCCCCTTTTTCGGGCAGCTGCTCACACTGTGGAGAGAAGACTTCGGACATCTACCACATGGTGGTGGCCTGCCCTTCCGACGCCGCTGCACTGCCAGTCCCCAAGCCTATACGGGAAGAGTGGCAGGCGACCCTGGTTGGCTGCTCTAGCCGTCAGGCCCAAAAGGCCTTGATTCGATAAGCCCAGGCAGCAGCCGACGCCAATGGGGTCTCATACTAGGGGCCCCCACCTACTGGTTTTGTGTTAAGTCCTCTTATGTGGCGGTTTGCTGCATAGCTACCTTGTTTTTTTTTATTGCGATAGAAAATATGTAGACACTCTCGGCAGAATTTTGCCGCTGGCGTCAGCGTCGACGTTGGCGTCGACATCACTCACCGTATATGTATACGTATCTCTATACATAAAAACACAAGAAAGAAAAAATTCTGAGAAAGATTTCTGCACGCGGAATCGAACGTGGAACCTCTGAGTCGTCAATGCAAGGCGTTCACCACAGAGCCACGGAGACGCACACCCTTGAACATTTCAGTGGCAAGCTATTTATATCTACCACTTACCGCTGGTGATCGGCATCTAAGGGGGAGGAGGAGCGGGGACTATCATGTTTTCAGATTTACCGGAATGATGGCGCGCAAATCACGCGGCGGCGCACGCTGTCATCTCTAATGCGTACTTTGCCCCGCAGAGAGGAGATGGTTGACGCTCGCTCGCACGCCCTTATCGCGCCGCGGGTAGGATCGTACGTTTGGCTTGCCTGTGGCATTCACCAGGATGTTTCTGTTGTTACCGGGTGCACAAAGGTCACTGCAATTGTTGCGCAGTCTCCACTTGCGAAAAGAGCACGCTTTTCAGACACAGCAAAGTAACAATTGAGACGCTTATTCACGTTCATTGGTACTTTTGAGCATGATTTGTGCAATATTTGCACGAGAAACGCCGGAACCACTTCAATTTCTTGACAATCTGCCCATGACTTTTTAATTTGTTGCTACTGCCTTCATTGCTTTGCCTTTGCAGCAAAGCTGTGACTTTTTTGTTTTCATAAATAGATGGTTTTATCACCTCCACAGTGTCGTTTCTCAGCTGTGGTCTACATTTTTTACGTGCAATAGCTTAAAAGTACGGTTCATACCTTCGAATGGCTGCACCCATAAGATTGATTACTTGTGTCTTATACGCAACCTATTATTCCGGTAGTTACATAACTTTTTTTTTCAACTAGCCATTTGACCATTTTTTAGTATTACCTTCATTTCTCTATATACTCACGTGAAATATGATTTTCGTAAGTACTTCACACTCCGGTTTATTTTCTATTTAACATGTATGAATTACGTGACTGATGCCAATGAGTAAAAGATGTCAATAAAAGTTGTATTGTGCAGTACATGTGTTTATGTTACATTTTTTTACCATGAAAATGTTTTATGCCGAGGTCCGCCACAGCTCCGATGACGCAATGTCGTCACAGGTATGACGTAAAATTTATGCTCAGATCGGAAAGAAAAAAAAAACAGCAGAAGAAGAAACCGGCTGGCCTGCACCCAACGCGCAGAACAGTTACAGCGAAAGATGAAAAAGAGGTCTTTCAGAGCTTTTTTTTCCCAAAGAATTAGTATAAGGTAACAATTAGCGGCGTGTTGTGTGTAGCTCAAATAATGCGGCTGATGCAGAGCGCGGAGCCAGTCCCCGACAAGTCAACTAACGAAGCTGATCGATTCCGCGAAGGCGAACGTGGGAGACCTGCGCATAGGAAATAAAGAACATTCCTTCGTTCACACGGCTGACAAGTGGAGCCGTTAAGGTCAACCCAGTTTGGAACTAGAAAGGGAAGGCTTACTCAGAAGAGCGTCTTGCAAGAAGCAGGCCAAACGGCGCCATCTGAGTTTGAGTCATTGTTGGCATGCACGCGTGCCATGACGCAGGGACGCGACCACTGGGCTGACCAAGACATAGTGGCGGCATGGACACGAGCTTATTTTTCCCCGCTATACGTCATTACCGATATGTGTAGGATGACGGGGGGCCTTGCTGTCGCATGCGCACCTGGTCAGCTCGTAGGGCCCGACGCTGTAATCTCCACGCTTACGGAGTCTTCTACGAAGCGACGTTAATGAAAGTTGATGGAGCCTGAGCGTGAGAACGGCTGCCGACAGAGGTTGGTCAATACACGGCCTGGTATGGGAGACTTTGGGAGCACCTATCCCTCCCGTGTTGTATTTCGTAACGTGATTTTTACCAATGCACTGCTTGTTGTGAAAGTGTTTTGCGATTGGTTTTGACGATGCGAGCCCACACATGTGAGTGGCTTGTGTGGAGACCCTTTGTTGAACCGAGGATTGAGAAGAGGATGCTTGAATCTGAAATAGAGAGCGGAGGTTCGGGCTTGGACTCTGGCAGAGGCCTGAGGCTGCAATAAAGCATCTCTTCACCGGACTACGGCTCTTCTTTCGCGCTGCCACCGTGCACTCGAGTCATCGAGGGGACACATTCCGAACCTCAAACATGTTACTTCCTTCGCTAGCGTAGAAGCTAGTCGAGGAGAAGAAAGTTAACTCGAAGCTTTTGGGTAATGAATTGAATGTTCAGCATTAGGACGAGTACACGAACGAGAAAAAACACGACAAGTGCTGCTTGTGTCTTTTCTTGGTCGTGAATTTGTCCTAACGCTGCCCCATTCAATTTAGTATGAACCCTAATGAACTAGCCCACCTTTCTATTATTTTAGTTGGGTAACCCCTCCAAGTAAACTTGCAGGGGGCCCACTATGCCTTGAGTAATAGTTTTTCGGTTGTTGGCAGGCATTCGCTATGTTATCTTTCGTAACTCTTCGGAGAAGCGTGCTACCCGCTGCATGCTCCAAGGTATTTTGTGCAATTTTCTCGTGCAATGGCCCACGACGACAGACAGTTTCACCTGAAGCTTTCTTTAATGCGTTGGAGCATTAGACGAATCAGTCGTAACTCAATTCACAATGTGTGATGCCTGGCTGTTTTGTAAAACAATTTAATACTCATATTAACGAGATTCGTCTCCCGTCATCAAGCCTGCCTAAGGCCAGTCAGCAATGATTGACAGCTGTTGTCGGTGCCGTTGCTGCGTGGACACTTGGAAAACAGTATATGCTGCCCCAAATTTTTGTTCATGGTCACCATCAAAAACCCTTGTTCTTGCGTATACTACACACACCTGCGCACAAACTACTCGACCACACACAAACCATAACACACACATGCGCGCACACACACACACGTGTACGCGTGGACGTTACGATGTGTGTTCTCAGCAGATTCAAGCCCCTCGAGTTGCACAAATCACAAACATATACGCATGCAGATTGTAATACAAAATGTCACATAAACACACACAACACCTCTTAAAGAAATTTCTGCGCAACTAAAGCAACTAGGGTTTTGCCTCCAACTCACAGAGGTACACGCACACCACTTCACCAAGCACACGCACTAAAAAAAACGACTCACGGACGCACAATTGGAATAGCTAATCTGTCACACAAACAAAGGTGAATAAATCACCTAAAACACAACACGGTCAAATGTCAGCCATTTGTCAGCACCACAGTTAGTAGGACACGGATTGTTTTCACTACTGTCGGGTATCGTGAGAGCTATGCTGCCATAGTTGAATGAGTCTCTTCAAAAACGGCTGAAATTGTAAATGTTTACGCCGAACGGAAGGCTCAAAATGTAAAACATTTATTGCAGAATTTAGCGCGACATATGCATGCATTCTAGGCATATATAAATTGTTTCCCCGTATAGGGAGTGCGAAATTTTGACCTCACGATGACCACGTGATCGGGTTGGTTTCGCTAAACAGAGCCCGTCTAGCACTGGCAAAGGACATTCAAGTTAACTGTGGGTAATTCTGCAAACCACGGTGAAGCATAACCGCAGTTAGACCTTTCCGAGTGACAGAAGTATGAGTAATGTTCAGCGCAAACCACGCCTGCCATGTTCAAGAAGTTTCGCGACTGTAGTAGATCATTTTGTCAAGATAAAGCACGCAGCGCGAACTTTACAGATAATTATAGAACATATGTGGCTGCTGGTGACAACGCTGGAATATTTGACGTCACATGTAGAAAATCCGACGCGCCTGACTGCTTGTCAATTGATTATCAGCTGACACTCCGTTCGCCGGTATCAGTGCCAGTGTGTATCGCTGTAATCTGAGTTTTCCTTTACCACCCAGAGGTTCAGCCAAATAAGCGGTTTGATCTCATACATAAATTTTGCTGCTTTCGTTCACGTATCTACTCCGTGACATCTGGTGAAAGTGCTTTCCGGTTCACGTGCTGAACGCCTCCCTCCAGCCGTGATACAAGCTCCAACCGTGACAAAGACTCCGGCCCTGTCACAGAAAGCCGAGGCAGCCGCCGACTGAAAAGACTCCTATACCAGACAAGCGAAAAGCTGGGCAACTAGGACGACAAGTACCATGAAGGGCACAGTGTCCCCTGCAATGATTGTGATGGAGCCACCCAAAGAGCCATGAAGCTTCTATGAATTACCTAGAGAAGAGACGGAAACCGACCTACGACCGAGTGGCTATCCTCAATCGCAGGAACATTGAAGAGAAGCTGCGTTGCACTGACTTATACCTAAATGATGAGGCAAGTTCTTATAGTATTAAGGTCGTGGTTGTCTCGGCTACTGTACAGATCTCTGTAAAACTCCTCCGCTATTTTAACTATCCTATCCATATTGGTAGTTATTTTGCCTTCTTTGTCCCTTAGTGCATACATCCGACTTTTGCCTATCCCAAGTTTCCTCTTCAATGCTTTGACACTTCCTCCGTTTTTCAGAGCGTGTTCAATTCTCTCCATGTTATACCTTCTTACATCGCATAGATTACGTCTATTAATCAACTTCGAAAGCTCTTCCAGTTCTATTTTGTCTGTTGTACTTGACACTTTCATGATTTGACGCTTTTTAATTAGGTTCTTCGTTTCCTGGGAAAGCTTGCCAGTGCCCTGTCTAACTACCCTGCCTCCAACTTCCACTGCACACTCCGTAATGATACTCGTCAGATTATCACTCATTGTATCTACGCTAAGGTTGGTTTCCTCACTAAGAGCCGAGTACCTGTTCTGCAGCGACACTCTGAATTCCTGTACTTTCCCTCTCAGTGCTAGCTGATTGATTGGCTTCTTGCGTATCAGTTTCTGTCGTTCCTTCTTCAAGTCTAGGCGAATTCGAGACCGTACCATTCTATGGTCACTGCTTCGTACCTTGCCAATCACTTCCACATCCTGCACGATTCCAGGGTGTGCACTCATTATAAAGTCTATTTCGTTCTTATTTTCGCCATTAGGGCTCCTCCATGTCCACTTGCGGTTTTCTCGTTTTCGGTAGAAGGTATTCAAAATCCGTAAATTATTGCGTTCTGCGAATTTTACTAGTAGCTCTCCTCTGGCGTTTCTAGTACCGATGCCATAATCTCCTACTGCCTGGTCTCCCGCCTGCTTTTTCCCTACCTTTGCATTAAAGTCTCCCATCAGTATTGTATACTGTGTTTTTACCTTACTCATTGCCGATTCCACGTCTTCATAGAAGCTTTCAACTGAAGCGTCATCATGGCTCGATGTAGGCGCGTAAGCCTGTACTACCTTCATCTTGTATCTTTTAATCAGTTTATTTAAGATACCTACCACCCTTTCATTAATGATATAGTATTCCTCTATGTTGCCAGCTATGTTTCTGTGAACTAGGAACCCCACTCTCAGTTCTCTTCTGTCTGCCAAGCCCCTGTAGCAAAGGACGTGTCCATTCTGTAGCACCGTATAGGCCTAATCTGTCCTCCTAACCTCACTGAGCCCTATTATATCCCATTTAACACCCTCTAGCACCTCGAATAGTACGGCTAGACTTCCCTCACTAGATAAGGTTCTAGCGTTAAAAGTTGCCAAGTTCAGGTTCCAATGGTGGCCTGTCCGGCCGCCATTACACCCCACCAGTAATGATAGAAGAAGTCAGAAAAGCTTTGGAGAGCATGCAAAGAGGCAAAGCTGCTGGTGAGGATCAGGTAACATCAGATCTGCTGAAAGATGGAGGACAGATTGTGTTAAAAAAACTAGCCACCCTGTTTACGAGGTGTCTCCTGACGGGAAGAGTACCAGAGTCTTGGAAGAACGCTAACATCATCTTAATACATAAGAAAGGAGATAACAAGGACTTGAAGAATTACAGGCCGATCAGCTTGCTCTCTGTAGTATACAAGCTGTTTACAAAGGTAATTGCTAACAGAGTAAAGAAAACATTAGAATTCAATCAACCAAAGGGACAAGCAGGATTTCAAACAGGCTACTCAACAATTGACCACATTCATACTATCAATCAGGTAATAGAGAAATTCTCAGAGTATAACCAACAACTATACATAGCCTTCATAGATTACGAGAAGGCGTTTGATTCAGTAGAAATATCAGCCGTCATGCAAACACTGCGGAATCAGGGCGTAGATGAAGTATATATAAACATTCTGGAAGGAATCTACAGGGGATCAACTGCTACCATAGTGCTTCATAAAGAAAGCAACAGAATACCAATCAAGAAGGGTGTAAGGCAGGGGGACACAATTTCCCCAATGCTATTTACCGCGTTCTTACAAGAGGTTTTCAGAAGCCTAGAATTGGTACAGTTAGGGATAAGAGTCAATGAAGAATACCTTAGTAACCTGCGCTTCGCCGATGACATTGCATTGCTGAGTAACTCGGGGGACGAATTGCAACTCATGATTACGGAGTTAGACAAGGAGAGCAGAAAGGTGGGTCTTAAAATTAATCTGCAGAAAACGAAAGTAATGTACAACAACCTCGGCAAGAAGCAGCGCTTCGAGATAGGTAATAGTGCACTTGAAGTTGTAAAAGACTATGTCTACTTAGGGCAGGTAATAACCGCAGAGCCGAACCACGAGATTGAAGTAACTAGAAGAATAAGAATGGGGTGGAGCACATTCGGCAAGCACTCTCAAATTATGACAGGTAGATTGCCACTATCCCTCAAGAGGAAGGTATATAACAGCTGTATCTTGCCAGTACATAGCTACGGAGCAGAAACGTGGAGACTTACAAAGAGCGTTCAGCTTAAACTGAGGACGACGCAGCGAGCAATGGAAAGAAAACTGGTAGGTGTAACCTTAATAGACAAGAAGAGAGCAGAGTGGACTAGGGAACAAACGGTGGTTAAGGATATCTTAGCTGAAATCAAGAAGAAGAAATGGACATGGGAAGGGCATGTAGCGCGTAGACAGGATAACCGCTGGTCATTAAGGGTAACTGACTGGATTCCCAAAGAAGGGAAGCGGGTTAGGGGGAGACAGAAGGTTAGGTGAGATTAAGAAGTTTGCAGATGAGATTAAGAAGTTTGCGGGTATAAATTGGCAGGAGCAAGCACAGGACCGGGTTTACTGGCGGAAAATGGGAAAGGCCTTCGTCCTGCAGTGGACGTAGTCAGACTGATGATGATTTTTTTTTTATTTGAATATACTGCAGGCCCTTCACGGCCCAAGCAGGAGTGGGTACATAGATACATCGAAATACATACATTGCCAGAGAAAAAAAGAAAAAAAAATGAACAAAAAAAAAATCATGGTGCAAATTCAATACACTGTATGCGGTTGATGAAAGAGTCAATCGTACTACAACAAACAATGTCGTTGGGTAGGCTGTTCCAGAGGGAGATAGCTGACGGAAAAAGTGAATGTTTGTGAGCGTTTACACGACTTAAAGGTTGGCGTATTGTTTTAGAATGATTTAGTCGGAATGATTGTTTAAGTGGATCTTGCAGATAATGAGAGCGTGATATGTGGAAATGACCATGATATAATTGGTAAAGGAATTTTAATCGTGACATTATTCTGCGTTGAAAAAGTTGTTTTAAGTTTGCCCTTGCGAGTAAATCTGCGGTACTGGACTGCCTCGCGAATTCTGAATATACGAACCTTACTGCCAATTTTTGTATTCGTTCTATTTTACTAATCAGGTACTTTTGATGTGGACTCCAGATGAGATCGGCGTACTCTAAACATGGTCTAGTTAGTGTTTTGTAGGCATTTATTTTAATATGTAGTGGTGCATTGCGCAGTTTTCTTCTTAAGAAAGATAATTTCTTTTCCGCTTTCTGACACATGGCCAAGATGTGTGGTTCCCAGTTAAGATTCGGCGTGAGTGTAATGCCTAGGTATTTTACTTGATTGCATTTTTCGATAATTGAGTTTCCAATCCTATATGTATAGTTAAGGGGGGATTTCTTATTTGTAAAAGAAATGCAATGCGTTTTTGATGTGTTTAATTTCACGCCCCAAGTATTGCACCAGGAATAAATTGCCTGAAGTGAATTGTTAAGTTTAGTTTGGTCGTCTGAATTGCGCACGACTGTGTACACGACACAGTCGTCGGCAAACAGACGCATCTGAATAGGGTTCTCAACGGAAAAGTGGATGTCGTTAATAAACATTAAAAATAGCAGAGGTGCAAGAACCGATCCCTGAGGTACACCAGAATAAACATCAAGTGGTTCTGATAGCTGATTGTCAATTTTAACGCTTTGTTTCCGTTTAGTTAAGAAGTTGTTGATCCAGGATATTATTTTAATATCAATACCAAAAGCCGTTAGTTTTTTGACTAAATCCAGATGTGGGACAACGTCGAACGCCTTAGAAAAGTCTAAAAATATAGCATCTAATTGGACGTTATCGTTGATTGCGTTGGCTATGTCATGAGTTAATTCAGCTAATTGGGTTATAGTTGAGAGGCCTGATCTGAAACCATGCTGTTGTTTGTAGAGAAGTTCGTTTGTTTCTAGGTGGGTTATTATGGCCTTGAAAATTACATGTTCCATTATTTTGCAGCACGAACTCGTAAGTGACACTGGGCGGTAGTTGCTTATTTCTAGTTTGGGGCCTGATTTATGTATAGGAACTACTACAGCATTGCACCAGTCGTCTGGTATCTGTGAAGTTTGAAGAGATAACGTGTATATTTTAAAGAGATACTTAGATGTCCAATTAGCGTATCGGCTTAAAAATGAGTTAGTGATTTGATCGGGGCCCGTAGATTTCTTTTGATCAAGCTTTTGTAATAGAGAAAGTATGCCCTCCTCATTTACGATTAATTCTTCCATGGGTATTTTCACAGTATAAGGAGGTAGTAGCGCATTACTGGTATGTTTCGTGAAAACTGACTGAAAAAACTTGTTCATCTCATTAGCAATGTGTTCGGGATCTTTAATGATTTGTTCCGAATTTTTAATTTGTGAGATTGAGTCTCGTTCATCTGATAAGTATCGCCAGAATTTTTTGGGACAGTGCGCCATAAACGAAGCTAACGTAGTGTTAAAGAAGCGGGTTTTTGCTTCTGACATTTTATGCTTTAATGTCCCGATAAGATCACGTACGTTGTTTTTGGTTCCCTTTTTCTGCCGTCGTTTTATTTTTCTTTTCAGTTGAATTATCTCACGCGTTATCCAAGGGTATTCTCGGTTGATGCGTTTCTTTTTATTCGGAATGAATGTGTCTTCGCAATATTTAACAGTGCTTTTAAAATGCGCCCAAAGTTCTTTTACGTCTGTAAGCTCAATGAATTCATGAAATTGTGTTTCCAGGAAACGTAGCACAGCAGGGTCATTTGCACGTGCGTAATCTTTAAAGTAAGTAGGTAGTGGCTTTTTGTATTTCTTCGCGCATGAAATAGGGCAGGTTAAGGTAATCGATTTGTGATCGGAAATGCCATTCTCGATGGACGCAGAAGAACCTTCTAATGTACTACTTACAAACGCTAGGTCAAGTAAAGACGATGACGTCGCAGTGATCCGAGTGTTATCAGTTACTAGTTGATTCAATGAAAACGCGAACGCTACGTCCAGTAGTAATTCTGAACTAGCAACGTCACGACCATCATGTGAACCATTGTTCCAATTTATTCCGGGAAGATTAAAATCCCCAGCAAGGATAATTTTTGACCTAGAGTTAGTATGCTTTGAAAGATAATCATGAATCACTTCAATGTAGTCAGGTGCCGCATTTGGAGGCCGATATACCCCACCTACAATTATACTTTTATCATAATATGTTATTTTGCACCAGACGCTTTCGTGGTCGGGAATGCCATCGAGTTCAAAGGTTTTGATATATTTTTTTTAATTGCTACCGCTACGCCCCCGCCTCTTGACCCTCTATCTTTACGGAGCAGTCTGTATGAGGGAGGGACGACTTCCGAGTCACGTACTCCGGAGTGAAGCCAAGTCTCTGTTATTATTAGAACGTGAGGTTGGTAGGACGAAATTATGTTCTCTAGTTCATCAAACTTGTTTAGCACACTTCTGGCATTGAGGGAAACGATTCTAAGTGTTTTAGTACTGTGCTGTCAGTTCGAGTTTTTCTTATTTGTAGAAGTTTTATGCTTAGATGAAGTTGGTCGGTTGTTTCGTGGTGGACCCGCTTTCTTCGATATATCTGTTCTAGCATTCTTTACTGGGTCCCAAGTATAAACTTTATCATTGACTCTCAGTTTATCGAACGACAGTTTGACTTTTGCTCCTTTGGCCCTTTCGTTTGCCGTAGAGTGCCATAAGTGCGCGCGCATATCCCTTACTCTTTTGGAAAAATCTTCGGAGACGGATAAGGGCGTACCCTTGAGTTTATAACAGCAAGATAAGATTTTGTTTTTTTCACTGTAGTCGAAGAGACGTAGGATGATTGGCCTTCCCTGGCTGGTTCTATGGTTGCCTATTCTATGAATCCTTTCGATGGTCTTTACTTCGATACCGAGTGTTTGTTTCAGAATGTCATCTTTTACTTTCTTTTCCAGTAAGATAGCATCTTCGTCAGACTCTTCCGTTACACCATAGATAATCAAGTTATTACGTCGGCTTCTGTTTTCTAAATCATCCAGTTTAAGTGCAAGACTTCCAATTTCATCTTTCATGGTGGCGTGCTTACTTTCATACTCGGCCAATTCTTCTTCGCAGTGTTTAAGTCGTTCCATATCAATTTCGATTTTAGTGAGCCTGGTTTCCATATTATCCACAGTTCGTTCAACCTTTTTCAAATTAGCCACTACTTCCTTTAACGTTTTATTTGTTTTAGTTTGTTCTTTGAGTATTTGTTTTAAAATGTCATTGTTGGGACGGGTGTCCGATTCCGAATCAGAATTCGGACCGGGATTTAGCTCAACATCACCCGATGTTAGTAACAGCAGCTTACACACATCATAGCAATCAGCAATCAGGGCAACAAGAAAGCGTGGACTTGGCAGCACCATCAGGGTTACATCATCGTCTATTAATGAGGTTACCGAGTAATTGTTACTAACCTGCACAACGAAAAGAGCAGGAATAAGCATCGGTCCCTGGTCGGTGCCACCAAGTCCACTGAAGTGTCTCGTGTCATGAGCCAGGCTTTTATACTGTTGGGCGCCTGCTTGCGTCGACGAGATCTCGTCCGTGGCGTGGTAGCTGCGCTGTAGAGGTGCGTAGAAGATCGCAGGCGCTTGCGCAGATTCGTTCCCTGTTGTTGTGTCATCGGCGATTACTGGCATAGTTCCATTTGTGTGCAGATGCGTGACCAGCCCGGTAGAGAGGCCTTTAGGCCATAGCGCAATCTGCACAACGAAAAGAGCAGGAATAAGCATCGGTCCCTGGTCGGTGCCACCAAGTCCACTGAAGTGTCTCGTGTCATGAGCCAGGCTTTTATACTGTTGGGCGCCTGCTTGCGTCGACGAGATCTCGTCCGTGGCGTGGTAGCTGCGCTGTAGAGGTGCGTAGAAGATCGCAGGCGCTTGCGCAGATTCGTTCCCTGTTGTTGTGTCATCGGCGATTACTGGCATAGTTCCATTTGTGTGCAGATGCGTGACCAGCCCGGTAGAGAGGCCTTTAGGCCATAGCGCAATCTGCACAACGAAAAGAGCAGGAATAAGCATCGGTCCCTGGTCGGTGCCACCAAGTCCACCAATGATGATGATGATGATGATGATGATGATGGTGATGATGATGATGATGATGAGGCAAGGACCTCATTTGAAAATTGGGAGACCTGACTTTAACCAGGGATATCTTCCCAGACTTGAAGTCCCGTCTGCCAACTTTGTAACGTAGTTCCGACGTCGAAATAGGCGGCCAGAAGAAAACCTGATGACGATACGTTAAAGCAGCGATACAAACCGCCATAGCTGAGAACAGACACCACGAATTTACCGCAGAGCAAGACGACGAACTACAGACCTCGACGTTCTCAGTGACGGCCACAGCGTGACAGCTCTCGTCGACACCGGAGCCGATTTCATGAGTGATATTTATGTCACGTAGTTGAAAAAGTTAGGGCCACATGGTAAGGGCCCGAAAGCCATACAGCTGGAGGTAATCAAGTTACACCGACAGGAATCTGCACAGCTACAGTCATAATCAACTGTCAGATTTGTCCCACAGGCTTCATCATATTGCAGAATTTCTCGAAAGATGTAACCCTTTGTATGAACTTTTTACGCCTCCATGTTGGCGTTGTCTACCTGTGAACGAAGTTGATAACACTATCCCCAGAAAGAGGGATGCCACTACACAAGCCGTCAGGAAGGCACGCCTTGAATGTGGTGGAAATCCAAGTCACCGTTCCTCGTATCTCAAGCGACAGAATCTGCGTTGACACTGAAGAATCAACAGACATGCAGGACGTCATTGAAGGCGACCAGCACCAGTTGATCAAGCGCGAGACTTGCGTCTCCAGAAAAATAGCCGAGCTGCGAGGAGGGAACGCAAGAGCGATGCCCACGAACTTCAGCAACAAGTGCTAGCACGTGCGCCAAAGCACAACGGTTGTCTGCATCGATGAAATACCAGAGGCCAGCCAGGCTTTAACCCTCAACGATTCTGCCGAACCAACTCTGATGACTCAATCTCTTCAGCCTGCTTTCGACGTCAATCGGAGCCTTCCGATGCATTAACAAGGACAGCTAAAGAAAAATCAGCATATTCACGTGAATGATGATGAGTGGACCGAAGTGTCAGTGTTTATCGATTAACCGGGAATTATCCGTCTGTCCATCTGTCTGTCTGTTTGTCCACCCAGCCGCACTTGCGGAGTGAGTCATCGAACTAGGCCGTCACGAACCACGATGACCTTGGAGGAACAAACCTTAGGTATAACAAGTTTTGCCTCTAAACTTCCGCCCGCATCTTCTCACGGGGGGGGGGAGCTCGAGTAAATGCATCGCAGAGTCATCATCATAATTTATTTTTGTCTTAAACGCCCCTTTACGGGTAATACTTTAGGGAGGAGTAACAAAGAGTGGTAAGGATTTCACGCGAATCTTTCATAATTGGGTAACAATTAATTTTATTCTCCTCGACTAGATTCTACACTAGCTAAGGAGGGAAGATGTTTGAGGTTCGGAATGGGTTCCCTCGATGACTCGAGGGCACGGTGGCTGCGCGAAGGAATAGCCGTATTCCGGTAAAGAGACGCTTTATTGCAGCCTCAGGCGTCTGCCCGAGTCTAAGCCCGAACCTCCGCTCTCTATTTCAGATTCAAACATTTTCTTTTCAACCCTCGGTTGAACAGAGGGTCTTCACACAAGCCAATCACACGTTGGGGCTCGCATCATCACAACCAATTGGAGAAGCACCTTCATAACATACACTGCATTGGTGAAAACCACGTTACCGAAGACAACACGCAAAGGATTAGGTTCTCTGCGTGTCACACTCTCTTATGCCAGGCCATGTATCGGCTGACCTCTGTCGATAGCCATTCTCACGCTCGAGCTCCATCTTCTTTTTCATTACACGTCGCCTGATAGAAGCCTCCTTAAGCGCGGAAAGTACAACGTGAGGCCCTGTGCGCTGACCAGGTGTGCACGCGACAGCGAGGCACCCCGCCATCCTAACAACAGTCGGTAATGACGTATAGCGGGGGAGAATAAGCTCGTCTGCGTGCCGCCATTATGTCTCGGACAGACTAGTGGTCGTGTCCCTGCGTCACTCTCAATGGCACACGTGTGTGCCAACAATGGCTTAAACTCAGACGGTGGCGCTTGTCCTGCTTCTTGCCAGACGCCCTTCCGAGTAGGCTTTTCCGTTTTAGTCCCAGAAGGTGGCGACCTTGATGGCTCCGCTCCTGAATCCTGTGAACGAAGAAGTATCCTTTCTTTCCCGTGCTCGGCTCTCCCGCATTCGCCTTCGCGGAACCGATCAGCTTTGTTAGTTGATGGGTCGGTAGCTGGCTCCGCACTCTGCATCAGCCGCATTAATTGCGCTACACACAACACACCGCTAATGATTGCCTCATACTAACTCGTCCTCCCTCAAGAGTGTTACTGGATACTTGATGTCCAGGAACGCGATACAAAAAAAGAAAAAAACAAAAACATTCTCAGAATAGTCCCTCTCTCGGTGCGCACACATGCGTGAATCAATTTTCACTTGAATCTCAACAGAACTTTCGCGTCCTTCTGCGAAATAGACACAGTGACACATATACACTGTGCTCAAATGGTCCTCCGAAAGAGAACACTCTCGTATTGCACAACAATGAAAAACGCACTCAGAATGAAGTCCATAGTGCTAGTCAGTTCGCATTAGCTTGACCCAGGGCACACGCACCGTGCATAGTCCTGCGGCTTTTGCCTTTTAAATTCAGCACACCACACGGTAATTGTCCAATTACGTGAGACCCACTCCATGTGCCCTTCAGGCCCCTCATAACACACTCAAAGAGAGGGACGGACTCAGTGCTATAGGTATACCTTTGTCTCAATGGATCGCACCAAGAAAAAAGTTGATAATGAATTTACTTCACAAACACTACGCTAATTTATCTACAAAATAATTCCTACGCAACACATCTACTACACCTAAAAGCAGTTTTACCACTTAGAGGCAAGCTCGCATCTCGACAACAACACAACAAAAAATGCCCAGTACAACAAATAAGAAATTTTCGCATCATGCCGGAACTATTAGACTGTTAGACCCACTTTAACATCACGCATAACACCTAACGTGCGATTCACACTCCTGTACAGTCATTCAATTCACAGAAACTACTTCAGTGACTACATATCTACAACAAGAACACCACCAACAACAAAACTCAATCATATTAAATAGAGAAAACATCCTATTGCCACTAAACAGTTACGATCACTGAATCCAATGATCGTCTGAGACGCGAAAGAGCATTAGTAGCCTCGCTCACAGCGCCCTAATTACGAAGAAGTTTTGTTTCAGAATCGCCTATCATTCAGCTGTGGACACCTCCTGTTGCGACTGGTTCAGCCTCTCACTGAAAAATGCGACTTATTGTGCACACTCACGTATCGTTTGGAAGACTCAACCTGTAATTACCGTCTCCGATACGTCCGTGGTCAAAGAAATGCTTTGCTGGGGTTTGTTGTCGTTAACTCAGAAAACAACGGGAAGGCCTATAACTCAATGAAAGGCTAGCTGTGCATTTACGTTTCTTGGCAGCGTGTTCGACACTCTTGAATCACCGTTTCCAATAAAAACATGACTTTCCATTTAAAACTTATCACAATGTCCCTACCCGTCGATAACACGACATACCTTAACACTAAAGAAGAACACGTTACTGCAATAACTGCTCTCCGTGGCGATTACATAAAAAACTGTTTCAAAACTAAAAAAACGACCCCGAACAAAAATATCTTTCAAAATTCGGTAGTTAAGTCCTCTAAAGAGCGAACGTCTCCACTTCACCTCTGAGTCGCACACGCGATGGTCCTAGTCTGGCGACTTTCCCTTTTGAACGGCGAATGCGCAAGACGCAGATCCCCCTCGTCCTACCGCCGAATTGCAATGCTAGCCGCTTTTTAACGCGCTTTCTCGTTTTCTTTTTATAGAAGTTACTGGCACGAGAGTTGTGCACCAACACTTCGTCTCGGTGCGACTCTAGCACCACTGACTGGCGTGACTGCTTCCCATCTAACTGCTCCCCATCAGTTTTCTTGACGTGCGACCCCTTTTTCACCTGGCGCCACACATCAGCAAACAACTCATCGCACTCATTCTCTCCGTCGAGGTAATCTCCACCAAATTAACCAAGCCGCTCGCTGTCCACCTTAGTACCTTCCAGAGCAGAATTGACACTTTTCAACTGCGCCTGCTGTACAAGTAACACAAACTTAGTCGTTTGCTGCTTCCTTGCTGAGCTGTCCTGTTTTCCCACTCGCTGCATAGCGTTAGCGCTAGGGCTAGAACCTCGAGGCACATGCTCGGGCTCCCTCGTCGGTGAACACTGCTCCGGTGTAATGCCCTGTCTTGAACAGCTGATCTCTCTCACATTACCCTCATTTTGTTCGTGTTGTGGCTTTTGCCGATGATAACGAAGACACTCATAATCAGCCGGACTGAGAAATACCGACACACTCGTACTCAACCTACTGGTCACCGCGCATCGCAATTTCCCAGGCTGAGCAGCGCTTCTCGACGAGGTTGGAAGAGCTTAAGGTCCGTACAGCAGACGTGCGGTAGCACTATGACCAAAAGTGCCTGTTAGCTTTACTGTGCCTCTACTCTGGTCCAAAATTTCAGTGAACAATTCATTCTCTCGTACCACTGTTAAATCCGCACTTGTGTCAACGCGCGCGAAGCAGGACTTGCTTCCCACGAGAATCTCAATCTGCGGATCCCTCATCAGCTAGTTTTGCACAATGGGGGAGTTTCAAGACAGCGCGACTTGGCTTTCAAGCGATCGCTTATTATCGGAAGCTACGCATGAAATTTCGGCTGTATTAGCAGCAGTGTTCCGTGAGAGCTCGCAGTATTTCTGAAAGTGGCCCTGCCGTCCACATCGAAAGCAAACTCCTGAATCAGGGTTCAAGCTTGCACAAGCGAACTGTTTAGCCTCCGCCCTAAAATTAGGCGTTCTTGGCGTAGCATTGTGGCAACTCCATTGCGTAATTCTCTGTTTGCCACGGTCGAGGCTCTCTTCGAAATTGGCGGCTAACTCGGCAATATCTTCGCGCATCAACCGACCCTTTATTTTTTGCTGAGTGACCAGAGAGCGGAGATCATTTGGCAATAACTGTTTGAGCCTATCAACAATCAGCAATTTCTGAAGACTCTCAAATGACTCCACCTCTCTACTTAAAGGTAGTAAGCGAACATGGTCAGGCGCGCTGTCACTTGGTTCCAAGATTCACCTGCCTCTCTCTTTATTTGCAGAAACATTCGACGGTACTCACTTGAAGTCATCCTCAGCTCTTTTAGAACTCTCGACTTTAAATCTTGATACGGCAAAACCCCAGCTTCTGCCTGATAGGCAACGAAAATCTTGTCATTTAGGAATGGTAGTATAATCGTGCCAGGAATTTCATCGGGTATGCTCAATGCTGCAAAAAGAGTGGCCACTTGTTTGAACCAGGCTGGAATCATTGGCTCATTACTAGGCATGAGCGCTAGGATTGCTTTCAGCTCCTCCACGTGTCATCCAATACTGGTGTGCTGGTTTCGGTTTTCTGGCTCCTCTGACAAAGCATGCGACGATTCCATTTTCTCTAGCTCGAGCTTGAGCTTTAACACTTCTCTCTCGAGCATCAACTCGCGGGTGCGATCCAATTTATTGACACTGTAACCTTCCATCACATCTCTTGCTGAATCAGCCATCTCCCAGAGTATGCCTGAACGCAAGTGCATTCAGAAAGAAAAAAAATTTGGCGCATCGAGAGAGCACAAAGCAGGCCTCACCTAGTATTGATGCGTCGTCCGATAACTATAACATTTAGAATTGCGTCCATCTGGTCGCAAACCCTAGTTGCGGAGAATCCTTTGACGCTCCGGGTGCTGCATCATACCACCCCTGTCGTAGTCGGAAGTCAGCCGCGTCAGCTGTATCTGCTGCTCGGCTCTCGTTTGCAGACGCGCAGCGCTCTTGCGCTGCCCAACTCCTGGCTCTCAGGTTCACCGTCAGGCTCGTAACGAATGCTAATGCTGCCTCTCGTCGCACGCCAACAGGTCCTAAAGGAGCGTGTGTCTTGACGCTACTTCTCGCAGCGCTCCAGCAGGTTCCAAACGCGATGATTGTCTTGTCAGCTTCCCGGACTTTAGCCCCTTCCTCGCCGCTGGCTCTCCACTATCCTGTCGACTGCGGCAGTTAATTTCCTTCTTTTCGACTAGCTTCTACACTAGCTAAGGAGAAGATGTTTGAGGTTTGGAATGGGTCCCCTCGATAACTCGAGTGCACGGTGGCAGCGCGAGGGAAGAGCCGTAGTCCGGTGAAGAGACACTTTATTGCAGCCTCAGGCGTCTGACCGAGTCTAAGCCCGAACCTCTGCTCTTTCTTTTAGATTCAAACATCCTTTTTTAACTCTCGATTCAACAGAGGGTCTTCACACAAGCCAATCACAAGTTGGGGCTCGCATAATCACAACCAATTGCAGAAACAATTTTATAACATGCACTGCATTGCTAAAACCACGTTGCCAAATACAACACGCAAAGAGTTAGGTTTTGCGCGTGTCACACTCTCCCATGCCAGGCCATAAATTGGCCGACCTCCGTCGATAGCCATTCTCACGATCCAGCTCCATCTGCCTTTTCATTACACGTCGCTTGATGGAAGCCTCCTTAAGCGCGGAAATTACACCGTGAGGCCCTGTGCGCTGACCAGGTGTGCACGTGACAGCAAGGCACCCCACCATCCTAACAACAGTCGGTAATGACGCATAGCGGAGGAGAATAAGCTCGCCTGCGTGCCGCTGTCATGTCTCGGACCGCCCAGTGGTCGCGTCTCTGCGTCATTCTCATTGGGACGCGTGTATGCCAACAATGACTTAAACTCAGGCGGTTGCGCTTGGCCTGCTTCTTGCAAGATGCTCTTCCGAGTAAGCTTTCCCCTTCTAGTCCCAGAAGGGGGCGACCTTGACGGTTCCGCTCCTGAACCCTGTGAACGATAAAGTCTCCTTTCTTTTCCGTGCTCGGGTTTTCCGCGTTCGTCTTCGCGGAACCGATCAGCTGTGTTAGGTGACGGGTCCGGAGCTGGCTCCACGCTCGGCATCAGCCGTATTGATTGCGCCGCACACAACACGCTAGTAATTGCTGCATCATACTAACTATAAGGTTTGGAAATGCTTAAGAGATCTTTCATCTTTATTATTCTTATTTATTGAATGAAGGAGAGGTGGTCCCTTCAAGGAGTAGTGGGGCGTTGATATGCGATCCAGTGCCTACATACACGGGGTGGCCAGTGAACGTAGTGCGGCTGAGGCAGTCGTTTTTACAAGCAGACCGCTGCCTACTTGGGCCGTTACAGACGAGGGGAGGGGGAAAGCAATCAGTTCGCACGAGACGCAAGCTTGTGGCACGATACGTGCGGCGCGAGAATGCGCAGAGGCTGGGAGGGACATTGCCGCTGGCGCACGACGCGTGAGATCGTCCGACTAAGAACTGCTGTGCATTTAAAACCTGCTGCTGAAATACAATAAGTGCTTTTCATTGCCGTCTATAATTCGTCAGACCCCTTGTGGAATAAAGGTATCTTCGTTTTTGAATAAAAGTATCGTCGTAAACCTTATTCGTATTTTGGCAGTACACGCTTGACGTCAATGAATGTGTCTTGGTATTTTAAAAATAGTTAATAGAACGTCCGTCAGAGTGTTGCTGTCTGATCGCCTTGTTCTGTCAATGCTTTAGCTTTATATTTGCGGCTATGTGTTGCGCTGAACGGTGAAGTATTCGCGCAGCGACTTCATGGTTGCGGTTGTTTGATAGAATCGAGCGCAGTGGCTAGGAATGCAGTGTGACTTCAAGTCGATGCTTCTGGTGCTGTGTTTTTTCGATGAATGACCCGACTGTCTCGTTATCATTGTGTTCTTTGGTAAACAGGTCGCAGATGCAAATGCTATTGAGATGAGATAATTGGGGCAATCAGCGGGACATGTCAGTGTCGATAACGCAGCTCACGCGAGGTGCACTAGTAGCGCCACGCTTAGCGTCAAGCGTTTTTTTCGTATCGGCTAGAAAATGCTAACACGTTGTCTGCATTCTGTGAACGTATTGTTGTGGTCACATGGGGTAATGTGTAAAAGAAAAACGTGCAGATGAGGCTTATCTCAAGTTTATGCAATTCCTTAGGAAATTATATTGACACGTGCGTTTATGAAAAGAGCGACAATAGGAATGTTTTGTGGATTTCAGCTAGTCGGACAGGGGGCTTTTAGAGACAACGAAGCAGGCATCTTGCTCTACAGCTTATGCTGAATACGCTCTTTTCACTGCCGTAAGGTACTGTCATTTTTTGTTCACGTTGTACTGCGACACTGGAGGAGGTGCTCGGCCGCAACGCTGCCCGATGCTGCACATCGTTTGTCGGAGATGTGTTCATGCAGCCCGGACCTGCCTATTGCAACCCCTGTCAAGAGATTCATCCGTCATCTAAGAGGCCTTCCTCCAGAGTTCTAATTCTCGCAGGAACCCTCGAGAAGACTTCTAGCAATGGCTAACCTCAGCCGCCAGCCGGTACTTCTCGGCACCGATGCTCTCGCTCCATCTCAGGTAATGTTTTTTTTTTCAACCGCTGCAGCCTGAACGCTTTAGTAAGGACGAAGACGTATAGGACTGGTTAGATCACCAAGAACGTGTTGCGAATATAAACTAGTGGCCTGCTCAGAAAAAGCACTCCCGCACCTAATTCTTTTTTTATGGCAGCACCCGTTTTTGATACGTGAACATAGAAGACAGTCTGTCGACGTTGACCGACAATAACTAGCAGATGCTTGAAACCTTTGCCAATGTCAACCGACGTGACTGCGCCCACTAAATGCTAGAGCTAAGGGTTCAAAAACATAATGAAATGGTCGCCATGTTCGCCAAAGAGTTGGCACGTCTGTTTCGGAGAGATGACCTACAGATAATCGAAGATAGGAAGTTGCGCTACCTCATGCACGGCGTGAAAGAGCAGCTATTTGCCGGAATTATAAGCAACCCACCAAGCTCTGAGATGGACTTCATCAAAGAAACGTCCGCTATCGAACAGTCACTTCACCAACGCCGCCGACAGTATGACCGCTTGTATAGCAGCCCCCAAATTAATACCATCGCTATGACGTTTGACAATCAGAGTTCTTTGCTTGATTAGAGAGATTGTGATCATGATCGGAGAGCATGTTCGGGAAGAACTGCAGAGGTTGCACACTACGGTAGTGGACACACCCCTCTTTTGCCATATTTTGCTCAAGTCGTACGCGATGAAATCTGGCTTGCATTCTCGACTGCTAATCTTGTCACCTAGCAATGTCTCATCACGTACGCCACCGCCCTTCGAAGCTCCCTACTCGTCCCGCCTTCATACTACCCGCCACCTGCAGCCGTTCCTCGGTCACCACCGCAGTAGGAGACATCGCGGCGCCCACCCATTCAGCCCCCATACGACCAGTCGTTTTCAGGCCTGCCATGGTCTTCGTCACATCAGGAGTCATGATTGCATCCAAAGCTTTGCCGGACAGTCACCTGGCACATTGTCGACAGGCGGCCACTCTGTTTCGACTGTGAAGGTGTGGGTCACACAGCCCGTTATTGCTGGAGCCGCGTCGATCCGTTTTGCTTTCTCAGGCCACGGTTTGACAGTAGACAAGCCGACGACTACTTATCACACCAAGACGACGTCGGTTCTCAAGGACATCTGGCGCCTCGGCTGCCTTCAACGGCCGCCAAATAATGACGAGATCATAACTGATTACCAGCTGGGCTTCCGACATCGACCACACTCTCCGTCATCTGCCCAGTAACCTTTGTCGCAGCGCTGCACTTTTGGCGACACCAGAGAAGCGAGGTCACCAAGCCCACGCCGAGGAAACCGAAGGCGGCCACCTCAGGGGATAAGTTTGCAGGCTGTCAATACGAGAAAAAAAGCACCCATCATACCCATCTCAGGACGCCGTAAAGCCGAGAATATGGAATACTGACAGAACTGTGACCGCAGGCCTTACCTTTATTGTGGACGAACAACAAGTCAGAGCTTTAGTCGACACCGTAGCCGGCTTCTCCATCATTAGTGTTGACCTTGCCGAACCCCTCAAAAAAGTAAAGGCAGCGTGGACGGGATCTCACCTGACAACAGGCTGCTAATTACTGATGCCTGTCGGAATGTGCACAGCGAGGCTCGACATCGGGGAATGTACTTTCGTAGCGAAGTTCGTCGTTTACGCATCATGCTGTAAAGACCTGATTATCGGAATAAATTTCTTGAGAGAAAATGGCAGCGTCGTCAACGTCCCGAACAGTGCTATTACGTTTCATAAGGGCAAATTTTTAGTCGATTGCTCAGAGCCGACACCCAATCCTTTACCTCTGACGGATGCCAATGTGCTCGTCCCGCCACGACCGTGAACACTTGTGGCAGTGGATGAGCCAATCGATGACGAAGGTATTGCCGACCAAATAAGCTCGCAGACCATGATAGTTCAGTTGCTCGACGTCTTGTGACTGTCACTGCGGGACGGACCAGCTTGCTGTTCACTAACTTCAATGCTGAGCGCTGACATCTCTCCAAGGGTACAGCCGTCACTTACTTTGACAATACTGTAGAAATCCATGGCAGCTTATCGGTGCTAGAAGAAGCACCTTAGAAGAATTATCTAATCTTGACGTTGGTATTACGTTGTCAAGAGACGAGCGAACGAAAATTCTTGTGCTACAAGCCTAATTTCGGGACTGCTATTCATCGATATCACAGGTTGGTGGAATGCCGCTAACAAAGCATCGGATAATTACCGACGACGCAGCAAGGCCTATACACCAGAATCATTATCGTGTGGCTCTAAAGGAACGGGAGCCTCGCCGCGGTGGTCTAGTGGCTAAAGTACTCGGCTACTGACCCGCAGGTCGCGGGTTCGTATCCCGGCTGCGGCGGCTGCATTTCCGATGGAGGCTGAAATGTTGTAGGCCCGTGTGCTCAGATTTGGGTGCACGTTAAAGAACCCCAGGTGGTCGAAATTTCCGGAGCCCTCGACTATGGCGTCTCTGATCATATGGTGGTTTTGGGACGTTAAACCCCACATATACATTATTAAAGGAACGGGAAGTGATGTAGCAACAAGTGGCTAAAATGCTTGAAGATGATGTGTTTCTGCCATCACAGAGTCAGTGGGCATCACCTGTAGTACTAGTTAAGAAAAAGAACAATACCTTGCGCTTTTGCGTGCAATACAGGAAGCTGAATCACGGAACTAAAAAAGATGTGTATTCGCTTCCACATATTGATGACTCTCTCGATAGGGTTCAAAACGCTCACTACCTTTCTTCAATGGACTTCAGAAGTAGATATTGGGAGATCGAGGGGACCCAAGAAATCGGGAAAAACCTCTTTTGTTACGCCGGATGATTTATATGAATTTAGAGTTTTGCCCTTCTGTCTGTGCTCAGCGCTCGCAAATTTTCAAAGGCTCATGGACATTGTACTTTTGGGGTTAACTTGCTTAGTTTATGCAGACAACGTCACCGTGTTTTTTCCAACTTTTCAACGATCAACTCTTTGACGAGCCATACGATCCGCGGGCCTCACATTTAAACCAGAGAAATGTCATTTTTGTTTTGAAGAACTGCTGTTTCTTAGTCATGTCACCTACACCGGCGTTCGACCTGATACCGAAAAACTTGCGGCCCTGGCATAGTTCCCGGTACCGTCCGATAAGAAAGTTCTCAGCAACTTTGTGGGCCTATGCGCCTGCTATCACCTGTTTATCGCCGACCTCGCACGGATTGCGTCACCGTTAACTCGCCTCAATAGCGACGACGCTACCTTTGAGTGGCACGACGAACAGCGAGCAGCGTTTAATGACCTCCGCTAACGTCTTGAAACACCCCCAGTTCTTGCCCACTTTGTCGAGCAAGAACCAACAATGCTTGACACTGACGCAAGCAACGTTGGCTTCGGAGCAGTGCTTGTGCAGTGGCAAAGGACAGAGAGCTAGTGATCGCCTACGCAAGCAGGACGCTAAAATGCACTGAGGCCAATCATTTACCAACTGAGAAAGAATGTCTCGCCGTTGCCTGGGCAGCTATGAAATTTTGCACGTATTTGTATGGCGGCCCTTCAAAGTTATTAGTGACCATCATTCATTCTGTTGGTTGGGTAATTTAAGAGACCCAACCAGCCAATTAACGCGTTAATGTCTAAGGTTTCCCGACTTGTGTATGACGGTCATACACAAGTCGGGAAAGCGACATACGGACGCCGACTGCCTGTCTCGATCACCAGTACAGTGAGCCTTTCTTTCTGACGATGATGGTATGACATTTATAGGTGTTCTCAACGCGTCCACTATTGTCCAACGACAACGAGGCCACCCTTAGTTGCTTCATTTGATTAATTACGAGAAAAGACGTTCTTCGAGTGCACTCAAAAACTTCGGAAGGGCATTATTGTCGTTTTGCTTACGCCATGGCATCCTCTACAAAAGAAACTTTTCTTCTATCAAAGATCTCTGTTTGCTCATTATTTCTGCAACCCTTCGCACTGAAGTGCTTCAAGCATGTCACAATTAGCGATGTCTGACAATTTAGACTACACTCGCACATTAGCAAGAGTGCAGCAGGGATACTACTAGCCATGACTCACAACAGCCATCTAGCACCACAATTGCACGTGTCTGGATTGCAAGTGACGCGAGCCACCTCTGAAGAAACCCACCGGTCAGCTGCAACCTGTTCAGGTCTCACGTACACAGTTTGACCAGATATGTATGGATATTTTGGGACCACTTCCTACTTTTAATGCAGAGAACCACTGCATTATAGACGCAACAGACTACCTAACCAGGTATCCCCGAACAAAGGCTATTCAAACGAGCACCGCAACAGAAGTGGCCAGAATTTTGATAGAAAATATTCTGCTGCTCCAAGGTGTCCCGGCTATCGTGATAACAGACCGCGGAACAGCATTCACGGCAGCTCCTTTAGACGACGTCCTGATGCTATGTGGAACGACTCACCGTAAGGCCACCGTGTATCACCCGCAAACAAATGGACTAACATAACACCTCAACAAGTCGATCGTAGACACGCTGTCGATATACGTAGATGTCTAACATAACAATTGGGACGAAATTTTATCCTATATTACCTTCGCATTCAATACAGCTAAACAAGCCACAACTCGCATGATTCCCTTCAGCTTGGTTCAAGGACGGAAGGTACGGATAATGCTGGATTCGATGTTGCAACCTGAATGGGGTGCCACCAACAGAGGCACCGACGATTTCGCTGAACGCGCGGTAGAAGCTAGGCGGCTCACCTGCTTACGGATGCGCCAGCGAAAAGACTACGATGCAGGCCGCTACAATGGCCACCATAGGACAGTAACTTAAAAAACCGGTGACAGAGTGTGGTCACCCGTACGAAAAGGTGGACTGTCCGAGAAGCTGCTAAGGCGATATTTCGGAATATAGCCAGTATCGCGCCTACTTAAGTGACGTCACCTACGAGGTCGTCCCCGACAGTCCCTACTGCCCGAGGCATCGTCAGCACTGGCCTGAACTTGGGCATCTAGGGCGTATAAAGCCGTATGTGAGCGACTAGCTGAACGTTTAAAAAATACGGTGTTTCTGAATCAGCATCGTGGCGATGCTCCCATGAGGAGAGGCAAGTGACACGTGTGTATAAGAAAAGAATGACGATAGGAATGTTTCTAGATTTCAACTAGTGCGACTGGGGTTTTTTCGAGACGACAAGGAAGCAGGCGTCTTGCTGTACAGCTGATCCTGAACACGCTCTTTTAGCTGCCGTAGCTTGCTGTCATCTTTTGTTCGCGTTGTTCTGCGGCATTATTATGCGTGTTTTCCAATGAGACCTTTAATACAGACGGAAAGATGTCGCGAACCGTGGATAGATAAGCGCCTGCTTAAGTTTATAAACGAGAGGGATCGGTTGTATCGTTCAGTTATGCAATCTAAATCACCGCATTAAAAAGAACTACAGATTACAGGAACTACGTGACAAAACAAATGAAGGATGCCAATAAGCACTATCACTTCTTTCTGTTCAACTGAACTGCATGACGCCTTGATAAAGTTTGGAGAACGTTCGCTTCGATACCTGAAACTGCACTTGAAAGAACTACGACAGTCGCAAAAAAGGAATGATTGTTTTTTAGGAGAATTGCAGGTTAGTAACACCAGAGCCACTGATCCATTTGGTATTTTTTCATTTTTTTCATTTTATTGAGCTTCTTATAACTACATTTCAAGAAATGCACAACACTGAGTAGACCCATAGCCATAGGCTAGTAGGGGGTCTAACAGGAGAAAGTATAAAAGCAGAATACAATTTGTATAAAAAAAAATGAGATCATCAAAAAACGTTGACTTTTCAAAAAACGAACAAAAATACAAGAAGATTCACATTGTTGCACTTTGTTCATAAATAATGAAATAATCAAATACAGACAAAACATCAAACTATGTGTAAGGCTTAGTACATGGTCATTACTATTGATCTACATGAAGCAAATATTTTTTGAGTGCGCTCGAGAAAGCCCTAGATTCTTTAATCTGAAGTGGTATGTTATTCCACACTTTTGCTCCTACGAACTGTAGTAAGCGTTCACCATACACGTTTTTAGTCGGTGGAAGATTAAAATTCCACAATGTCATGGATCTAGTGACGCGGGACGAGGAAGAAAAGATAGATACATTGAAAGGTACACTGTGTGCAGTAACATTATTGATGGTGACTGCGGTTTTATGCTGCCGTAAGTAATCAAAAGGTAGAATATCCAACTTGTGAAACAAAGATTCACTGGGTTCATTATATGCCGCATAATCTCTAAATCTAAGTGCACGCTTTTGTAATATTCGGATGGGATCAAAGTAAGTCTAAGCAGTATGATAGATGACAATGAAAAAACGAAAAATAAAGGACTCTGATAATATTTCTGCTAAAATAATTTCTAGCAAACAGTAGCATACTGCAGCCAGATGCTAGCTCAGTACAAACAGTTATTTTTGTTTTTAACAGTGTAATTGGCTTTCGAACACTACACCGATATATTCAAATTCATTTACATGCTCAAGTTGGCAGTTGTTCATTGTAAGTCGAAATGACTCACAGTTTACATTTTGGTAACGGGAGTGAAAAATGGTGTATTTGGTTTTCTTTGCATTGAGTGTTAATTTGTTCACTGTAAACCACTTAAAGATAGTTTCTAGTTCTTCATTAGCTCTACATTCTAGATCGGCTATGTTATCGGCGGTAACTATTAAAGCTGTGTCATCAGCGTACATTAGCAACTCGGCCAATTTGAGTATGCATGGCAAATCATTTACGTATAGTGAGAATAACAGTGGCCCCAGGGCGGACCCCTGAGGTACCCCTGCCTTTATGTTTAATAATGACGACGTAAGATCTTTCATGTTGACCATTTGATGACGTCCATCAATGTAGTTAGAAAAGAGGCTAAAACTTTGCCACGGAATTCAGAGTGTTCTAATTTCATAAGCAGAATATTGTGGCCGACGGTATCGAATGCCTTTCTTAAATCAATAAAGACAACTGCCTTAAGAAGGTTGTTGTGCAGTGCTTTGTTAATCTTCTGTGATAACGATAACACAGCTGTTGATGTGGAATGGTGTGATCGAAATTCATGCTGCTCCGGGCAAAAATCATTATATGTTTGTAA